>NW_028113093.1:2500-348625 GCF_964234715.1 Podarcis melisellensis | reverse complement strand
GTCAATGTGCAATAACACCAAAGAAAACGAAATAAGCGAAATTGAGATTCTTCTTTCTTTGTAGCTGGAACCCAAAAAAACCTGTTTGGCTTTGTTTAGGCTTATTACTTTTCGTTTTGCTATTTGTGGGGCAATAAACACCGAAAGAACAATCCAAGCTAATTCGTCCTTTTTCTGTTGAGATGGAACCAAAACACCTATGCTTGAATTGGGCTGATAACTAACATGTCACGCTGCGATTGGTGGGTGAATGTGCATTCTAACCCCAAAAGCACCAATTTGAAAGAAGCCCAATCCGAGCTTTATCATGTAGATGGAATCCAAAACATTTTTTGCTGTGGTTTGGGGTGATTCTGGTGCACACCCAAAAAACACCATGCGAATTGAAATAAGCCCAATCAAAGCTTATTCGTCGTCTTTCTACGCATCTGGAAGCGAGAAGACGGTGTTGTATTATTTTCGTCTCATTCCACAAATTTTGCGATTTCTGGGTTAATGTGCATTAACACCAGAGAACACGACTTGAAATAAGCGAAATCCAAGATTCTTCTTTCTATGTAGCTGGAACCCAAAACAACTTCTTTTGCTTTGTTTAGGCTTATCACAGTTTACTTTGCTATTTGTGGGGCAATGAATACCGAAAGAGCAATCGACGCTCATTCGTCCTTTTTCTATTGACATGGAACTAAAACAGTTATGCTTGATTTGTGCTGATAACAAACATGTCTGCCATTTTTGGGTGAAGGTGCATTCTAACCCCACAACTCCAATTTGAAAGAAGCCCAATCCGAGCTTTATCATCTTCTTTTTATGTAGATGGAATCCAAAACACCTTTTTCCTTGGTTTGGGGTGATTCTGGTGCACACCCAAAAAACACCATGCGAATTGAAATAAGCCCAATCAAAGCTTATTCGTCGTCTTTCTACGCATATGGAAGCGAGAAGACGGTGTTGTATTATTTTCGTCTCATTCCACAAATTTTGCGATTTCTGGGTTAATGTGCATTAACACCAGAGAACACGACTTGAAACAAGCGAAATCCAAGATTCTTCTTTCTATGTAGCTGGAACCCAAAACAACCTCTTTTGCTTTGTTTAGGCTTATCACAGTTTACTTTGCTATTTGTGGGGCAATGAACACCAAAAGAGCAATCGACGCTCAGTCGTCCTTTTTCTATTGACATGGAACCAAAAGAGTTATGCTTGATTTGTGCTGATAACAAACATGTCACTCTGCGATTTTTGGGTGAAGGTGCATTCTAACCCCACAAACACCAATTTGAAATAAGCCCAAACAGAGCTTTATCTTTTTATGTAGTTGGAACCCAAAACACCTTTTTGCTTTGGTTGGGGGTAATTCTGGTGCACACCCAAAAGACACCATGCGAATTGAAATAAGCCCTATCAAAGCTTATTCGTCGTCTTTCTACGCATATGGAAGCGAAAAGAGGGCATTGTGCAGTAACACCAAAGAAAATGAAATAAGCGAAATTGAGATTCTTCTTTCTTTGTAGCTGGAACCCAAAAAAACGTGTTTGGCTTTGTTTAGGCTTATTACTTTTCGTTCTGCTATTTGTGGAGCAATAAACACCGAAAGAACAATCCAAGCTAATTCGTCCTTTTTCTGTTGACATGGAACCAAAACACCTATGCTTGATTTGTGCTAACAAACATGTCACTCTGCGATTTTTGGGTGAATGTGCATTCTAACCCCAAAAGCACCAATTTGAAATAAGCCCAAACAGAGCTTTATCATCATCTTTTTATGTAGTTGGAACCCAAAATAACTTTTTGCTTTGGTTGTGGGTGATTCTGGTGCACACCCAAAAAACACCATGCGAATTGATATAAGCCCAATCAAAGATTATTCGTCGTCTTTCTACGCATATGTAAGCGAGAAGACGTTGTTGTATTATTTTGGTCTTTACACACACTTTGCTATTTCTGGGTCAAAGTGCATTAACACCAAAGAACACCTTGAAATAAGCGAAATCCAAGATTCTTCTGGAACCCAGAAGAATGTAGCTGGAACCCAAAACAACCTCTTTTGCTTTGTTTAGGCTTATCACAGTTCACTTTGCTATTTGTGGGGCAATGAACACCGAAAGAGCAATCGAAGCTCATTCGTCCTTTTTCTATTGACATGGAAACAAAACAGTTATGCTTGATTTGTGCTAACAAACATGTCACTCTGCGATTTTTGGGTGAAGGTGCATTCTAACCCCACAACACCAATTTGAAAGAAGCCCAATCCGAGTTTTATCATCTTCTTTTTATGTAGATGGAATCCAAAACCCCTTTTTGCTTTGGTTTGGGGTGATTCTGGTGCAGACCCAAAAAACACCATGCGAATTGAAATAAGCCCAAAAAGCTTATTCGTCGTCTTTCTACGCATATGGAAGCGAGAAGACGGTGTTGTATTATTTTCGTCTCATTCCACAAATTTTGCGATTTCTGGGTTAATGTGCATTAACACCAGAGAACACGAAATAAGCGAAATCCAAGATTCTTCTTTCTATGTAGCTGGAACCCAAAACAACCTCTTTTGCTTTGTTTAGGCTTATCACAGTTTACTTTGCTATTTGTGGGGCAATGAACACCAAAAGAGCAATCGACGCTCAGTCGTCCTTTTTCTATTGACATGGAACCAAAACAGTTATGCTTGATTTGTGCTGATAACAAACATGTTACTCTGCGATTTTTGGGTGAAGGTGCATTCTAACCCCACAAACACCAATTTGGAATAAGCCCAAACAGAGCTTTATCATCATCTTTTTATGTAGTTGGAACCCAAAACACCTTTTTGCTTTGGTTGGGGGTGATTCTGGTGCACACCCAAAAGACACCATGCGAATTGAAATAAGCCCAATCAAAGCTTATTCGTCGTCTTTCTACGCATATGGAAGCGAAAAGAGGGCATTGTGCAGTAACACCAAAGAAAATGAAATAAGCGAAATTGAGATTCTTCTTTCTTTGTAGCTGGAACCCAAAAAAACGTGTTTGGCTTTGTTTAGGCTTATTACTTTTCGTTCTGCTATTTGTGGGGCAATAAACACCGAAAGAACAATCCAAGCTAATTCGTCCTTTTTCTGTTGACATGGAACCAAAACACCTATGCTTGATTTGTGCTAACAAACATGTCACTCTGCGATTTTTGGGTGAATGTGCATTCTAACCCCAAAAGCACCAATTTGAAATAAGCCCAAACAGAGCTTTATCATCATCTTTTTATGTAGTTGGAACCCAAAACAAATTTTTGCTTTGGTTGTGGGTGATTCTGGTGCACACCCAAAAAACACCATGCGAATTGAAAGAAGCCCAATCAAAGATTATTCGTCGTCTTTCTACGCATATGGAAGCGAAAATAGGGCATTGTGTACTTTTGGTCTTTACACACTTTGCGATTTCTGGGTTAATGTGCAATAACACCCAAGAAAACGAAATAAGCGAAATTGAGATTCTTCTTTCTTTGTAGCTGGAACCCAAAAAAACCTGTTTGGCTTTGTTTAGGCTTTTCGTTTTGCTATTTGTGGGGCAATAAACACCGAAAGAACAATCCAAGCTAATTAGTCCTTTTCCTGTTGAGATGGAACCAAAACACCTATGCTTGAATTGGGCTGATAACTAACATGTCACGCTGCGATTTGTAGGTGAATGTGCATTCTAACCCCAAAAGCACCTATTTGAAAGAAGCCCAATCCGAGTTTTATCATCTTCTTTTTATGTAGATTGAATCCATTTTGCTTTGGTTGGGGGTGATTCTGGTGCACACCCAAAAAACACCATGCGAATTGAAATAAGCCCAATCAAGCTTATTCGTCGTCTTTGCACGCATATGGAAGCGAGAAGACGTTGTTGTATTATTTTGGTCTTTACACACACTTGGCTATTTCTGGGTCAAAGTGCATTAACACCAAAGTACACCTTGAAATAAGCGAAATACAAGATTCTTCTTTCTATATAGCTGGAACCCAAAACAACCTCTTTTGCTTTGTTTATGCTTATCACAGTTCGCTTTCCTATTTGTGGGGCAATGAACACCGAAAGAGCAATCGAAGCTCATTCGTCCTTTTTCTATTGACATGGAACCAAAACAGTTATGCTTGATTTGTGCTGATAACAAACATGTCACTGCGATTTTTGGGTGAAGGTGCATTCTAACCCCACAAACACCAATTTGAAAGAAGCCCAATCCGAGCTTTATCATCTTCTTTTTATGTAGATGGAATCCAAAACACCTTTTTGCTTTGGTTTGGGGTGATTCTGGTGCACACCCAGAAAACACCATGCGAATTGAAATAAGCCCAAAAAGCTTATTCGTCATCTTTCTACGCATATGGAAGCGAGAAGACGGTGTTGTATTATTTTCGTCTCATTCCACAAATATTGCGATTTCTGGATTAATGTGCATTAACACCAGAGAACACGAAATAAGCGAAATCCAAGATTCTTCTTTCTATGTAGCTGGAACCCAAAACAACCTCTTTTGCTTTGTTTAGGCTTATCACAGTTTACTTTGCTATTTGTGGGGCAATGAACACCGAAAGATCAATCGACGCTCAGTCGTCCTTTTTCTATTGACATGAAACCAAAACAGTTATGCTTGAAGTGGGCTGATAACTAACATGTCACGCTGCGATTTGTGGGTGAATGTGCATTCTAACCCCAAAAGAACCAATTTGAAAGAAGCCCAAACAAGGCTTTATCATCTTCTTTTTATGTAGTTGGAACCCAAAACACCTTTTTGCTTTGGTTGGGGGTGATTCTGGTGGACACCCAAAAAAAACCATGCGAATTGAAATAAGCCCAATCAAAGCTTATTCGTCGTCTTTCTACGCATATGGAAGCGAGAAGACGGTGTTGTATTATTTTCGTCTCATTCCACAAATTTTGCGATTTCTGGGTTAATGTGCATTAACACCAGAGAACACGACTTGAAATAAGCGAAATCCAAGATTCTTCTTTCTATGTAGCTGGAACCCAAAACAACCTCTTTTGCTTTGTTTAGGCTTATCACAGTTTACTTTGCTATTTGTGGGGCAATGAACACCGAAAGAGCAATCGACGCTCAGTCGTCCTTTTTCTATTGACATGGAACCAAAACAGTTATGCTTGATTTGTGCTGATAACTAGCATGTCACGCTGCGATTTTTGGGTGAAGGTGCATTCTAACCCCACAAACACCAATTTGAAATAAGCCCAAACAGAGCTTTATCATCATCTTTTTATGTAGTTGGAACCCAAAACACCTTTTTGCTTTGGTTGGGAGTGATTCTGGTGCACACCCAAAAGACACCATGCGAATTGAAATAAGCCCAATCAAAGCTTATTCGTCGTCTTTCTACGCATATGGAAGCGAAAAGAGGGCATTGTGTTCTTTTGGTCTTTACACACACTTTTTGATTTCTGGGTCAATGTGCAATAACACCAAAGAAAACGAAATAAGCGAAATTGAGATTCTTCTTTCTTTATAGCTGGAACCCAAAAAAACCTGTTGGGCTTTGTTTAGGCTTATTACTTTTCGTTTTGCTATTTGTGGGGCAATAAACACCGAAAGAACAATCCAAGCTAATTCGTCCTTTTTCTGTTGAGATGGAACCAAAACACCTATGCTTGAATTGGGCTGATAACTAACATGTCACGCTGCGATTGGTGGGTGAATGTGCATTCTAACCCCAAAAGCACCAATTTGAAAGAAGCCCAATCCGAGCTTTATCATATAGATGGAATCCAAAACACTTTTTTGCTTTGGTTTGGGGTGATTCTGGTGCACACCCAAAAAACACCATGTGAATTGAAATAAGCCCAATCAAAGCTTATTCGTCGTCTTTCTACCCATCTGGAAGCGAGAAGACGGTGTTGTATTATTTTCGTCTCATTCCACAAATTTTGCGATTTCTGGGTTAATGTGCATTAACACCAGAGAACACGACTTGAAATAAGCGAAATCCAAGATTCTTCTTTCTATGTAGCTGGAACCCAAAACAACCTCTTTTGCTTTGTTTAGGCTTATCACAGTTTACTTTGCTATTTGTGGGGCAATGAATACCGAAAGAGCAATCGACGCTCATTCGTCCTTTTTCTATTGACATGGAACTAAAACAGTTATGATTGATTTGTGCTGATAACAAACATGTCTGCCATTTTTGAGTGAAGATGCATTCTAACCCCACAACTCCAATTTGAAATAAGCCCAAACAGAGCTTTATCATCATCTTTTTATGTAGTTGGAACCCCAAACACCTTTTTGCTTTAGTTGTGGGTGATTCTGGTGCACACCCAAAAAACACCATGCGAATTGAAATAAGCCCAATCAAAGCTTATTCGTCGTCTTTCTACCCATCTGGAAGCGAGAAGACGGTGTTGTATTATTTTCGTCTCATTCCACAAATTTTGCGATTTCTGGGTTAATGTGCATTAACACCAGAGAACACGACTTGAAATAAGCGAAATCCAAGATTCTTCTTTCTATGTAGCTGGAACCCAAAACAACCTCTTTTGCTTTGTTTAGGCTTATCACAGTTTACTTTGCTATTTGTGGGGCAATGAATACCGAAAGAGCAATCGACGCTCATTCGTCCTTTTTCTATTGACATGGAACTAAAACAGTTATGCTTGATTTGTGCTGATAACAAACATGTCTGCCATTTTTGAGTGAAGATGCATTCTAACCCCACAACTCCAATTTGAAATAAGCCCAAACAGAGCTTTATCATCATCTTTTTATGTAGTTGGAACCCCAAACACCTTTTTGCTTTAGTTGTGGGTGATTCTGGTGCACACCCAAAAAACACCATGCGAATTGACAGAAGCCCAATCAAAGCTTATTCGTCGTCTTTCTACGCATATGGAAGCGAAAAGAGGGCATTGTGCAGTAACACCAAAGAAAATGAAATAAGCGAAATTGAGATTCTTCTTTCTTTGTAGCTGGAACCCAAAAAAACGTGTTTGGCTTTGTTTAGGCTTATTACTTTTCGTTCTGCTATTTGTGGGGCAATAAACACCGAAAGAACAATCCAAGCTAATTCGTCCTTTTTCTGTTGACATGGAACCAAAACACCTATGCTTGATTTGTGCTAACAAACATGTCACTCTGCGATTTTTGGGTGAATGTGCATTCTAACCCCAAAAGCACCAATTTGAAATAAGCCCAAACAGAGCTTTATCATCATCTTTTTATGTAATTGGAACCCAAAACAAATTTTTGCTTTGGTTGTGGGTGATTCTGGTGCACACCCAAAAAACACCATGCGAATTGAAATAAGCCCAAAAAGCTTATTCGTCATCTTTCTACGCATATGGAAGCGAGAAGACGGTGTTGTATTATTTTCGTCTCATTCCACAAATATTGCGATTTCTGGATTAATGTGCATTAACACCAGAGAACACGAAATAAGCGAAATCCAAGATTCTTCTTTCTATGTAGCTGGAACCCAAAACAACCTCTTTTGCTTTGTTTAGGCTTATCACAGTTTACTTTGCTATTTGTGGGGCAATGAACACCGAAAGATCAATCGACGCTCAGTCGTCCTTTTTCTATTGACATGGAACCAAAACAGTTATGCTTGAATTTGGCTGATAACTAGCATGTCACGCTGCGATTTGTGGGTGAATGTGCATTCTAACCCCAAAAGAACCAATTTGAAAGAAGCCCAAACAAGGCTTTATCATCTTCTCTTTATGTAGTTGGAACCCAAAACACCTTTTTGCTTTGGTTGGGGGTGATTCTGGTGCACACCCAAAAAACACCATGCGAATTGAAATAAGCCCAATCAAGCTTATTCATAGTCTTTCTACGCATATGGAAGCGAGAAGACGGTGTTGTATTATTTTCGTCTCATTCCACAAATTTTGCGATTTCTGGGTTAATGTGCATTAACACCAGAGAACACGACTTGAAATAAGCGAAATCCAAGATTCTTCTTTCTATGTAGCTGGAACCCAAAACAACCTCTTTTGCTTTGTTTAGGCTTATCACAGTTTACTTTGCTATTTGTGGGGCAATGAATACCAAAAGAGCAATCGACGCTTATTCGTCCTATTTCTATTGACATGGAACTAAAACAGTTATGCTTGATTTGTGCTGATAACAAACATGTCTGCCTTTTTTCGGTGAAGGTGCATTCTAACCCCACAACTCCAATTTGAAAGAAGCCCAATCCGAGCTTTATCATCTTCTTTTTATGTAGATGGAATCCAAAACACCTTTTTCCTTGGTTTGGGGTGATTCTGGTGCACACCCAAAAAACACCATGCGAATTGAAATAAGCCCAATCAAAGCTTATTCGTCGTCTTTCTACGCATATGGAAGCGAGAAGACGGTGTTGTATTATTTTCGTCTCATTCCACAAATTTTGCGATTTCTGGGTTAATGTGCATTAACACCAGAGAACACGACTTGAAACAAGCGAAATCCAAGATTCTTCTTTCTATGTAGCTGGAACCCAAAACAACCTCTTTTGCTTTGTTTAGGCTTATCACAGTTTACTTTGCTATTTGTGGGGCAATGAACACCAAAAGAGCAATCGACGCTCAGTCGTCCTTTTTCTATTGACATGGAACCAAAACAGTTATGCTTGATTTGTGCTGATAACAAACATGTCACTCTGCGATTTTTGGGTGAAGGTGCATTCTAACCCCACAAACACCAATTTGAAATAAGCCCAAACAGAGCTTTATCTTTTTATGTAGTTGGAACCCAAAACACCTTTTTGCTTTGGTTGGGGGTAATTCTGGTGCACACCCAAAAGACACCATGCGAATTGAAATAAGCCCTATCAAAGCTTATTCGTCGTCTTTCTACGCATATGGAAGCGAAAAGAGGGCATTGTGCAGTAACACCAAAGAAAATGAAATAAGCGAAATTGAGATTCTTCTTTCTTTGTAGCTGGAACCCAAAAAAACGTGTTTGGCTTTGTTTAGGCTTAATACTTTTCGTTCTGCTATTTGTGGGGCAATAAACACCGAAAGAACAATCCAAGCTAATTCGTCCTTTTTCTGTTGACATGGAACCAAAACACCTATGCTTGATTTGTGCTAACAAACATGTCACTCTGCGATTTTTGGGTGAATGTGCATTCTAACCCCAAAAGCACCAATTTGAAATAAGCCCAAACAGAGCTTTATCATCATCTTTTTATGTCGTTGGAACCCAAAACACCTTTTTGCTTTGGTTGGGGGTGATTCTGGTGCACACCCAAAAGACACCATGCGAATTGAAATAAGCCCAATCAAAGCTTATTCGTCGTCTTTCTACGCATATGGAAGCGAAAAGAGGGCATTGTGTTCTTTTGGTCTTTACACACACTTTTTGATTTCTGGGTCAATGTGCAATAACACCAAAGAAAACGAAATAAGCGAAATTGAGATTCTTCTTTCTTTGTAGCTGGAACCCAAAAAAACCTGTTTGGCTTTGTTTAGGCTTATTACTTTTCGTTTTGCTATTTGTGGGGCAATAAACACCGAAAGAACAATCCAAGCTAATTCGTCCTTTTTCTGTTGAGATGGAACCAAAACACCTATGCTTGAATTGGGCTGATAACTAACATGTCACGCTGCGATTGGTGGGTGAATGTGCATTCTAACCCCAAAAGCACCAATTTGAAATAAGCCCAAACAGAGCTTTATCATATAGATGGAATCCAAAACACTTTTTTGCTTTGGTTTGGGGTGATTCTGGTGCACACCCAAAAAACACCATGCGAATTGAAATAAGCCCAATCAAAGCTTATTCGTCGTCTTTCTACGCATATGGAAGCGAAAAGAGGGCATTGTGTTCTTTTGGTCTTTACACACACTTTTTGATTTCTGGGTCAATGTGCAATAACACCAAAGAAAACGAAATAAGCGAAATTGAGATTCTTCTTTCTTTGTAGCTGGAACCCAAAAAAACCTGTTTGGCTTTGTTTAGGCTTATTACTTTTCGTTTTGCTATTTGTGGGGCAATAAACACCGAAAGAACAATCCAAGCTAATTCGTCCTTTTTCTGTTGAGATGGAACCAAAACACCTATGCTTGAATTGGGCTGATAACTAACATGTCACGCTGCGATTGGTGGGTGAATGTGCATTCTAACCCCAAAAGCACCAATTTGAAAGAAGCCCAATCCGAGCTTTATCATGTAGATGGAATCCAAAACATTTTTTGCTGTGGTTTGGGGTGATTCTGGTGCACACCCAAAAAACACCATGCGAATTGAAATAAGCCCAATCAAAGCTTATTCGTCGTCTTTCTACGCATCTGGAAGCGAGAAGACGGTGTTGTATTATTTTCGTCTCATTCCACAAATTTTGTGATTTCTGGGTTAATGTGCATTAACACCAGAGAACACGACTTGAAATAAGCGAAATCCAAGATTCTTCTTTCTATGTAGCTGGAACCCAAAACAACTTCTTTTGCTTTGTTTAGGCTTATCACAGTTTACTTTGCTATTTGTGGGGCAATGAATGCCGAAAGAGCAATCGACGCTCATTCGTCCTTTTTCTATTGACATGGAACTAAAACAGTTATGCTTGATTTGTGCTGATAACAAACATGTCTGCCATTTTTGGGTGAAGGTGCATTCTAACCCCACAACTCCAATTTGAAAGAAGCCCAATCCGAGCTTTATCATCTTCTTTTTATGTAGATGGAATCCAAAACACCTTTTTCCTTGGTTTGGGGTGATTCTGGTGCACACCCAAAAAACACCATGCGAATTGAAATAAGCCCAATCAAAGCTTATTCGTCGTCTTTCTACGCATATGGAAGCGAGAAGACGGTGTTGTATTATTTTCTTCTCATTCCACAATTTTTGCGATTTCTGGGTTAATGTGCATTAACACCAGAGAACACGACTTGAAACAAGCGAAATCCAAGATTCTTCTTTCTATGTAGCTGGAACCCAAAACAACCTCTTTTGCTTTGTTTAGGCTTATCACAGTTTACTTTGCTATTTGTGGGGCAATGAACACCAAAAGAGCAATCGACGCTCAGTCGTCCTTTTTCTATTGACATGGAACCAGAACAGTTATGCTTGATTTGTGCTGATAACAAACATGTCACTCTGCGATTTTTGGGTGAAGGTGCATTCTAACCCCACAAACACCAATTTGAAATAAGCCCAAACAGAGCTTTATCTTTTTATGTAGTTGGAACCCAAAACACCTTTTTGCTTTGGTTGGGGGTAATTCTGGTGCACACCCAAAAGACACCATGCGAATTGAAATAAGCCCAATCAAAGCTTATTCGTCGTCTTTCTACGCATATGGAAGCGAAAAGAGGGCATTGTGCAGTAACACCAAAGAAAATGAAATAAGCGAAATTGAGATTCTTCTTTCTTTGTAGCTGGAACCCAAAAAAACGTGTTTGGCTTTGTTTAGGCTTATTACTTTTCGTTCTGCTATTTGTGGGGCAATAAACACCGAAAGAACAATCCAAGCTAATTCGTCCTTTTTCTGTTGACATGGAACCAAAACACCTATGCTTGATTTGTGCTAACAAACATGTCACTCTGCGATTTTTGGGTGAATGTGCATTCTAACCCCAAAAGCACCAATTTGAAATAAGCCCAAACAGAGCTTTATCATCATCTTTTTATGTCGTTGGAACCCAAAACACCTTTTTGCTTTGGTTGGGGGTGATTCTGGTGCACACCCAAAAGACACCATGCGAATTGAAATAAGCCCAATCAAAGCTTATTCGTCGTCTTTCTACGCATATGGAAGCGAAAAGAGGGCATTGTGTTCTTTTGGTCTTTACACACACTTTTTGATTTCTGGGTCAATGTGCAATAACACCAAAGAAAACGAAATAAGCGAAATTGAGATTCTTCTTTCTTTGTAGCTGGAACCCAAAAAAACCTGTTTGGCTTTGTTTAGGCTTATTACTTTTCGTTTTGCTATTTGTGGGGCAATAAACACCGAAAGAACAATCCAAGCTAATTCGTCCTTTTTCTGTTGAGATGGAACCAAAACACCTATGCTTGAATTGGGCTGATAACTAACATGTCACGCTGCGATTGGTGGGTGAATGTGCATTCTAACCCCAAAAGCACCAATTTGAAAGAAGCCCAATCCGAGCTTTATCATGTAGATGGAATCCAAAACATTTTTTGCTGTGGTTTGGGGTGATTCTGGTGCACACCCAAAAAACACCATGCGAATTGAAATAAGCCCAATCAAAGCTTATTCGTCGTCTTTCTACGCATCTGGAAGCGAGAAGACGGTGTTGTATTATTTTCGTCTCATTCCACAAATTTTGCGATTTCTGGGTTAATGTGCATTAACACCAGAGAACACGACTTGAAATAAGCGAAATCCAAGATTCTTCTTTCTATGTAGCTGGAACCCAAAACAACTTCTTTTGCTTTGTTTAGGCTTATCACAGTTTACTTTGCTATTTGTGGGGCAATGAATACCGAAAGAGCAATCGACGCTCATTCGTCCTTTTTCTATTGACATGGAACTAAAACAGTTATGCTTGATTTGTGCTGATAACAAACATGTCTGCCATTTTTGGGTGAAGGTGCATTCTAACCCCACAACTCCAATTTGAAAGAAGCCCAATCCGAGCTTTATCATCTTCTTTTTATGTAGATGGAATCCAAAACACCTTTTTCCTTGGTTTGGGGTGATTCTGGTGCACACCCAAAAAACACCATGCGAATTGAAATAAGCCCAATCAAAGCTTATTCGTCGTCTTTCTACGCATATGGAAGCGAGAAGACGGTGTTGTATTATTTTCGTCTCATTCCACAAATTTTGCGATTTCTGGGTTAATGTGCATTAACACCAGAGAACACGACTTGAAACAAGCGAAATCCAAGATTCTTCTTTCTATGTAGCTGGAACCCAAAACAACCTCTTTTGCTTTGTTTAGGCTTATCACAGTTTACTTTGCTATTTGTGGGGCAATGAACACCAAAAGAGCAATCGACGCTCAGTCGTCCTTTTTCTATTGACATGGAACCAAAAGAGTTATGCTTGATTTGTGCTGATAACAAACATGTCACTCTGCGATTTTTGGGTGAAGGTGCATTCTAACCCCACAAACACCAATTTGAAATAAGCCCAAACAGAGCTTTATCTTTTTATGTAGTTGGAACCCAAAACACCTTTTTGCTTTGGTTGGGGGTAATTCTGGTGCACACCCAAAAGACACCATGCGAATTGAAATAAGCCCTATCAAAGCTTATTCGTCGTCTTTCTACGCATATGGAAGCGAAAAGAGGGCATTGTGCAGTAACACCAAAGAAAATGAAATAAGCGAAATTGAGATTCTTCTTTCTTTGTAGCTGGAACCCAAAAAAACGTGTTTGGCTTTGTTTAGGCTTATTACTTTTCGTTCTGCTATTTGTGGAGCAATAAACACCGAAAGAACAATCCAAGCTAATTCGTCCTTTTTCTGTTGACATGGAACCAAAACACCTATGCTTGATTTGTGCTAACAAACATGTCACTCTGCGATTTTTGGGTGAATGTGCATTCTAACCCCAAAAGCACCAATTTGAAATAAGCCCAAACAGAGCTTTATCATCATCTTTTTATGTAATTGGAACCCAAAACAAATTTTTGCTTTGGTTGTGGGTGATTCTGGTGCACACCCAAAAAACACCATGCGAATTGAAATAAGCCCAAAAACTTATTCGTCATCTTTCTACGCATATGGAAGCGAGAAGACGGTGTTGTATTATTTTCGTCTCATTCCACAAATATTGCGATTTCTGGATTAATGTGCATTAACACCAGAGAACACGAAATAAGCGAAATCCAAGATTCTTCTTTCTATGTAGCTGGAACCCAAAACAACCTCTTTTGCTTTGTTTAGGCTTATCACAGTTTACTTTGCTATTTGTGGGGCAATGAACACCGAAAGATCAATCGACGCTCAGTCGTCCTTTTTCTATTGACATGGAACCAAAACAGTTATGCTTGAATTTGGCTGATAACTAGCATGTCACGCTGCGATTTGTGGGTGAATGTGCATTCTAACCCCAAAAGAACCAATTTGAAAGAAGCCCAAACAAGGCTTTATCATCTTCTCTTTATGTAGTTGGAACCCAAAACACCTTTTTGCTTTGGTTGGGGGTGATTCTGGTGCACACCCAAAAAACACCATGCGAATTGAAATAAGCCCAATCAAGCTTATTCATAGTCTTTCTACGCATATGGAAGCGAGAATACGGTGTTGTATTATTTTCGTCTCATTCCACAAATTTTGCGATTTCTGGGTTAATGTGCATTAACACCAGAGAACACGACTTGAAATAAGCGAAATCCAAGATTCTTCTTTCTATGTAGCTGGAACCCAAAACAACTTCTTTTGCTTTGTTTAGGCTTATCACAGTTTACTTTGCTATTTGTGGGGCAATGAATACCGAAAGAGCAATCGACGCTCATTCGTCCTTTTTCTATTGACATGGAACTAAAACAGTTATGCTTGATTTGTGCTGATAACAAACATGTCTGCCATTTTTGGGTGAAGGTGCATTCTAACCCCACAACTCCAATTTGAAAGAAGCCCAATCCGAGCTTTATCATCTTCTTTTTATGTAGATGGAATCCAAAACACCTTTTTCCTTGGTTTGGGGTGATTCTGGTGCACACCCAAAAAACACCATGCGAATTGAAATAAGCCCAATCAAAGCTTATTCGTCGTCTTTCTACGCATATGGAAGCGAGAAGACGGTGTTGTATTATTTTCGTCTCATTCCACAAATTTTGCGATTTCTGGGTTAATGTGCATTAACACCAGAGAACACGACTTGAAACAAGCGAAATCCAAGATTCTTCTTTCTATGTAGCTGGAACCCAAAACAACCTCTTTTGCTTTGTTTAGGCTTATCACAGTTTACTTTGCTATTTGTGGGGCAATGAACACCAAAAGAGCAATCGACGCTCAGTCGTCCTTTTTCTATTGACATGGAACCAAAAGAGTTATGCTTGATTTGTGCTGATAACAAACATGTCACTCTGCGATTTTTGGGTGAAGGTGCATTCTAACCCCACAAACACCAATTTGAAATAAGCCCAAACAGAGCTTTATCTTTTTATGTAGTTGGAACCCAAAACACCTTTTTGCTTTGGTTGGGGGTAATTCTGGTGCACACCCAAAAGACACCATGCGAATTGAAATAAGCCCTATCAAAGCTTATTCGTCGTCTTTCTACGCATATGGAAGCGAAAAGAGGGCATTGTGCAGTAACACCAAAGAAAATGAAATAAGCGAAATTGAGATTCTTCTTTCTTTGTAGCTGGAACCCAAAAAAACGTGTTTGGCTTTGTTTAGGCTTATTACTTTTCGTTCTGCTATTTGTGGGGCAATAAACACCGAAAGAACAATCCAAGCTAATTCGTCCTTTTTCTGTTGACATGGAACCAAAACACCTATGCTTGATTTGTGCTAACAAACATGTCACTCTGCGATTTTTGGGTGAATGTGCATTCTAACCCCAAAAGCACCAATTTGAAATAAGCCCAAACAGAGCTTTATCATCTTTTTATGTAATTGGAACCCAAAACACCTTTTTGCTTTGGTTGTGGGTGATTCTGGTGCACACCCAAAAAACACCATGCGAATTGAAATAAGCCCAAAAAGCTTATTCGTCATCTTTCTACGCATATGGAAGCGAGAAGACGGTGTTGTATTATTTTCGTCTCATTCCACAAATATTGCGATTTCTGGATTAATGTGCATTAACACCAGAGAACACGAAATAAGCGAAATCCAAGATTCTTCTTTCTATGTAGCTGGAACCCAAAACAACCTCTTTTGCTTTGTTTAGGCTTATCACAGTTTACTTTGCTATTTGTGGGGCAATGAACACCGAAAGATCAATCGACGCTCAGTCGTCCTTTTTCTATTGACATGGAACCAAAACAGTTATGCTTGAATTGGGCTGATAACTAGCATGTCATGCTGCGATTTGTGGGTGAATGTGCATTCTAACCCCAAAAGAACCAATTTGAAAGAAGCCCAAACAAGGCTTTATCATCTTCTCTTTATGTAGTTGGAACCCAAAACACCTTTTTGCTTTGGTTGGGGGTGATTCTGGTGCACACCCAAAAAACACCATGCGAATTGAAATAAGCCCAATCAAGCTTATTCATAGTCTTTCTACGCATATGGAAGCGAGAAGACGGTGTTGTATTATTTTCGTCTCATTCCACAAATTTTGCGATTTCTGGGTTAATGTGCATTAACACCAGAGAACACGACTTGAAATAAGCGAAATCCAAGATTCTTCTTTCTATGTAGCTGGAACCCAAAACAACCTCTTTTGCTTTGTTTAGGCTTATCACAGTTTACTTTGCTATTTGTGGGGCAATGAATACCAAAAGAGCAATCGACGCTCATTCGTCCTATTTCTATTGACATGGAACTAAAACAGTTATGCTTGATTTGTGCTGATAACAAACATGTCTGCCTTTTTTCGGTGAAGGTGCATTCTAACCCCACAACTCCAATTTGAAAGAAGCCCAATCCGAGCTTTATCATCTTCTTTTTATGTAGATGGAATCCAAAACACCTTTTTCCTTGGTTTGGGGTGATTCTGGTGCACACCCAAAAAACACCATGCGAATTGAAATAAGCCCAATCAAAGCTTATTCGTCGTCTTTCTACGCATATGGAAGCGAGAAGACGGTGTTGTATTATTTTCGTCTCATTCCACAAATTTTGCGATTTCTGGGTTAATGTGCATTAACACCAGAGAACACGACTTGAAACAAGCGAAATCCAAGATTCTTCTTTCTATGTAGCTGGAACCCAAAACAACCTCTTTTGCTTTGTTTAGGCTTATCACAGTTTACTTTGCTATTTGTGGGGCAATGAACACCAAAAGAGCAATCGACGCTCAGTCGTCCTTTTTCTATTGACATGGAACCAAAACAGTTATGCTTGATTTGTGCTGATAACAAACATGTCACTCTGCGATTTTTGGGTGAAGGTGCATTCTAACCCCACAAACACCAATTTGAAATAAGCCCAAACAGAGCTTTATCTTTTTATGTAGTTGGAACCCAAAACACCTTTTTGCTTTGGTTGGGGGTAATTCTGGTGCACACCCAAAAGACACCATGCGAATTGAAATAAGCCCAATCAAAGCTTATTCGTCGTCTTTCTACGCATATGGAAGCGAAAAGAGGGCATTGTGCAGTAACACCAAAGAAAATGAAATAAGCGAAATTGAGATTCTTCTTTCTTTGTAGCTGGAACCCAAAAAAACGTGTTTGGCTTTGTTTAGGCTTATTACTTTTCGTTCTGCTATTTGTGGGGCAATAAACACCGAAAGAACAATCCAAGCTAATTCGTCCTTTTTCTGTTGACATGGAACCAAAACACCTATGCTTGATTTGTGCTAACAAACATGTCACTCTGCGATTTTTGGGTGAATGTGCATTCTAACCCCAAAAGCACCAATTTGAAATAAGCCCAAACAGAGCTTTATCATCATCTTTTTATGTCGTTGGAACCCAAAACACCTTTTTGCTTTGGTTGGGGGTGATTCTGGTGCACACCCAAAAGACACCATGCGAATTGAAATAAGCCCAATCAAAGCTTATTCGTCGTCTTTCTACGCATATGGAAGCGAAAAGAGGGCATTGTGTTCTTTTGGTCTTTACACACACTTTTTGATTTCTGGGTCAATGTGCAATAACACCAAAGAAAACGAAATAAGCGAAATTGAGATTCTTCTTTCTTTGTAGCTGGAACCCAAAAAAACCTGTTTGGCTTTGTTTAGGCTTATTACTTTTCGTTTTGCTATTTGTGGGGCAATAAACACCGAAAGAACAATCCAAGCTAATTCGTCCTTTTTCTGTTGAGATGGAACCAAAACACCTATGCTTGAATTGGGCTGATAACTAACATGTCACGCTGCGATTGGTGGGTGAATGTGCATTCTAACCCCAAAAGCACCAATTTGAAAGAAGCCCAATCCGAGCTTTATCATGTAGATGGAATCCAAAACATTTTTTGCTGTGGTTTGGGGTGATTCTGGTGCACACCCAAAAAACACCATGCGAATTGAAATAAGCCCAATCAAAGCTTATTCGTCGTCTTTCTACGCATCTGGAAGCGAGAAGACGGTGTTGTATTATTTTCGTCTCATTCCACAAATTTTGCGATTTCTGGGTTAATGTGCATTAACACCAGAGAACACGACTTGAAATAAGCGAAATCCAAGATTCTTCTTTCTATGTAGCTGGAACCCAAAACAACTTCTTTTGCTTTGTTTAGGCTTATCACAGTTTACTTTGCTATTTGTGGGGCAATGAATACCGAAAGAGCAATCGACGCTCATTCGTCCTTTTTCTATTGACATGGAACTAAAACAGTTATGCTTGATTTGTGCTGATAACAAACATGTCTGCCATTTTTGGGTGAAGGTGCATTCTAACCCCACAACTCCAATTTGAAAGAAGCCCAATCCGAGCTTTATCATGTAGATGGAATCCAAAACACTTTTTTGCTTTGGTTTGGGGTGATTCTGGTGCACACCCAAAAAAACCATGCGAATTGAAATAAGCCCAATCAAAGCTTATTCGTCGTCTTTCTACGCATCTGGAAGCGAGAAGACGGTGTTGTATTATTTTCGTCTCATTCCACAAATTTTGCGATTTCTGGGTTAATGTGCATTAACACCAGAGAACACGACTTGAAACAAGCGAAATCCAAGATTCTTCTTTCTATGTAGCTGGAACCCAAAACAACCTCTTTTGCTTTGTTTAGGCTTATCACAGTTTACTTTGCTATTTGTGGGGCAATGAACACCAAAAGAGCAATCGACGCTCAGTCGTCCTTTTTCTATTGACATGGAACCAAAAGAGTTATGCTTGATTTGTGCTGATAACAAACATGTCACTCTGCGATTTTTGGGTGAAGGTGCATTCTAACCCCACAAACACCAATTTGAAATAAGCCCAAACAGAGCTTTATCTTTTTATGTAGTTGGAACCCAAAACACCTTTTTGCTTTGGTTGGGGGTAATTCTGGTGCACACCCAAAAGACACCATGCGAATTGAAATAAGCCCTATCAAAGCTTATTCGTCGTCTTTCTACGCATATGGAAGCGAAAAGAGGGCATTGTGCAGTAACACCAAAGAAAATGAAATAAGCGAAATTGAGATTCTTCTTTCTTTGTAGCTGGAACCCAAAAAAACGTGTTTGGCTTTGTTTAGGCTTATTACTTTTCGTTCTGCTATTTGTGGGGCAATAAACACCGAAAGAACAATCCAAGCTAATTCGTCCTTTTTCTGTTGACATGGAACCAAAACACCTATGCTTGATTTGTGCTAACAAACATGTCACGCTGCGATTTGTAGGTGAATGTGCATTCTAACCCCAAAAGCACCAATTTAAAAGAAGCCCAATCCGAGTTTTATCATCTTCTTTTTATGTAGATGGAATCCTTTTTGCTTTGGTTGTGGGTGATTCTGGTGCACACCCAAAAAACACCATGCGAATTGAAATAAGCCCAATCAAGCTTATTCGTCGTCTTTGCACGAATATGGAAGCGAAAAGACGTTGTTGTATTACTTTGGTATTTACACACACTTGGCTATTTCTGGGTCAAAGTGCATTAACACCAAAGTACACCTTGAAATAAGCGAAATACAAGATTCTTCTTTCTATATAGCTGGAACCCAAAACAACCTCTTTTGCTTTGTTTATGCTTATCACAGTTCGCTTTCCTATTTGTGGGGCAATGAACACCGAAAGAGCAATCGAAGCTCATTCATCCTTTTTCTATTGACATGGAACCAAAACAGTTATGCTTGATTTGTGCTGATAACAAACATGTCACTGCGATTTTTGGGTGAAGGTGCATTCTAACCCCACAAACACCAATTTGAAAGAAGCCCAATCCGAGCTTTATCATCTTCTTTTTATGTAGATGGAATCCAAAACACCTTTTTGCTTTGGTTGGGGGTAATTCTGGTGCACACCCAAAAGACACCATGCGAATTGAAATAAGCCCTATCAAAGCTTATTCGTCGTCTTTCTACGCATATGGAAGCGAAAAGAGGGCATTGTGCAGTAACACCAAAGAAAATGAAATAAGCGAAATTGAGATTCTTCTTTCTTTGTAGCTGGAACCCAAAAAAACGTGTTTGGCTTTGTTTAGGCTTATTACTTTTCGTTCTGCTATTTGTGGGGCAATAAACACCGAAAGAACAATCCAAGCTAATTCGTCCTTTTTCTGTTGACATGGAACCAAAACACCTATGCTTGATTTGTGCTAACAAACATGTCACTCTGCGATTTTTGGGTGAATGTGCATTCTAACCCCAAAAGCACCAATTTGAAATAAGCCCAAACAGAGCTTTATCATCTTTTTATGTAATTGGAACCCAAAACAAATTTTTGCTTTGGTTGTGGGTGATTCTGGTGCACACCCAAAAAACACCATGCGAATTGAAATAAGCCCAAAAAGCTTATTCGTCATCTTTCTACGCATATGGAAGCGAGAAGACGGTGTTGTATTATTTTCGTCTCATTCCACAAATATTGCGATTTCTGGATTAATGTGCATTAACACCAGAGAACACGAAATAAGCGAAATCCAAGATTCTTCTTTCTATGTAGCTGGAACCCAAAACAACCTCTTTTGCTTTGTTTAGGCTTATCACAGTTTACTTTGCTATTTGTGGGGCAATGAACACCGAAAGATCAATCGACGCTCAGTCGTCCTTTTTCTATTGACATGGAACCAAAACAGTTATGCTTGAATTGGGCTGATAACTAGCATGTCACGCTGCGATTTGTGGGTGAATGTGCATTCTAACCCCAAAAGAACCAATTTGAAAGAAGCCCAAACAAGGCTTTATCATCTTCTCTTTATGTAGTTGGAACCCAAAACACCTTTTTGCTTTGGTTGGGGGTGATTCTGGTGCACACCCAAAAAACACCATGCGAATTGAAATAAGCCCAATCAAGCTTATTCATAGTCTTTCTACGCATATGGAAGCGAGAAGACGGTGTTGTATTATTTTCGTCTCATTCCACAAATTTTGCGATTTCTGGGTTAATGTGCATTAACACCAGAGAACACGACTTGAAATAAGCGAAATCCAAGATTCTTCTTTCTATGTAGCTGGAACCCAAAACAACCTCTTTTGCTTTGTTTAGGCTTATCACAGTTTACTTTGCTATTTGTGGGGCAATGAATACCGAAAGAGCAATCGACGCTCATTCGTCCTTTTTCTATTGACATGGAACTAAAACAGTTATGCTTGATTTGTGCTGATAACAAACATGTCTGCCATTTTTGGGTGAAGGTGCATTCTAACCCCACAACTCCAATTTGAAAGAAGCCCAATCCGAGCTTTATCATGTAGATGGAATCCAAAACACTTTTTTGCTTTGGTTTGGGGTGATTCTGGTGCACACCCAAAAAAACCATGCGAATTGAAATAAGCCCAATCAAAGCTTATTCGTCGTCTTTCTACGCATCTGGAAGCGAGAAGACGGTGTTGTATTATTTTCGTCTCATTCCACAAATTTTGCGATTTCTGGGTTAATGTGCATTAACACCAGAGAACACGACTTGAAATAAGCGAAATCCAAGATTCTTCTTTCTATGTAGCTGGAACCCAAAACAACCTCTTTTGCTTTGTTTAGGCTTATCACAGTTTACTTTGCTATTTGTGGGGCAATGAACACCAAAAGAGCAATCGACGCTCAGTCGTCCTTTTTCTATTGACATGGAACCAAAAGAGTTATGCTTGATTTGTGCTGATAACAAACATGTCACTCTGCGATTTTTGGGTGAAGGTGCATTCTAACCCCACAAACACCAATTTGAAATAAGCCCAAACAGAGCTTTATCTTTTTATGTAGTTGGAACCCAAAACACCTTTTTGCTTTGGTTGGGGGTAATTCTGGTGCACACCCAAAAGACACCATGCGAATTGAAATAAGCCCTATCAAAGCTTATTCGTCGTCTTTCTACGCATATGGAAGCGAAAAGAGGGCATTGTGCAGTAACACCAAAGAAAATGAAATAAGCGAAATTGAGATTCTTCTTTCTTTGTAGCTGGAACCCAAAAAAACGTGTTTGGCTTTGTTTAGGCTTATTACTTTTCGTTCTGCTATTTGTGGGGCAATAAACACCGAAAGAACAATCCAAGCTAATTCGTCCTTTTTCTGTTGACATGGAACCAAAACACCTATGCTTGATTTGTGCTAACAAACATGTCACGCTGCGATTTGTAGGTGAATGTGCATTCTAACCCCAAAAGCACCAATTTAAAAGATGCCCAATCCGAGTTTTATCATCTTCTTTTTATGTAGATGGAATCCTTTTTGCTTTGGTTGTGGGTGATTCTGGTGCACACCCAAAAAACACCATGCGAATTGAAATAAGCCCAATCAAGCTTATTCGTCGTCTTTGCACGAATATGGAAGCGAAAAGACGTTGTTGTATTATTTTGGTCTTTACACACACTTGGCTATTTCTGGGTCAAAGTGCATTAACACCAAAGTACACCTTGAAATAAGCGAAATACAAGATTCTTCTTTCTATATAGCTGGAACCCAAAACAACCTCTTTTGCTTTGTTTATGCTTATCACAGTTCGCTTTCCTATTTGTGGGGCAATGAACACCGAAAGAGCAATCGAAGCTCATTCGTCCTTTTTCTATTGACATGGAACCAAAACAGTTATGCTTGATTTGTGCTGATAACAAACATGTCACTGCGATTTTTGGGTGAAGGTGCATTCTAACCCCACAAACACCAATTTGAAAGAAGCCCAATCCGAGCTTTATCATCTTCTTTTTATGTAGATGGAATCCAAAACACCTTTTTGCTTTGGTTTGGGGTGATTCTGGTGCACACCCAAAAAACACCATGCGAATTGAAATAAGCCCAAAAAGCTTATTCGTCATCTTTCTACGCATATGGAAGCGAGAAGACGGTGTTGTATTATTTTCGTCTCATTCCACAAATATTGCGATTTCTGGATTAATGTGCATTAACACCAGAGAACACGAAATAAGCGAAAACCAAGATTCTTCTTTCTATGTAGCTGGAACCCAAAACAACCTCTTTTGCTTTGTTTAGGCTTATCACAGTTTACTTTGCTATTTGTGGGGCAATGAACACCGAAAGATCAATCGACGCTCAGTCGTCCTTTTTCTATTGACATGAAACCAAAACAGTTATGCTTGAATTGGGCTGATAACTAACATGTCACGCTGCGATTTGTGGGTGAATGTGCATTCTAACCCCAAAAGAACCAATTTGAAAGAAGCCCAAACAAGGCTTTATCATCTTCTTTTTATGTAGTTGGAACCCAAAACACCTTTTTGCTTTGGTTGGGGGTGATTCTGGTGGACACCCAAAAAACACCATGCGAATTGAAATAAGCCCAATCAAAGCTTATTCGTCGTCTTTCTACGCATATGGAAGCGAAAAGAGGGCATTGTGTTCTTTTGGTCTTTACACACACTTTTTGATTTCTGGGTCAATGTGCAATAACACCAAAGAAAACGAAATAAGCGAAATTGAGATTCTTCTTTCTTTGTAGCTGGAACCCAAAAAAACCTGTTTGGCTTTGTTTAGGCTTATTACTTTTCGTTTTGCTATTTGTGGGGCAATAAACACCGAAAGAACAATCCAAGCTAATTCGTCCTTTTTCTGTTGAGATGGAACCAAAACACCTATGCCTGAATTGGGCTGATAACTAACATGTCACGCTGCGATTGGTGGGTGAATGTGCATTCTAACCCCAAAAGCACCAATTTGAAAGAAGCCCAATCCGAGCTTTATCATGTAGATGGAACCCAAAACAAATTTTTGCTTTGGTTGTGGGTGATTCTGGTGCACACCCAAAAAACACCATGCGAATTGAAATAAGCCCAAAAAGCTTATTCGTCATCTTTCTACGCATATGGAAGCGAGAAGACGGTGTTGTATTATTTTCGTCTCATTCCACAAATATTGCGATTTCTGGATTAATGTGCATTAACACCAGAGAACACGAAATAAGCGAAATCCAAGATTCTTCTTTCTATGTAGCTGGAACCCAAAACAACTTCTTTTGCTTTGTTTAGGCTTATCACAGTTTACTTTGCTATTTGTGGGGCAATGAATACCGAAAGAGCAATCGACGCTCATTCGTCCTTTTTCTATTGACATGGAACTAAAACAGTTATGCTTGATTTGTGCTGATAACAAACATGTCTGCCATTTTTGGGTGAAGGTGCATTCTAACCCCACAACTCCAATTTGAAAGAAGCCTAATCCGAGCTTTATCATCTTCTTTTTATGTAGATGGAATCCAAAACACCTTTTTCCTTGTTTTGGGGTGATTCTGGTGCACACCCAAAAAACACCATGCGAATTGAAATAAGCCCAATCAAAGCTTATTCGTCGTCTTTCTACGCATATGGAAGCGAGAAGACGGTGTTGTATTATTTTCGTCTCATTCCACCAATTTTGCGATTTCTGGGTTAATGTGCATTAACACCAGAGAACACGACTTGAAATAAGCGAAATCCAAGATTCTTCTTTCTATGTAGCTGGAACCCAAAACAACCTCTTTTGCTTTGTTTAGGCTTATCACAGTTTACTTTGCTATTTGTGGGGCAATGAACACCGAAAGATCAATCGACGCTCAGTCGTCCTTTTTCTATTGACATGGAACTAAAACAGTTATGCTTGATTTGTGCTGATAACAAACATGTCTGCCATTTTTGAGTGAAGATGCATTCTAACCCCACAACTCCAATTTGAAATAAGCCCAAACAGAGCTTTATCATCATCTTTTTATGTAGTTGGAACCCAAAACACCTTTTTGCTTTGGTTGGGGGTAATTCTGGTGCACACCCAAAAGACACCATGCGAATTGAAATAAGCCCAATCAAAGCTTATTCGTCGTCTTTCTACGCATATGGAAGCGAAAAGAGGGCATTGTGCAGTAACACCAAAGAAAATGAAATAAGCGAAATTGAGATTCTTCTTTCTTTGTAGCTGGAACCCAAAAAACGTGTTTGGCTTTGTTTAGGCTTATTACTTTTCGTTCTGCTATTTGTGGGGCAATAAACACCGAAAGAACAATCCAAGCTAATTCGTCCTTTTTCTGTTGACATGGAACCAAAACACCAATGCTTGATTTGTGCTAACAAACATGTCACTCTGCGATTTTTGGGTGAATGTGCATTCTAACCCCAAAAGCACCAATTTGAAATAAGCCCAAAGAGAGCTTAATCATCATCTTTTTATGTAATTGGAACCCAAAACAAATTTTTGCTTTGGTTGTGGGTGATTCTGGTGCACACCCAAAAAACACCATGCGAATTGAAATAAGCCCAATCAAAGCTTATTCGTCATCTTTCTACGCATATGGAAGCGAGAAGACGGTGTTGTATTATTTTCGTCTCATTCCACAAATATTGCGATTTCTGGATTAATGTGCATTAACACCAGAGAACACGAAATAAGCGAAATCCAAGATTCTTCTTTCTATGTAGCTGGAACCCAAAACAACCTCTTTTGCTTTGTTTAGGCTTATCACAGTTTACTTTGCTATTTGTGGGGCAATGAACACCGAAAGATCAATCGACGCTCAGTCGTCCTTTTTCTATTGACATGGAACCAAAACAGTTATGCTTGAATTGGGCTGATAACTAACATGTCACGCTGCGATTTGTGGGTGAATGTGCATTCTAACCCCAAAAGAACCAATTTGAAAGAAGCCCAAACAAGGCTTTATCATCTTCTTTTTATGTAGTTGGAACCCAAAACACCTTTTTGCTTTGGTTGGGGGTGATTCTGGTGCACACCCAAAAAACACCATGCGAATTGAAATAAGCCCAATCAAGCTTATTCATAGTCTTTCTACGCATATGGAAGCGAGAAGACGGTGTTGTATTATTTTCGTCTCATTCCACAAATTCTGCGATTTCTGGGTTAATGTGCATTAACACCAGAGAACACGACTTGAAATAAGCGAAATCCAAGATTCTTCTTTCTATATAGCTGGAACCCAAAACAACCTCTTTTGCTTTGTTCAGGCTTATCACAGTTTACTTTGCTATTTGTGGGGCAATGAATACCAAAAGAGCAATCGACGCTCATTCGTCCTATTTCTATTGACATGGAACTAAAACAGTTATGCTTGATTTGTGCTGATAACAAACATGTCTGCCATTTTTGGGTGAAGGTGCATTCTAACCCCACAACTCCAATTTGAAAGAAGCCCAATCCGAGCTTTATCATCTTCTTTTTATGTAGATGGAATCCAAAACACCTTTTTCCTTGGTTTGGGGTGATTCTGGTGCACACCCAAAAAACACCATGCGAATTGAAATAAGCCCAATCAAAGCTTATTCGTCGTCTTTCTACGCATATGGAAGCGAGAAGACGGTGTTGTATTATTTTCGTCTCATTCCACAATTTTTGCGATTTCTGGGTTAATGTGCATTAACACCAGAGAACACGACTTGAAACAAGCGAAATCCAAGATTCTTCTTTCTATGTAGCTGGAACCCAAAACAACCTCTTTTGCTTTGTTTAGGCTTATCACAGTTTACTTTGCTATTTGTGGGGCAATGAACACCGAAAGATCAATCGACGCTCAGTCGTCCTTTTTCTATTGACATGGAACCAAAACAGTTATGCTTGAATTGGGCTGATAACTAACATGTCACGCTGCGATTTGTGGGTGAATGTGCATTCTAACCCCAAAAGAACCAATTTGAAAGAATCCCAAACAAGGCTTTATCATCTTCTTTTTATGTAGTTGGAACCCAAAACACCTTTTTGCTTTGGTTGGGGGTGATTCTGGTGCACACCCAAAAAACACCATGCGAATTGAAATAAGCCCAATCAAGCTTATTCGTCGTCTTTCTACGCATATGGAAGCGAGAAGACGGTGTTGTATTATTTTCGTCTCATTCCACAAATTTTGCGATTTCTGGGTTAATGTGCATTAACACCAGAGAACACGACTTGAAATAAGCGAAATCCAAGATTCTTCTTTCTATGTAGCTGGAACCCAAAACAACCTCTTTTGCTTTGTTTAGGCTTATCACAGTTTACTTTGCTATTTGTGGGGCAATGAATACCAAAAGAGCAATCGACGCTCATTCGTCCTATTTCTATTGACATGGAACTAAAACAGTTATGCTTGATTTGTGCTGATAACAAACATGTCTGCCATTTTTGGGTGAAGGTGCATTCTAACCACACAACTCCAATTTGAAAGAAGCCCAATCCGAGCTTTATGATCTTCTTTTTATGTAGATGGAATCCAAAACACCTTTTTCCTTGGTATGGGGTGATTCTGGTGCACACCCAAAAAACACCATGCGAATTGAAATAAGCCCAATCAAAGCTTATTCGTCGTCTTTCTACGCATATGGAAGCGAGAAGACGGTGTTGTATTATTTTCGTCTCATTCCACAATTTTTGCGATTTCTGGGTTAATGTGCATTAACACCAGAGAACACGACTTGAAACAAGCGAAATCCAAGATTCTTCTTTCTATGTAGCTGGAACCCAAAACAACCTCTTTTGCTTTGTTTAGGCTTATCACAGTTTACTTTGCTATTTGTGGGGCAATGAACACCAAAAGAGCAATCGACGCTCAGTCGTCCTTTTTCTATTGACATGGGACCAAAAGAGTTATGCTTGATTTGTGCTGATAACAAACATGTCACTCTGCGATTTTTGGGTGAAGGTGCATTCTAACCCCACAAACACCAATTTGAAATAAGCCCAAACAGAGCTTTATCTTTTTATGTAGTTGGAACCCAAAACACCTTTTTGCTTTGGTTGGGGGTAATTCTGGTGCACACCCAAAAGACACCATGCGAATTGAAATAAGCCCAATCAAAGCTTATTCGTCCTCTTTCTACGCATATGGAAGCGAAAAGAGGGCATTGTGCAGTAACACCAAAGAAAATGAAATAAGCGAAATTGAGATTCTTCTTTCTTTGTAGCTGGAACCCAAAAAAACGTGTTTGGCTTTGTTTAGGCTTATTACTTTTCGTTCTGCTATTTGTGGGGCAATAAACACCGAAAGAACAATCCAAGCTAATTCGTCCTTTTTCTGTTGACATGGAACCAAAACACCTATGCTTGATTTGTGCTAACAAACATGTCACTCTGCGATTTTTGGGTGAATGTGCATTCTAACCCCAAAAGCACCTGTCAGGGGTTCAGGAGCAGAGGGACAGGGAAGGGAGGAATTAGAGACCGAGGGAGAGGAATCCGAGGGAGAAGTCAGCGATGATAGCCGTCCGAGGTCTCTATGTCTCTCCAGCGAATCAGAGGATTCACAGAAAGGGGCTCCCGTGATCAGAGCAAGGGGGTTGCCAAGGGGAACACCCCAGGAGGGAGGGGCCAGAGAGGGCTCAGAGAGCAGCAGCTGGAAATCGGGACCAGCTTCCCCACCGGAGAGCAGTAGGGGGGAGGAGCCCCAGGCATCGGGAGCAGGCAGCTCTCCGTCAGCGGAAGGACAGGAGTCAGGGTTAGCCACGCCTGCATCAGAGAGCGAGGAAATGGTCAAAAGGAAGGTCAGGGGCAGCGCGCGCGCGCCAAGTTCAAATGTACAAGAGGGTGGCGCCATAAGCAGCCCGGAGAGGGAGCCGGGTCCCAAAGCCCGCCGAAGAGAGGGGGAGGAGTCCGAGGGGTCCGCATCCGAAGCGTCCAGGAAGGAAGGCACCCAGGGGGGTAGTAGGACCCAGAGGCGGAAGGAGAAACGCAGAAGGTGGAGTAAGGCTAGAGTGTTGAACTGGTGTACAGGGGGCGGAGACTCAGATGAGGCTTCGCTGGTCTAGGGTCTAGACGTAGAGATGCACGCTAGGGTTTGAAAATGGGAACTAAACTTCAATAAAGACTTTGTACAGTTCCGCTGGCTAGCGTTGGTCTTCTGTGAGCTGGGACCTGGAGGCAGTCTCTGACAGTAAGCCTCATCTCTAATTTTCACCGGTTTTCTTCGCCTCAAGCATCGCTACGGGAGCGAGGCAGGGAGGGCAGAAGACTGGTGCCTTGCGAGCTCACAAAAGTCAGGCGAGATGACTACAGAACAGAAAATAGCTTCCCTGCAAGAAGCGGTGACACAACTCAGCGCTGAAATAATCGCATCCAGGAAGAAAGAGGAAGAAGCGGCGGCTGCCTGCAGAGATCTTCAAGCCAGGTTAGAGGGGCTTGCGAAGCAGGGGCTACCGGGACCCAGATCCGAGGGGATTGGGTTGGGGAAAAGAGGAGCCAGCATTGTATCTCATTTTGATGGGAATTTGCAGCAGTACCCCAATTTCCGAGCAGACGTGCTGTTTGCGCTGCAGCTGTTGGAGAGAGACTTTAGAGATGAGCAAGAGAAAGTGGGGTTCATCCTGTCCCATTTGCATGGGGACGCGAAAGCATGGCTGCGAAATCTGTGGAGGGACAAGGATCCAGCGCTCCAAAGCGCAGATGCATTCATTAAGGCGATGGATTCCTGTTTCTTATCAAACATAGACATTGATATTGCCAGAAAGGACATATTTGGGCTAAGACAAGGGAAAGCCAGCGTCAGGCAGTATCATTCCAGGTTTTTTGCATTGGTCAACGCGCTGAATTGGGATAAGGATTCTCCGCCAGTTAGAGACCTTTTTTTGGAGGGATTGAGCCCACAGATCAAAGATGAGATGGCACGGGGAGAGAGACCCACAACCACTCAGCAAGTGGTGGAAAGAGCGCTGTCGATTGGGGTGAGGCAGGAAGAACGGCCATGGAGCAAAGAAGAAGGACGTTGGGGACGCACACCAGGGAGGGTGCCCCCCCTCTTGTCTAGAGAGACAGCGCGTGCGCAGTCCACGCCTCCACAGGGAGGGGGCGAAGAGCAGATGGAGATTGGAGGTGCTAGGGCTCTCTCAGCTAATAGAGCCTTAACACCGGGAGCAGTAAAACCGAAGCTGCCTAGAAGGAACAGGAAGTGCTATATATGTGAGAGTGAGGAGCATCTGGCGAAAGAGTGTCCCCAGAGGCTCCGCAAGCAAACTGCAGCCTCAGTGACAGTATTGGAAACAACTCAGCAGAGAGAACCACAGCAGGGAAACGACGAAGTCTGGCTGGAATAGGAGGCACTGGGGCCCAGCCAGACAAGTCAGTGAAGAAGTCCCCGGAGATTTTGCAGCCCACAGACCCCCTCCCGCCCAAACCAGTGGTGCAGCTCACCGCATCGCTCCAGCTGCCCAATGGACTCACCTTAGAAGTGCCTATCACAATTGACTCTGGCAGTAATGCAGACTTTATAGGACTGGAGTTCATTCAACGACACAACATAGCTTTACTGCCAGCCACGCTGCCCCTGAAGGTTGTCACGGTGGATGGCAGGGAACTGCTAGGGGGGCAGGTGGTGCAGCAGACGCCGCCGATGGTGATGCACATTGGGAATCACCGGGAGGTCATCAGCTTCAATGTCACCCAACTGTCAGACACGCCTGTAGTATTAGGCATGAGTTGGCTGCACAGGCACAGCCCAGCGTTGGCTTGGTACCAGCGCCAACTAACGTTTGGATCCTCCTACTGTGCAGAACACTGCATCATACCCAGCCCAGAGGAGGAAGAGGAGGACCCGCAGTTACAGTTGGGCACGCTGCAAGCAGTACCCCACAAGTATGCGGAGTTTTTGGAGGTTTTCTGCGAGAAGGAGGCGGACAAGCTACCTCCTCACAGACCCTATGATTGCAAGATTGACCTCCTGCCGGGGGCGACGCTGCCAACGGGGAAACTGTACTCCATGTCTGAGGATGAACTGCAGGAACTCAGGGAGTTCATAGATCACAATTTGCAGCGTGGGTTCATCCGGGAGTCGAAAGCGGTGGGAGGCAGTCCAGTATTCTTTGTGAAGAAGCGGGACACGCCCCAACGGAGGCTGGTGGTGGATTTCAGGATCTTAAACTCGAAAACCAAGCCCTCAGCTTTCCCCATGCCCAAGATAGACGACCTGCTCGCGACGGTGCGGAAAGGACGCGTTTTCACCAAGTTGGATCTACGTGGGGCGTACAACCTGATTCGCATGCGCGAGGGCGACGAGTGGAAGACGGCCATGTTCACGCCACTGGGCACCTACGAATACAGAGTTATGCCCTTCGGATTGCAAAATGGCTCTCACACTTTCCAAGCCTTTATGCATCATGTGCTGGCGGGGCTCCTTTACAAGAAGTGCGTATGCTTCCTGGACGACATCCTGATTTTTTCAGAATCGCGCGAGGCGCACGAGAGGGATGTCAGGGAAGTTCTGCAGAGACTGAAGGAGCACAGGCTGTACGCCAAGCTGGAGAAGTGCCAGTTCGACGTGACGGAGGTGGATTTCCTGGGCTACAAGCTGTCAGACAAGGGGCTCGCCATGGACAGCGCCAAGGTTAGCGCAGTTTTGGACTGGAAAAGCCCACGCAATCGGAAGGAAGTCCAGCGGTTTGTCGGCTTTGCCAACTTTTACCGCAAGTTCATCAAGGGATTTGCCATGCAGACAGCGGCCATCACCGACACGCTCAGCTCCAAGAAGAAGAAATTCATCTGGATGGAGCAAGCGGAGCAGTCCTTTCAGAGACTCAAGCGGCTCTTCGCGTCAGAGGAGCAGCTGCTGCATGTGAATCCCAGCAGACCCATGAGGGTGGAGACAGACGCCTCAGACAGAGCCGTGGGAGCTGTCCTGTTGCAACAAGACCAGCAGGGGGACTGGAGGCCGTGCGCCTTCTACTCGAGGAAGCTCAGCAAGTCGGAGCAGAATTATACCATCTGGGACAGGGAGTTGCTAGCCATCCATGCAGCGTTCAAGGCATGGCGGCACTTCCTTATCGGAGCCAGACACACAGTGCAGGTCCACACGGACCACAAGAATCTGGAGTACTGGCGCACGGCTAGGTTCCTCAACCAGCGACACATTAGATGGGCGGAGTTCTTCGCGGACTTCGACTTTAAGATAGAGTACATTCCGGGCGACAACAACGTGATGGCGGATGCTTTGTCCAGAAAGCTGCAATACCTGGAGGAGGCGGCACTGCCGGCGGCCAAGCACATTTTCGCACCGGAAGCGTGGGCATGCGCGTCGGCAACCGTGGACCTGGAGGCCGTCCGTCGAGCGCTGCGGGAAGACCCCTTTGCACAGGCCAGGATGGAGGAGGTGCACAGGGGCACAGCGAGGGCCGACGAGTTCCAGATACGCGATGGGTTGCTCCTCCACAAGGGAGCACTCTACGTGCCGGGAGACGACCTCCGCGCAAGGGTTCTGCAGCAGCTACACGACGCTCCCACAGCCGGGCACTTTGGCAAAGAAAAGACTGTCGAACTAGTAGCCAGAGACTTTTGGTGGCCCAAGATGCGGGGGGAAGTCGCGGATTACGTCGCGAGATGTGACACCTGCCAAAGGGCCAAGTCAGTTCACAAACCGCCGGCGGGATTGCTGGAACCGCTGCAAACACCGGCTGAACCGTGGGAGAGGGTGGCCCTGGACTTCGTCACGGATCTGCCCAGTTCGAGGGGAAAAACAGCAGTGCTAGTGGTGGTGGACATGTTTACTAAAATGGCACACTTCATTCCGTGTGCGAAGGTAGCCACGGCAGAGCAGACCGCCAAACTGTTCATTGACCACGTGTTCAAGGTTCACGGTCTGCCACGATCTATTCTCTCCGACCGGGGGCGACAGTTCATCTCGAACTTCTGGCAGAAGCTGATGGGCATTCTGAACGTCAAAGTCAATTTGGCGTCGGCGAGACACCCACAGACCAACGGACAAGCGGAGAGGGTCAACGCCATCATGCAGCAGTACCTGAGATGCTACGCCAATCAGCAGCCCACGACATGGGTGGACTACCTGCCACTCGCTGAGTTCGCTTACAACAATACGAAGCACGTGTCGACGGGGGTGACGCCGTTCTTTGCCAACAACGGGAGGCATCCCAGAACCTTCCCGAGTTTAGAGAGAGTGGGGGAGGGGGAGCCACAGGCAGTGGAAGCCTTAGCGTCGGAGTTGCAGGAAGTCCACGAACAGCTCAGGAGGCAGTTAGAACTCGCAAAACACGCATACAAAGTGCAGGCAGACAGACACAGAAGAGTTGGGGAAGACATACAGGTGGGAGACTGGGTCTGGTTAGCAGCGCAAGCAGTGCCGACCAGATCGTTAGCGAAGAAGAAGCTAGGACATAAGCAGCTAGGACCTTACCAAGTCCAGGCACAGGTCAATCCAGTGGCCTTCCGGTTAGCGCTTCCGGAGGGTTCCAGGATGCATCCGGTGTTCCATAGATCAGTGCTCACGCCCTACAAAGCACCTCATAGATTTCAGGAGCCAGACACAGCACCGGACCCGCCCAGAGAAGGGCCCAGACAGGGGGGGTCGCCAAGGAGGGGGCACATCAACGAGGTCACAGAGATTTTAGACTCGAGATGGGGGGAAGAAGGAGTAGAATATCTCATAGCCAGAGAGGGTACCCCGGCCACTGCGAACAGCTGGGTTCCGGACTATGCTTTGGAGGAGCCTCTGCTCAAAGAGGAGTTTCATGCCCTCTTCCCACACAGGCCCATGCCAGCCGAGTATTTCGACGACTGGCTCTTCACAACCACTCTTTCGGCCAGCACATTCCAGGGGTTCGACTCGGACGAAGAACAGGCCCCAGTCCCGAGCTCCCGGGTGGGTTCGCCACCGGGGTCTGCCTCAGACAGCTCTTATTGGTGGGACGATCGACCAGAGGAGCAGTGGCGCAGGAAGTGGCTGAGTGGTCCTTGGCTGGGATCACCCGAAGAGGGGGAGGGGGGCGAGACGGACATGGACGTGTTGGGGGAAGACGTGGGGTTCGAGCACGGGGACAGAGAGATGGAAGCAGAGGAGAGAGATGTCGACGAGTACATGGGGGACGAACTGTATCCTGCACGCACCCCAACTACGACGGAGCACCCAGTACCCACACCGGAAGGAGGGGAGGGGGGAAGGGGGGGATGGATGTCAGGGGTTCAGGAGCAGAGGGACAGGGAAGGGAGGAATTAGAGACCGAGGGAGAGGAATCCGAGGGAGAAGTCAGCGATGATAGCCGTCCGAGGTCTCTAAGTCTCTCCAGCGAATCAGAGGATTCACAGAAAGGGGCTCCCGTGATCAGAGCAAGGGGGTTGCCAAGGGGAACACCCCAGGAGGGAGGGGCCAGAGAGGGCTCAGAGAGCAGCAGCTGGAAATCGGGACCAGCTTCCCCACCGGAGAGCAGTAGGGGGGAGGAGCCCCAGGCATCGGGAGCAGGCAGCTCTCCGTCAGCGGAAGGACAGGAGTCAGGGTTAGCCACGCCTGCATCAGAGAGCGAGGAAATGGTCAAAAGGAAGGTCAGGGGCAGCGCGCGCGCGCCAAGTTCAAATGTACAAGAGGGTGGCGCCATAAGCAGCCCGGAGAGGGAGCCGGGTCCCAAAGCCCGCCGAAGAGAGGGGGAGGAGTCCGAGGGGTCCGCATCCGAAGCGTCCAGGAAGGAAGGCACCCAGGGGGGTAGTAGGACCCAGAGGCGGAAGGAGAAACGCAGAAGGTGGAGTAAGGCTAGAGTGTTGAACTGGTGTACAGGGGGCGGAGACTCAGATGAGGCTTCGCTGGTCTAGGGTCTAGACGTAGAGATGCACGCTAGGGTTTGAAAATGGGAACTAAACTTCAATAAAGACTTTGTACAGTTCCGCTGGCTAGCGTTGGTCTTCTGTGAGCTGGGACCTGGAGGCAGTCTCTGACAGCACCAATTTGAAATAAGCCCAAACAGAGCTTTATCATCATCTTTTTATGTAGTTGGAACCCAAAACACCTTTTTGCTTTGGTTGGCGGTGATTCTGGTGCACACCCAAAAGACACCATGCGAATTGAAATAAGCCCAATCAAAGCTTATTCGTCGTCTTTCTACGCATATGGAAGCGAAAAGAGGGCATTGTGCAGTAACACCAAAGAAAATGAAATAAGCGAAATTGAGATTCTTCTTTCTTTGTAGCTGGAACCCAAAAAACGTGTTTGGCTTTGTTTAGGCTTATTACTTTTCGTTCTGCTATTTGTGGGGCAATAAACACCGAAAGAACAATCCAAGCTAATTCGTCCTTTTTCTGTTGACATGGAACCAAAACACCAATGCTTGATTTGTGCTAACAAACATGTCACTCTGCGATTTTTGGGTGAATGTGCATTCTAACCCCAAAAGCACCAATTTGAAATAAGCCCAAAGAGAGCTTAATCATCATCTTTTTATGTAATTGGAACCCAAAACAAATTTTTGCTTTGGTTGTGGGTGATTCTGGTGCACACCCAAAAAAACACCATGCGAATTGAAATAAGCCCAATCAAAGCTTATTCGTCATCTTTCTACGCATATGGAAGCGAGAAGACGGTGTTGTATTATTTTCGTCTCATTCCACAAATATTGCGATTTCTGGATTAATGTGCATTAACACCAGAGAACACGAAATAAGCGAAATCCAAGATTCTTCTTTCTATGTAGCTGGAACCCAAAACAACCTCTTTTGCTTTGTTTAGGCTTATCACAGTTTACTTTGCTATTTGTGGGGCAATGAACACCGAAAGATCAATCGACGCTCAGTCGTCCTTTTTCTATTGACATGGAACCAAAACAGTTATGCTTGAATTGGGCTGATAACTAACATGTCACGCTGCGATTTGTGGGTGAATGTGCATTCTAACCCCAAAAGAACCAATTTGAAAGAAGCCCAAACAAGGCTTTATCATCTTCTTTTTATGTAGTTGGAACCCAAAACACCTTTTTGCTTTGGTTGGGGGTGATTCTGGTGCACACCCAAAAAACACCATGCGAATTGAAATAAGCCCAATCAAGCTTATTCATAGTCTTTCTACGCATATGGAAGCGAGAAGACGGTGTTGTATTATTTTCGTCTCATTCCACAAATTCTGCGATTTCTGGGTTAATGTGTATTAACACCAGAGAACACGACTTGAAATAAGCGAAATCCAAGATTCTTCTTTCTATGTAGCTGGAACCCAAAACAACCTCTTTTGCTTTGTTTAGGCTTATCACAGTTTACTTTGCTATTTGTGGGGCAATGAATACCAAAAGAGCAATCGACGCTCATTCGTCCTATTTCTATTGACATGGAACTAAAACAGTTATGCTTGATTTGTGCTGATAACAAACATGTCTGCCATTTTTGGGTGAAGGTGCATTCTAACTCCACAACTACAATTTGAAAGAAGCCCAATCCGAGCTTTATCATCTTCTTTTTATGTAGATGGAATCCAAAACACCTTTTTCCTTGGTTTGGGGTGATTCTGGTGCACACCCAAAAAACACCATGCGAATTGAAATAAGCCCAATCAAAGCTTATTCGTCGTCTTTCTACGCATATGGAAGCGAGAAGACGGTGTTGTATTATTTTCGTCTCATTCCACAATTTTTGCGATTTCTGGGTTAATGTGCATTAACACCAGAGAACACGACTTGAAACAAGCGAAATCCAAGATTCTTCTTTCTATGTAGCTGGAACCCAAAACAACCTCTTTTGCTTTGTTTAGGCTTATCACAGTTTACTTTGCTATTTGTGGGGCAATGAACACCAAAAGAGCAATCGACGCTCAGTCGTCCTTTTTCTATTGACATGGAACCAAAACAGTTATGCTTGAATTGGGCTGATAACTAACATGTCACGCTGCGATTTGTGGGTGAATGTGCATTCTAACCCCAAAAGAACCAATTTGAAAGAAGCCCAAACAAGGCTTTATCATCTTCTTTTTATGTAGTTGGAACCCAAAACACCTTTTTGCTTTGGTTGGGGGTGATTCTGGTGCACACCCAAAAAACACCATGCGAATTGAAATAAGCCCAATCAAGCTTATTCATAGTCTTTCTACGCATATGGAAGCGAGAAGACGGTGTTGTATTATTTTCGTCTCATTCCACAAATTTTGCGATTTCTGGGTTAATGTGCATTAACACCAGAGAACACGACTTGAAATAAGCGAAATCCAAGATTCTTCTTTCTATGTAGCTGGAACCCAAAACAACCTCTTTTGCTTTGTTTAGGCTTATCACAGTTTACTTTGCTATTTGTGGGGCAATGAATACCAAAAGAGCAATCGACGCTCAGTCGTCCTTTTTCTATTGACATGGAACCAAAACAGTTATGCTTGATTTGTGCTGATAACAAACATGTCACTCTGCGATTTTTGGGTGAAGGTGCATTCTAACCCCACAAACACCAATTTGAAATAAGCCCAAACAGAGCTTTATCTTTTTATGTAGTTGGAACCCAAAACACCTTTTTGCTTTGGTTGGGGGTAATTCTGGTGCACACCCAAAAGACACCATGCGAATTGAAATAAGCCCAATCAAAGCTTATTCGTCCTCTTTCTACGCATATGGAAGCGAAAAGAGGGCATTGTGCAGTAACACCAAAGAAAATGAAATAAGCGAAATTGAGATTCTTCTTTCTTTGTAGCTGGAACCCAAAAAAACGTGTTTGGCTTTGTTTAGGCTTATTACTTTTCGTTCTGCTATTTGTGGGGCAATAAACACCGAAAGAACAATCCAAGCTAATTCGTCCTTTTTCTGTTGACATGGAACCAAAACACCTATGCTTGATTTGTGCTAACAAACATGTCACTCTGCGATTTTTGGGTGAATGTGCATTCTAACCCCAAAAGCACCAATTTGAAATAAGCCCAAACAGAGCTTTATCATCATCTTTTTATGTAGTTGGAACCCAAAACACCTTTTTGCTTTGGTTGGGGGTGATTCTGGTGCACACCCAAAAGACACCATGCGAATTGAAATAAGCCCAATCAAAGCTTATTCGTCGTCTTTCTACGCATATGGAAGCGAAAAGAGGGCATTGTGCAGTAACACCAAAGAAAATGAAATAAGCGAAATTGAGATTCTTCTTTCTTTGTAGCTGGAACCCAAAAAACGTGTTTGGCTTTGTTTAGGCTTATTACTTTTCGTTCTGCTATTTGTGGGGCAATAAACACCGAAAGAACAATCCAAGCTAATTCGTCCTTTTTCTGTTGACATGGAACCAAAACACCTAGGCTTGATTTGTGCTAACAAACATGTCACTCTGCGATTTTTGGGTGAATGTGCATTCTAACCCCACAAACACCAATTTGAAATAAGCCCAAACAGAGCTTTATCTTTTTATGTAGTTGGAACCCAAAACACCTTTTTGCTTTGGTTGGCGGTGATTCTGGTGCACACCCAAAAGACACCATGCGAATTGAAATAAGCCCAATCAAAGCTTATTCGTCGTCTTTCTACGCATATGGAAGCGAAAAGAGGGCATTGTGCAGTAACACCAAAGAAAATGAAATAAGCGAAATTGAGATTCTTCTTTCTTTGTAGCTGGAACCCAAAAAACGTGTTTGGCTTTGTTTAGGCTTATTACTTTTCGTTCTGCTATTTGTGGGGCAATAAACACCGAAAGAACAATCCAAGCTAATTCGTCCTTTTTCTGTTGACATGGAACCAAAACACCAATGCTTGATTTGTGCTAACAAACATGTCACTCTGCGATTTTTGGGTGAATGTGCATTCTAACCCCAAAAGCACCAATTTGAAATAAGCCCAAACAGAGCTTAATCATCATCTTTTTATGTAATTGGAACCCAAAACAAATTTTTGCTTTGGTTGTGGGTGATTCTGGTGCACACCCAAAAAAACACCATGCGAATTGAAATAAGCCCAATCAAAGCTTATTCGTCATCTTTCTACGCATATGGAAGCGAGAAGACGGTGTTGTATTATTTTCGTCTCATTCCACAAATATTGCGATTTCTGGATTAATGTGCATTAACACCAGAGAACACGAAATAAGCGAAATCCAAGATTCTTCTTTCTATGTAGCTGGAACCCAAAACAACCTCTTTTGCTTTGTTTAGGCTTATCACAGTTTACTTTGCTATTTGTGGGGCAATGAACACCGAAAGATCAATCGACGCTCAGTCGTCCTTTTTCTATTGACATGGAACCAAAAGTTATGCTTGAATTGGGCTGATAACTAACATGTCACGCTGCGATTTGTGGGTGAATGTGCATTCTAACCCCAAAAGAACCAATTTGAAAGAAGCCCAAACAAGGCTTTATCATCTTCTTTTTATGTAGTTGGAACCCAAAACACCTTTTTGCTTTGGTTGGGGGTGATTCTGGTGCACACCCAAAAAACACCATGCGAATTGAAATAAGCCCAATCAAGCTTATTCATAGTCTTTCTACGCATATGGAAGCGAGAAGACGGTGTTGTATTATTTTCGTCTCATTCCACAAATTCTGCGATTTCTGGGTTAATGTGCATTAACACCAGAGAACACGACTTGAAATAAGCGAAATCCAAGATTCTTCTTTCTATGTAGCTGGAACCCAAAACAACCTCTTTTGCTTTGTTTAGGCTTATCACAGTTTACTTTGCTATTTGTGGGGCAATGAATACCAAAAGAGCAATCGACGCTCATTCGTCCTATTTCTATTGACATGGAACTAAAACAGTTATGCTTGATTTGTGCTGATAACAAACATGTCTGCCATTTTTGGGTGAAGGTGCATTCTAACCCCACAACTCCAATTTGAAAGAAGCCCAATCCGAGCTTTATCATCTTCTTTTTATGTAGATGGAATCCAAAACACCTTTTTCCTTGGTTTGGGGTGATTCTGGTGCACACCCAAAAAACACCATGCGAATTGAAATAAGCCCAATCAAAGCTTATTCGTCGTCTTTCTACGCATATGGAAGCGAGAAGACGGTGTTGTATTATTTTCGTCTCATTCCACAATTTTTGCGATTTCTGGGTTAATGTGCATTAACACCAGAGAACACGACTTGAAACAAGCGAAATCCAAGATTCTTCTTTCTATGTAGCTGGAACCCAAAACAACCTCTTTTGCTTTGTTTAGGCTTATCACAGTTTACTTTGCTATTTGTGGGGCAATGAACACCGAAAGATCAATCGACGCTCAGTCGTCCTTTTTCTATTGACATGGAACCAAAACAGTTATGCTTGAATTGGGCTGATAACTAACATGTCACGCTGCGATTTGTGGGTGAATGTGCATTCTAACCCCAAAAGAACCAATTTGAAAGAAGCCCAAACAAGGCTTTATCATCTTCTTTTTATGTAGTTGGAACCCAAAACACCTTTTTGCTTTGGTTGGGGGTGATTCTGGTGCACACCCAAAAAACACCATGCGAATTGAAATAAGCCCAATCAAGCTTATTCATAGTCTTTCTACGCATATGGAAGCGAGAAGACGGTGTTGTATTATTTTCGTCTCATTCCACAAATTTTGCGATTTCTGGGTTAATGTGCATTAACACCAGAGAACACGACTTGAAATAAGCGAAATCCAAGATTCTTCTTTCTATGTAGCTGGAACCCAAAACAACCTCTTTTGCTTTGTTTAGGCTTATCACAGTTTACTTTGCTATTTGTGGGGCAATGAATACCAAAAGAGCAATCGACGCTCATTCGTCCTATTTCTATTGACATGGAACGAAAACAGTTATGCTTGATTTGTGCTGATAACAAACATGTCACTCTGCGATTTTTGGGTGAAGGTGCATTCTAACCCCACAAACACCAATTTCAAATAAGCCCAAACAGAGCTTTATCTTTTTATGTAGTTGGAACCCAAAACACCTTTTTGCTTTGGTTGGGGGTAATTCTGGTGCACACCCAAAAGACACCATGCGAATTGAAATAAGCCCAATCAAAGCTTATTCGTCGTCCTTCTACGCATATGGAAGCGAAAAGAGGGCATTGTGCAGTAACACCAAAGAAAATGAAATAAGCGAAATTGAGATTCTTCTTTCTTTGTAGCTGGAACCCAAAAAAACGTGTTTGGCTTTGTTTAGGCTTATTACTTTTCGTTCTGCTATTTGTGGGGCAATAAACACCGAAAGAACAATCCAAGCTAATTCGTCCTTTTTCTGTTGACATGGAACCAAAACACCTATGCTTGATTTGTGCTAACAAACATGTCACTCTGCGATTTTTGGGTGAATGTGCATTCTAACCCCAAAAGCACCAATTTGAAATAAGCCCAAACAGAGCTTTATCATCATCTTTTTATGTAGTTGGAACCCAAAACACCTTTTTGCTTTGGTTGGGGGTGATTCTGGTGCACACCCAAAAGACACCATGCGAATTGAAATAAGCCCAATCAAAGCTTATTCGTCGTCTTTCTACGCATATGGAAGCGAAAAGAGGGCATTGTGTTCTTTTGGTCTTTACACACACTTTTTGATTTCTGGGTCAATGTGCAATAACACCAAAGAAAACGAAATAAGCGAAATTGAGATTCTTCTTTCTTTGTAGCTGGAACCCAAAAAAACCTGTTTGGCTTTGTTTAGGCTTATTACTTTTCGTTTTGCTATTTGTGGGGCAATAAACGCCAAAAGAACAATCCAAGCTAATTCGTCCTTTTTCTGTTGAGATGGAACCAAAACACCTATGCTTGAATTGGGCTGATAACTAACATGTCACGCTGCGATTGGTGGGTGAATGTGCATTCTAACCCCAAAAGCACCAATTTGAAAGAAGCCCAATCCGAGCTTTATCATGTAGATGGAATCCAAAACACTTTTTTGCTTTGGTTTGGGGTGATTCTGGTGCACACCCAAAAAACACCATGCGAATTGAAATAAGCCCAATCAAAGCTTATTCGTCGTCTTTCTACGCATCTGGAAGCGAGAAGACGGTGTTGTATTATTTTCGTCTCATTCCACAAATTTTGCAATTTCTGGGTTAATGTGCATTAACACCAGAGAACACGACTTGAAATAAGCGAAATCCAAGATTCTTCTTTCTATGTAGCTGGAACCCAAAACAACCTCTTTTGCTTTGTTTAGGCTTATCACAGTTTACTTTGCTATTTGTGGGGCAATGAACACCGAAAGATCAATCGACGCTCAGTCGTCCTTTTTCTATTGACATGGAACCAAAACAGTTATGCTTGAATTGGGCTGATAACTAACATGTCACGCTGCGATTTGTGGGTGAATGTGCATTCTAACCCCAAAAGAACCAATTTGAAAGAAGCCCAAACAAGGCTTTATCATCTTCTTTTTATGTAGTTGGAATCCAAAACACTTTTTTGCTTTGGTTTGGGGTGATTCTGGTGCACACCCAAAAAACACCATGCGAATTGAAATAAGCCCAATCAAAGCTTATTCGTCGTCTTTCTACGCATATGGAAGCGAGAAGACGGTGTTGTATTATTTTCGTCTCATTCCACAATTTTTGCGATTTCTGGGTTAATGTGCATTAACACCAGAGAACACGACTTGAAACAAGCGAAATCCAAGATTCTTCTTTCTATGTAGCTGGAACCCAAAACAACCTCTTTTGCTTTGTTTAGGCTTATCACAGTTTACTTTGCTATTTGTGGGGCAATGAACACCAAAAGAGCAATCGACGCTCAGTCGTCCTTTTTCTATTGACATGGAACCAAAAGAGTTATGCTTGATTTGTGCTGATAACAAACATGTCACTCTGCGATTTTTGGGTGAAGGTGCATTCTAACCCCACAAACACCAATTTGAAATAAGCCCAAACAGAGCTTTATCTTTTTATGTAGTTGGAACCCAAAACACCTTTTTGCTTTGGTTGGGGGTAATTCTGGTGCACACCCAAAAGACACCATGCGAATTGAAATAAGCCCAATCAAAGCTTATTCGTCGTCTTTCTACGCATATGGAAGCGAAAAGAGGGCATTGTGCAGTAACACCAAAGAAAATGAAATAAGCGAAATTGAGATTCTTCTTTCTTTGTAGCTGGAACCCAAAAAAACGTGTTTGGCTTTGTTTAGGCTTATTACTTTTCGTTCTGCTATTTGTGGGGCAATAAACACCGAAAGAACAATCCAAGCTAATTCGTCCATTTTCTGTTGACATGGAACCAAAACACCTAGGCTTGATTTGTGCTAACAAACATGTCACTCTGCGATTTTTGGGTGAATGTGCATTCTAACCCCAAAAGCACCAATTTGAAATAAGCCCAAACAGAGCTTTATCATCATCGTTTTATGTAGTTGGAACCCAAAACACCTTTTTGCTTTGGTTGGGGGTGATTCTGGTGCACACCCAAAAGACACCATGCGAATTGAAATAAGCCCAATCAAAGCTTATTCGTCGTCTTTCTACGCATATGGAAGCGAAAAGAGGGCATTGTGCAGTAACACCAAAGAAAATGAAATAAGCGAAATTGAGATTCTTCTTTCTTTGTAGCTGGAACCCAAAAAACGTGTTTGGCTTTGTTTAGGCTTATGACTTTTCGTTCTGCTATTTGTGGGGCAATAAACACCGAAAGAACAATCCAAGCTAATTCGTCCTTTTTCTGTTGACATGGAACCAAAACACCAATGCTTGATTTGTGCTAACAAACATGTCACTCTGCGATTTTTGGGTGAATGTGCATTCTAACCCCAAAAGCACCAATTTGAAATAAGCCCAAACAGAGCTTAATCATCATCTTTTTATGTAATTGGAACCCAAAACAAATTTTTGCTTTGGTTGTGGGTGATTCTGGTGCACACCCAAAAAAACACCATGCGAATTGAAATAAGCCCGATCAAAGCTTATTCGTCATCTTTCTACGCATATGGAAGCGAGAAGACGGTGTTGTATTATTTTCGTCTCATTCCACAAATATTGCGATTTCTGGATTAATGTGCATTAACACCAGAGAACACGAAATAAGCGAAATCCAAGATTCTTCTTTCTATGTAGCTGGAACCCAAAACAACCTCTTTTGCTTTGTTTAGGCTTATCACAGTTTACTTTGCTATTTGTGGGGCAATGAACACCGAAAGATCAATCGACGCTCAGTCGTCCTTTTTCTATTGACATGGAACCAAAACAGTTATGCTTGAATTGGGCTGATAACTAACATGTCACGCTGCGATTTGTGGGTGAATGTGCATTCTAACCCCAAAAGCACCAATTTGAAATAAGCCCAAACAGAGCTTTATCATCATCTTTTTATGTAGTTGGAACCCAAAACACCTTTTTGCTTTGGTTGGGGGTGATTCTGGTGCACACCCAAAAGACACCATGCGAATTGAAATAAGCCCAATCAAAGCTTATTCGTCGTCTTTCTACGCATATGGAAGCGAAAAGAGGGCATTGTGCAGTAACACCAAAGAAAATGAAATAAGCGAAATTGAGATTCTTCTTTCTTTGTAGCTGGAACCCAAAAAACGTGTTTGGCTTTGTTTAGGCTTATTACTTTTCGTTCTGCTATTTGTGGGGCAATAAACACCGAAAGAACAATCCAAGCTAATTCGTCCTTTTTCTGTTGACATGGAACCAAAACACCAATGCTTGATTTGTGCTAACAAACATGTCACTCTGCGATTTTTGGGTGAATGTGCATTCTAACCCCAAAAGCACCAATTTGAAATAAGCCCAAACAGAGCTTAATCATCATCTTTTTATGTAATTGGAACCCAAAACAAATTTTTGCTTTGGTTGTGGGTGATTCTGGTGCACACCCAAAAAAACACCATGCGAATTGAAATAAGCCCGATCAAAGCTTATTCGTCATCTTTCTACGCATATGGAAGCGAGAAGACGGTGTTGTATTATTTTCGTCTCATTCCACAAATATTGCGATTTCTGGATTAATGTGCATTAACACCAGAGAACACGAAATAAGCGAAATCCAAGATTCTTCTTTCTATGTAGCTGGAACCCAAAACAACCTCTTTTGCTTTGTTTAGGCTTATCACAGTTTACTTTGCTATTTGTGGGGCAATGAACACCGAAAGATCAATCGACGCTCAGTCGTCCTTTTTCTATTGACATGGAACCAAAACAGTTATGCTTGAATTGGGCTGATAACTAACATGTCACGCTGCGATTTGTGGGTGAATGTGCATTCTAACCCCAAAAGCACCAATTTGAAATAAGCCCAAACAGAGCTTTATCATCATCTTTTTATGTAGTTGGAACCCAAAACACCTTTTTGCTTTGGTTGGGGGTGATTCTGGTGCACACCCAAAAGACACCATGCGAATTGAAATAAGCCCAATCAAAGCTTATTCGTCGTCTTTCTACGCATATGGAAGCGAAAAGAGGGCATTGTGCAGTAACACCAAAGAAAATGAAATAAGCGAAATTGAGATTCTTCTTTCTTTGTAGCTGGAACCCAAAAAACGTGTTTGGCTTTGTTTAGGCTTATTACTTTTCGTTCTGCTATTTGTGGGGCAATAAACACCGAAAGAACAATCCAAGCTAATTCGTCCTTTTTCTGTTGACATGGAACCAAAACACCAATGCTTGATTTGTGCTAACAAACATGTCACTCTGCGATTTTTGGGTGAATGTGCATTCTAACCCCAAAAGCACCAATTTGAAATAAGCCCAAACAGAGCTTAATCATCATCTTTTTATGTAATTGGAACCCAAAACAAATTTTTGCTTTGGTTGTGGGTGATTCTGGTGCACACCCAAAAAAACACCATGCGAATTGAAATAAGCCCGATCAAAGCTTATTCGTCATCTTTCTACGCATATGGAAGCGAGAAGACGGTGTTGTATTATTTTCGTCTCATTCCACAAATATTGCGATTTCTGGATTAATGTGCATTAACACCAGAGAACACGAAATAAGCGAAATCCAAGATTCTTCTTTCTATGTAGCTGGAACCCAAAACAACCTCTTTTGCTTTGTTTAGGCTTATCACAGTTTACTTTGCTATTTGTGGGGCAATGAATACCAAAAGATCAATCGACGCTCAGTCGTCCTTTTTCTATTGACATGGAACCAAAACAGTTATGCTTGAATTGGGCTGATAACTAACATGTCACGCTGCGATTTGTGGGTGAATGTGCATTCTAACCCCAAAAGAACCAATTTGAAAGAAGCCCAAACAAGGCTTTATCATCTTCTTTTTATGTAGTTGGAACCCAAAACACCTTTTTGCTTTGGTTGGGGGTGATTCTGGTGCACACCCAAAAAACACCATGCGAATTGAAATAAGCCCAATCAAGCTTATTCATAGTCTTTCTACGCATATGGAAGCGAGAAGACGGTGTTGTATTATTTTCGTCTCATTCCACAAATTTTGCGATTTCTGGGTTAATGTGCATTAACACCAGAGAACACGACTTGAAATAAGCGAAATCCAAGATTCTTCTTTCTATGTAGCTGGAACCCAAAACATCCTCTTTTGCTTTGTTTAGGCTTATCACAGTTTACTTTGCTATTTGTGGGGCAATGAATACCAAAAGAGCAATCGACGCTCATTCGTCCTATTTCTATTGACATGGAACGAAAACAGTTATGCTTGATTTGTGCTGATAACAAACATGTCACTCTGCGATTTTTGGGTGAAGGTGCATTCTAACCCCACAAACACCAATTTCAAATAAGCCCAAACAGAGCTTTATCTTTTTATGTAGTTGGAACCCAAAACACCTTTTTGCTTTGGTTGGGGGTAATTCTGGTGCACACCCAAAAGACACCATGCGAATTGAAATAAGCCCAATCAAAGCTTATTCGTCGTCCTTCTACGCATATGGAAGCGAAAAGAGGGCATTGTGCAGTAACACCAAAGAAAATGAAATAAGCGAAATTGAGATTCTTCTTTCTTTGTAGCTGGAACCCAAAAAAACGTGTTTGGCTTTGTTTAGGCTTATTACTTTTCGTTCTGCTATTTGTGGGGCAATAAACACCGAAAGAACAATCCAAGCTAATTCGTCCTTTTTCTGTTGACATGGAACCAAAACACCTATGCTTGATTTGTGCTAACAAACATGTCACTCTGCGATTTTTGGGTGAATGTGCATTCTAACCCCAAAAGCACCAATTTGAAATAAGCCCAAACAGAGCTTTATCATCATCTTTTTATGTAGTTGGAACCCAAAACACCTTTTTGCTTTGGTTGGGGGTGATTCTGGTGCACACCCAAAAGACACCATGCGAATTGAAATAAGCCCAATCAAAGCTTATTCGTCGTCTTTCTACGCATATGGAAGCGAAAAGAGGGCATTGTGTTCTTTTGGTCTTTACACACACTTTTTGATTTCTGGGTCAATGTGCAATAACACCAAAGAAAACGAAATAAGCGAAATTGAGATTCTTCTTTCTTTGTAGCTGGAACCCAAAAAAACCTGTTTGGCTTTGTTTAGGCTTATTACTTTTCGTTTTGCTATTTGTGGGGCAATAAACGCCAAAAGAACAATCCAAGCTAATTCGTCCTTTTTCTGTTGAGATGGAACCAAAACACCTATGCTTGAATTGGGCTGATAACTAACATGTCACGCTGCGATTGGTGGGTGAATGTGCATTCTAACCCCAAAAGCACCAATTTGAAAGAAGCCCAATCCGAGCTTTATCATGTAGATGGAATCCAAAACACTTTTTTGCTTTGGTTTGGGGTGATTCTGGTGCACACCCAAAAAACACCATGCGAATTGAAATAAGCCCAATCAAAGCTTATTCGTCGTCTTTCTACGCATCTGGAAGCGAGAAGACGGTGTTGTATTATTTTCGTCTCATTCCACAAATTTTGCAATTTCTGGGTTAATGTGCATTAACACCAGAGAACACGACTTGAAATAAGCGAAATCCAAGATTCTTCTTTCTATGTAGCTGGAACCCAAAACAACCTCTTTTGCTTTGTTTAGGCTTATCACAGTTTACTTTGCTATTTGTGGGGCAATGAACACCGAAAGATCAATCGACGCTCAGTCGTCCTTTTTCTATTGACATGGAACCAAAACAGTTATGCTTGAATTGGGCTGATAACTAACATGTCACGCTGCGATTTGTGGGTGAATGTGCATTCTAACCCCAAAAGAACCAATTTGAAAGAAGCCCAAACAAGGCTTTATCATCTTCTTTTTATGTAGTTGGAATCCAAAACACTTTTTTGCTTTGGTTTGGGGTGATTCTGGTGCACACCCAAAAAACACCATGCGAATTGAAATAAGCCCAATCAAAGCTTATTCGTCGTCTTTCTACGCATATGGAAGCGAGAAGACGGTGTTGTATTATTTTCGTCTCATTCCACAATTTTTGCGATTTCTGGGTTAATGTGCATTAACACCAGAGAACACGACTTGAAACAAGCGAAATCCAAGATTCTTCTTTCTATGTAGCTGGAACCCAAAACAACCTCTTTTGCTTTGTTTAGGCTTATCACAGTTTACTTTGCTATTTGTGGGGCAATGAACACCAAAAGAGCAATCGACGCTCAGTCGTCCTTTTTCTATTGACATGGAACCAAAAGAGTTATGCTTGATTTGTGCTGATAACAAACATGTCACTCTGCGATTTTTGGGTGAAGGTGCATTCTAACCCCACAAACACCAATTTGAAATAAGCCCAAACAGAGCTTTATCTTTTTATGTAGTTGGAACCCAAAACACCTTTTTGCTTTGGTTGGGGGTAATTCTGGTGCACACCCAAAAGACACCATGCGAATTGAAATAAGCCCAATCAAAGCTTATTCGTCGTCTTTCTACGCATATGGAAGCGAAAAGAGGGCATTGTGCAGTAACACCAAAGAAAATGAAATAAGCGAAATTGAGATTCTTCTTTCTTTGTAGCTGGAACCCAAAAAAACGTGTTTGGCTTTGTTTAGGCTTATTACTTTTCGTTCTGCTATTTGTGGGGCAATAAACACCGAAAGAACAATCCAAGCAAATTCGTCCATTTTCTGTTGACATGGAACCAAAACACCTAGGCTTGATTTGTGCTAACAAACATGTCACTCTGCGATTTTTGGGTGAATGTGCATTCTAACCCCAAAAGCACCAATTTGAAATAAGCCCAAACAGAGCTTTATCATCATCGTTTTATGTAGTTGGAACCCAAAACACCTTTTTGCTTTGGTTGGGGGTGATTCTGGTGCACACCCAAAAGACACCATGCGAATTGAAATAAGCCCAATCAAAGCTTATTCGTCGTCTTTCTACGCATATGGAAGCGAAAAGAGGGCATTGTGCAGTAACACCAAAGAAAATGAAATAAGCGAAATTGAGATTCTTCTTTCTTTGTAGCTGGAACCCAAAAAACGTGTTTGGCTTTGTTTAGGCTTATGACTTTTCGTTCTGCTATTTGTGGGGCAATAAACACCGAAAGAACAATCCAAGCTAATTCGTCCTTTTTCTGTTGACATGGAACCAAAACACCAATGCTTGATTTGTGCTAACAAACATGTCACTCTGCGATTTTTGGGTGAATGTGCATTCTAACCCCAAAAGCACCAATTTGAAATAAGCCCAAACAGAGCTTAATCATCATCTTTTTATGTAATTGGAACCCAAAACAAATTTTTGCTTTGGTTGTGGGTGATTCTGGTGCACACCCAAAAAAACACCATGCGAATTGAAATAAGCCCGATCAAAGCTTATTCGTCATCTTTCTACGCATATGGAAGCGAGAAGACGGTGTTGTATTATTTTCGTCTCATTCCACAAATATTGCGATTTCTGGATTAATGTGCATTAACACCAGAGAACACGAAATAAGCGAAATCCAAGATTCTTCTTTCTATGTAGCTGGAACCCAAAACAACCTCTTTTGCTTTGTTTAGGCTTATCACAGTTTACTTTGCTATTTGTGGGGCAATGAACACCGAAAGATCAATCGACGCTCAGTCGTCCTTTTTCTATTGACATGGAACCAAAACAGTTATGCTTGAATTGGGCTGATAACTAACATGTCACGCTGCGATTTGTGGGTGAATGTGCATTCTAACCCCAAAAGCACCAATTTGAAATAAGCCCAAACAGAGCTTTATCATCATCTTTTTATGTAGTTGGAACCCAAAACACCTTTTTGCTTTGGTTGGGGGTGATTCTGGTGCACACCCAAAAGACACCATGCGAATTGAAATAAGCCCAATCAAAGCTTATTCGTCGTCTTTCTACGCATATGGAAGCGAAAAGAGGGCATTGTGCAGTAACACCAAAGAAAATGAAATAAGCGAAATTGAGATTCTTCTTTCTTTGTAGCTGGAACCCAAAAAACGTGTTTGGCTTTGTTTAGGCTTATTACTTTTCGTTCTGCTATTTGTGGGGCAATAAACACCGAAAGAACAATCCAAGCTAATTCGTCCTTTTTCTGTTGACATGGAACCAAAACACCAATGCTTGATTTGTGCTAACAAACATGTCACTCTGCGATTTTTGGGTGAATGTGCATTCTAACCCCAAAAGCACCAATTTGAAATAAGCCCAAACAGAGCTTAATCATCATCTTTTTATGTAATTGGAACCCAAAACAAATTTTTGCTTTGGTTGTGGGTGATTCTGGTGCACACCCAAAAAAACACCATGCGAATTGAAATAAGCCCGATCAAAGCTTATTCGTCATCTTTCTACGCATATGGAAGCGAGAAGACGGTGTTGTATTATTTTCGTCTCATTCCACAAATATTGCGATTTCTGGATTAATGTGCATTAACACCAGAGAACACGAAATAAGCGAAATCCAAGATTCTTCTTTCTATGTAGCTGGAACCCAAAACAACCTCTTTTGCTTTGTTTAGGCTTATCACAGTTTACTTTGCTATTTGTGGGGCAATGAACACCGAAAGATCAATCGACGCTCAGTCGTCCTTTTTCTATTGACATGGAACCAAAACAGTTATGCTTGAATTGGGCTGATAACTAACATGTCACGCTGCGATTTGTGGGTGAATGTGCATTCTAACCCCAAAAGCACCAATTTGAAATAAGCCCAAACAGAGCTTTATCATCATCTTTTTATGTAGTTGGAACCCAAAACACCTTTTTGCTTTGGTTGGGGGTGATTCTGGTGCACACCCAAAAGACACCATGCGAATTGAAATAAGCCCAATCAAAGCTTATTCGTCGTCTTTCTACGCATATGGAAGCGAAAAGAGGGCATTGTGCAGTAACACCAAAGAAAATGAAATAAGCGAAATTGAGATTCTTCTTTCTTTGTAGCTGGAACCCAAAAAACGTGTTTGGCTTTGTTTAGGCTTATTACTTTTCGTTCTGCTATTTGTGGGGCAATAAACACCGAAAGAACAATCCAAGCTAATTCGTCCTTTTTCTGTTGACATGGAACCAAAACACCAATGCTTGATTTGTGCTAACAAACATGTCACTCTGCGATTTTTGGGTGAATGTGCATTCTAACCCCAAAAGCACCAATTTGAAATAAGCCCAAACAGAGCTTAATCATCATCTTTTTATGTAATTGGAACCCAAAACAAATTTTTGCTTTGGTTGTGGGTGATTCTGGTGCACACCCAAAAAAACACCATGCGAATTGAAATAAGCCCGATCAAAGCTTATTCGTCATCTTTCTACGCATATGGAAGCGAGAAGACGGTGTTGTATTATTTTCGTCTCATTCCACAAATATTGCGATTTCTGGATTAATGTGCATTAACACCAGAGAACACGAAATAAGCGAAATCCAAGATTCTTCTTTCTATGTAGCTGGAACCCAAAACAACCTCTTTTGCTTTGTTTAGGCTTATCACAGTTTACTTTGCTATTTGTGGGGCAATGAACACCGAAAGATCAATCGACGCTCAGTCGTCCTTTTTCTATTGACATGGAACCAAAACAGTTATGCTTGAATTGGGCTGATAACTAACATGTCACGCTGCGATTTGTGGGTGAATGTGCATTCTAACCCCAAAAGAACCAATTTGAAAGAAGCCCAAACAAGGCTTTATCATCTTCTTTTTATGTAGTTGGAACCCAAAACACCTTTTTGCTTTGGTTGGGGGTGATTCTGGTGCACACCCAAAAAACACCATGCGAATTGAAATAAGCCCAGTCAAGCTTATTCATAGTCTTTCTACGCATATGGAAGCGAGAAGACGGTGTTGTATTATTTTCGTCTCATTCCACAAATTCTGCGATTTCTGGGTTAATGTGCATTAACACCAGAGAACACGACTTGAAATAAGCGAAATCCAAGATTCTTCTTTCTATGTAGCTGGAACCCAAAACAACCTCTTTTGCTTTGTTTAGGCTTATCACAGTTTACTTTGCTATTTGTGGGGCAATGAATACCAAAAGAGCAATCGACGCTCATTCGTCCTATTTCTATTGACATGGAACTAAAACAGTTATGCTTGATTTGTGCTGATAACAAACATGTCTGCCATTTTTGGGTGAAGGTGCATTCTAACCCCACAACTCCAATTTGAAAGAAGCCCAATCCGAGCTTTATCATCTTCTTTTTATGTAGATGGAATCCAAAACACCTTTTTCCTTGGTTTGGGGTGATTCTGGTGCACACCCAAAAAACACCATGCGAATTGAAATAAGCCCAATCAAAGCTTATTCGTCGTCTTTCTACGCATATGGAAGCGAGAAGACGGTGTTGTATTATTTTCGTCTCATTCCACAATTTTTGCGATTTCTGGGTTAATGTGCATTAACACCAGAGAACACGACTTGAAACAAGCGAAATCCAAGATTCTTCTTTCTATGTAGCTGGAACCCAAAAGAACCTCTTTTGCTTTGTTTAGGCTTATCACAGTTTACTTTGCTATTTGTGGGGCAATGAACACCGAAAGATCAATCGACGCTCAGTCGTCCTTTTTCTATTGACATGGAACCAAAACAGTTATGCTTGAATTGGGCTGATAACTAACATGTCACGCTGCGATTTGTGGGTGAATGTGCATTCTAACCCCAAAAGAACCAATTTGAAAGAAGCCCAAACAAGGCTTTATCATCTTCTTTTTATGTAGTTGGAACCCAAAACACCTTTTTGCTTTGGTTGGGGGTGATTCTGGTGCACACCCAAAAAACACCATGCGAATTGAAATAAGCCCAATCAAGCTTATTCATAGTCTTTCTACGCATATGGAAGCGAGAAGACGGTGTTGTATTATTTTCGTCTCATTCCACAAATTTTGCGATTTCTGGGTTAATGTGCATTAACACCAGAGAACACGACTTGAAATAAGCGAAATCCAAGATTCTTCTTTCTATGTAGCTGGAACCCAAAACAACCTCTTTTGCTTTGTTTAGGCTTATCACAGTTTACTTTGCTATTTGTGGGGCAATGAATACCAAAAGAGCAATCGACGCTCATTCGTCCTATTTCTATTGACATGGAACTAAAACAGTTATGCTTGATTTGTGCTGATAACAAACATGTCTGCCATTTTTGGGTGAAGGTGCATTCTAACCCCACAACTCCAATTTGAAAGAAGCCCAATCCGAGCTTTATCATCTTCTTTTTATGTAGATGGAATCCAAAACACCTTTTTCCTTGGTTTGGGGTGATTCTGGTGCACACCCAAAAAACACCATGCGAATTGAAATAAGCCCAATCAAAGCTTATTCGTCGTCTTTCTACGCATATGGAAGCGAGAAGACGGTGTTGTATTATTTTCGTCTCATTCCACAATTTTTGCGATTTCTGGGTTAATGTGCATTAACACCAGAGAACACGACTTGAAACAAGCGAAATCCAAGATTCTTCTTTCTATGTAGCTGGAACCCAAAAGAACCTCTTTTGCTTTGTTTAGGCTTATCACAGTTTACTTTGCTATTTGTGGGGCAATGAACACCGAAAGATCAATCGACGCTCAGTCGTCCTTTTTCTATTGACATGGAACCAAAACAGTTATGCTTGAATTGGGCTGATAACTAACATGTCACGCTGCGATTTGTGGGTGAATGTGCATTCTAACCCCAAAAGAACCAATTTGAAAGAAGCCCAAACAAGGCTTTATCATCTTCTTTTTATGTAGTTGGAACCCAAAACACCTTTTTGCTTTGGTTGGGGGTGATTCTGGTGCACACCCAAAAAACACCATGCGAATTGAAATAAGCCCAATCAAGCTTATTCATAGTCTTTCTACGCATATGGAAGCGAGAAGACGGTGTTGTATTATTTTCGTCTCATTCCACAAATTTTGCGATTTCTGGGTTAATGTGCATTAACACCAGAGAACACGACTTGAAATAAGCGAAATCCAAGATTCTTCTTTCTATGTAGCTGGAACCCAAAACAACCTCTTTTGCTTTGTTTAGGCTTATCACAGTTTACTTTGCTATTTGTGGGGCAATGAATACCAAAAGAGCAATCGACGCTCATTCGTCCTATTTCTATTGACATGGAACTAAAACAGTTATGCTTGATTTGTGCTGATAACAAACATGTCTGCCATTTTTGGGTGGAGGTGCATTCTAACCCCACAACTCCAATTTGAAAGAAGCCCAATCCGAGCTTTATGATCTTCTTTTTATGTAGATGGAATCCAAAACACCTTTTTCCTTGGTATGGGGTGATTCTGGTGCACACCCAAAAAACACCATGCGAATTGAAATAAGCCCAATCAAAGCTTATTCGTCGTCTTTCTACGCATATGGAAGCGAGAAGACGGTGTTGTATTATTTTCGTCTCATTCCACAATTTTTGCGATTTCTGGGTTAATGTGCATTAACACCAGAGAACACGACTTGAAACAAGCGAAATCCAAGATTCTTCTTTCTATGTAGCTGGAACCCAAAACAACCTCTTTTGCTTTGTTTAGGCTTATCACAGTTTACTTTGCTATTTGTGGGGCAATGAACACCAAAAGAGCAATCGACGCTCAGTCGTCCTTTTTCTATTGACATGGAACCAAAAGAGTTATGCTTGATTTGTGCTGATAACAAACATGTCACTCTGCGATTTTTGGGTGAAGGTGCATTCTAACCCCACAAACACCAATTTGAAATAAGCCCAAACAGAGCTTTATCTTTTTATGTAGTTGGAACCCAAAACACCTTTTTGCTTTGGTTGGGGGTAATTCTGGTGCACACCCAAAAGACACCATGCGAATTGAAATAAGCCCAATCAAAGCTTATTCGTCGTCTTTCTACGCATATGGAAGCGAAAAGAGGGCATTGTGCAGTAACACCAAAGAAAATGAAATAAGCGAAATTGAGATTCTTCTTTCTTTGTAGCTGGAACCCAAAAAAACGTGTTTGGCTTTGTTTAGGCTTATTACTTTTCGTTCTGCTATTTGTGGGGCAATAAACACCGAAAGAACAATCCAAGCTAATTCGTCCTTTTTCTGTTGACATGGAACCAAAACACCTATGCTTGATTTGTGCTAACAAACATGTCACTCTGCGATTTTTGGGTGAATGTGCATTCTAACCCCAAAAGCACCAATTTGAAATAAGCCCAAACAGAGCTTTATCATCATCTTTTTATGTAGTTGGAACCCAAAACACCTTTTTGCTTTGGTTGGGGGTGATTCTGGTGCACACCCAAAAGACACCATGCGAATTGAAATAAGCCCAATCAAAGCTTATTCGTCGTCTTTCTACGCATATGGAAGCGAAAAGAGGGCATTGTGTTCTTTTGGTCTTTACACACACTTTTTGATTTCTGGGTCAATGTGCAATAACACCAAAGAAAACGAAATAAGCGAAATTGAGATTCTTCTTTCTTTGTAGCTGGAACCCAAAAAAACCTGTTTGGCTTTGTTTAGGCTTATTACTTTTCGTTTTGCTATTTGTGGGGCAATAAACGCCAAAAGAACAATCCAAGCTAATTCGTCCTTTTTCTGTTGAGATGGAACCAAAACACCTATGCTTGAATTTGGCTGATAACTAACATGTCACGCTGCGATTGGTGGGTGAATGTGCATTCTAACCCCAAAAGCACCAATTTGAAAGAAGCCCAATCCGAGCTTTATCATGTAGATGGAATCCAAAACACTTTTTTGCTTTGGTTTGGGGTGATTCTGGTGCACACCCAAAAAACACCATGCGAATTGAAATAAGCCCAATCAAAGCTTATTCGTCGTCTTTCTACGCATCTGGAAGCGAGAAGACGGTGTTGTATTATTTTCGTCTCATTCCACAAATTTTGCAATTTCTGGGTTAATGTGCATTAACACCAGAGAACACGACTTGAAATAAGCGAAATCCAAGATTCTTCTTTCTATGTAGCTGGAACCCAAAACAACCTCTTTTGCTTTGTTTAGGCTTATCACAGTTTACTTTGCTATTTGTGGGGCAATGAACACCGAAAGATCATTCGACGCTCAGTCGTCCTTTTTCTATTGACATGGAACCAAAAGAGTTATGCTTGATTTGTGCTGATTACAAACATGTCACTCTGCGATTTTTGGGTGAAGGTGCATTCTAACCCCACAAACACCAATTTGAAATAAGCCCAAACAGAGCTTTATCTTTTTATGTAGTTGGAACCCAAAACCCCTTTTTGCTTTGGTTGGGGGTAATTCTGGTGCACACCCAAAAGACACCATGCGAATTGAAATAAGCCCAATCAAAGCTTATTCGTCGTCTTTCTACGCATATGGAAGCGAGAAGACGGTGTTGTATTATTTTCGTCTCATTCCACAATTTTTGCGATTTCTGGGTTAATGTGCATTAACACCAGAGAACACGACTTGAAACAAGCGAAATCCAAGATTCTTCTTTCTATGTAGCTGGAACCCAAAACAACCTCTTTTGCTTTGTTTAGGCTTATCACAGTTTACTTTGCTATTTGTGGGGCAATGAACACCAAAAGAGCAATCGACGCTCAGTCGTCCTTTTTCTATTGACATGGAACCAAAAGAGTTATGCTTGATTTGTGCTGATTACAAACATGTCACTCTGCGATTTTTGGGTGAAGGTGCATTCTAACCCCACAAACACCAATTTGAAATAAGCCCAAACAGAGCTTTATCTTTTTATGTAGTTGGAACCCAAAACCCCTTTTTGCTTTGGTTGGGGGTAATTCTGGTGCACACCCAAAAGACACCATGCGAATTGAAATAAGCCCAATCAAAGCTTATTCGTCGTCTTTCTACGCATATGGAAGCGAAAAGAGGGCATTGTGCAGTAACACCAAAGAAAATGAAATAAGCGAAATTGAGATTCTTCTTTCTTTGTAGCTGGAACCCAAAAAAACGTGTTTGGCTTTGTTTAGGCTTATTACTTTTCGTTCTGCTATTTGTGGGGCAATAAACACCGAAAGAACAATCCAAGCTAATTCGTCCATTTTCTGTTGACATGGAACCAAAACACCTATGCTTGATTTGTGCTAACAAACATGTCACTCTGCGATTTTTGGGTGAATGTGCATTCTAACCCCAAAAGCACCAATTTGAAATAAGCCCAAACAGAGCTTTATCATCATCTTTTTATGTAGTTGGAACCCAAAACACCTTTTTGCTTTGGTTGGGGGTGATTCTGGTGCACACCCAAAAGACACCATGCGAATTGAAATAAGCCCAATCAAAGCTTATTCGTCGTCTTTCTACGCATATGGAAGCGAAAAGAGGGCATTGTGCAGTAACACCAAAGAAAATGAAATAAGCGAAATTGAGATTCTTCTTTCTTTGTAGCTGGAACCCAAAAAACGTGTTTGGCTTTGTTTAGGCTTATTACTTTTCGTTCTGCTATTTGTGGGGCAATAAACACCGAAAGAACAATCCAAGCTAATTCGTCCTTTTTCTGTTGACATGGAACCAAAACACCTATGCTTGATTTGTGCTAACAAACATGTCACTCTGCGATTTTTGGGTGAATGTGCATTCTAACCCGAAAAGCACCAATTTGAAATAAGCCCAAACAGAGCTTAATCATCATCTTTTTATGTAATTGGAACCCAAAACAAATTTTTGCTTTGGTTGTGGGTGATTCTGGTGCACACCCAAAAAACACCATGCGAATTGAAATAAGCCCAATCAAAGCTTATTCGTCATCTTTCTACGCATATGGAAGCGAGAAGACGGTGTTGTATTATTTTCGTCTCATTCCACAAATATTGCGATTTCTGGATTAATGTGCATTAACACCTGAGAACACGAAATAAGCGAAATCCAAGATTCTTCTTTCTATGTAGCTGGAACCCAAAACAACCTCTTTTGCTTTGTTTAGGCTTATCACAGTTTACTTTGCTATTTGTGGGGCAATGAACACCGAAAGATCAATCGACGCTCAGTCGTCCTTTTTCTATTGACATGGAACCAAAACAGTTATGCTTGAATTGGGCTGATAACTAACATGTCACGCTGCGATTTGTGGGTGAATGTGCATTCTAACCCCAAAAGAACCAATTTGAAAGAAGCCCAAACAAGGCTTTATCATCTTCTTTTTATGTAGTTGGAACCCAAAACACCTTTTTGCTTTGGTTGGGGGTGATTCTGGTGCACACCCAAAAAACACCATGCGAATTGAAATAAGCCCAATCAAGCTTATTCATAGTCTTTCTACGCATATGGAAGCGAGAAGACGGTGTTGTATTATTTTCGTCTCATTCCACAAATTTTGCGATTTCTGGGTTAATGTGCATTAACACCAGAGAACACGACTTGAAATAAGCGAAATCCAAGATTCTTCTTTCTATGTAGCTGGAACCCAAAACAACCTCTTTTGCTTTGTTTAGGCTTATCACAGTTTACTTTGCTATTTGTGGGGCAATGAATACCAAAAGAGCAATCGACGCTCATTCGTCCTATTTCTATTGACATGGAACTAAAACAGTTATGCTTGATTTGTGCTGATAACAAACATGTCTGCCATTTTTGGGTGAAGGTGCATTCTAACCCCACAACTCCAATTTGAAAGAAGCCCAATCCGAGCTTTATCATCTTCTTTTTATGTAGATGGAATCCAAAACACCCTTTTCCTTGGTTTGGGGTGATTCTGGTGCACACCCAAAAAACACCATGCGAATTGAAATAAGCCCAATCAAAGCTTATTCGTCGTCTTTCTACGCATATGGAAGCGAGAAGACGGTGTTGTATTATTTTCGTCTCATTCCACAATTTTTGCGATTTCTGGGTTAATGTGCATTAACACCAGAGAACACGACTTGAAACAAGCGAAATCCAAGATTCTTCTTTCTATGTAGCTGGAACCCAAAACAACCTCTTTTGCTTTGTTTAGGCTTATCACAGTTTACTTTGCTATTTGTGGGGCAATGAACACCAAAAGAGCAATCGACGCTCAGTCGTCCTTTTTCTATTGACATGGAACCAAAAGAGTTATGCTTGATTTGTGCTGATAACAAACATGTCACTCTGCGATTTTTGGGTGAAGGTGCATTCTAACCCCACAAACACCAATTTGAAATAAGCCCAAACAGAGCTTTATCTTTTTATGTAGTTGGAACCCAAAACACCTTTTTGCTTTGGTTGGGGGTAATTCTGGTGCACACCCAAAAGACACCATGCGAATTGAAATAAGCCCAATCAAAGCTTATTCGTCGTCTTTCTACGCATATGGAAGCGAAAAGAGGGCATTGTGCAGTAACACCAAAGAAAATGAAATAAGCGAAATTGAGATTCTTCTTTCTTTGTAGCTGGAACCCAAAAAAACGTGTTTGGCTTTGTTTAGGCTTATTACTTTTCGTTCTGCTATTTGTGGGGCAATAAACACCGAAAGAACAATCCAAGCTAATTCGTCCTTTTTCTGTTGACATGGAACCAAAACACCTATGCTTGATTTGTGCTAACAAACATGTCACTCTGCGATTTTTGGGTGAATGTGCATTCTAACCCCAAAAGCACCAATTTGAAATAAGCCCAAACAGAGCTTTATCATCTTCTTTTTATGTAGTTGGAACCCAAAACACCTTTTTGCTTTGGTTGGGGGTGATTCTGGTGCACACCCAAAAAACACCATGCGAATTGAAATAAGCCCAATCAAGCTTATTCATAGTCTTTCTACGCATATGGAAGCGAGAAGACGGTGTTGTATTATTTTCGTCTCATTCTACAAATTTTGCGATTTCTGGGTTAATGTGCATTAACACCAGAGAACACGACTTGAAATAAGCGAAATCCAAGATTCTTCTTTCTATGTAGCTGGAACCCAAAACAACCTCTTTTGCTTTGTTTAGGCTTATCACAGTTTACTTTGCTATTTGTGGGGCAATGAATACCAAAAGAGCAATCGACGCTCATTCGTCCTATTTCTATTGACATGGAACTAAAACAGTTATGCTTGATTTGTGCTGATAACAAACATGTCTGCCATTTTTGGGTGAAGGTGCATTCTAACCCCACAACTCCAATTTGAAAGAAGCCCAATCCGAGCTTTATCATCTTCTTTTTATGTAGATGGAATCCAAAACACCCTTTTCCTTGGTTTGGGGTGATTCTGGTGCACACCCAAAAAACACCATGCGAATTGAAATAAGCCCAATCAAAGCTTATTCGTCGTCTTTCTACGCATATGGAAGCGAGAAGACGGTGTTGTATTATTTTCGTCTCATTCCACAATTTTTGCGATTTCTGGGTTAATGTGCATTAACACCAGAGAACACGACTTGAAACAAGCGAAATCCAAGATTCTTCTTTCTATGTAGCTGGAACCCAAAACAACCTCTTTTGCTTTGTTTAGGCTTATCACAGTTTACTTTGCTATTTGTGGGGCAATGAACACCAAAAGAGCAATCGACGCTCATTCGTCCTATTTCTATTGACATGGAACCAAAAGAGTTATGCTTGATTTGTGCTGATAACAAACATGTCACTCTGCGATTTTTGGGTGAAGGTGCATTCTAACCCCACAAACACCAATTTGAAATAAGCCCAAACAGAGCTTTATCTTTTTATGTAGTTGGAACCCAAAACACCTTTTTGCTTTGGTTGGGGGTAATTCTGGTGCACACCCAAAAGACACCATGCGAATTGAAATAAGCCCAATCAAAGCTTATTCGTCGTCTTTCTACGCATATGGAAGCGAAAAGAGGGCATTGTGCAGTAACACCAAAGAAAATGAAATAAGCGAAATTGAGATTCTTCTTTCTTTGTAGCTGGAACCCAAAAAAACGTGTTTGGCTTTGTTTAGGCTGATTACTTTTCGTTCTGCTATTTGTGGGGCAATAAACACCGAAAGAACAATCCAAGCTAATTCGTCCTTTTTCTGTTGACATGGAACCAAAACACCTATGCTTGATTTGTGCTAACAAACATGTCACTCTGCGATTTTTGGGTGAATGTGCATTCTAACCCCAAAAGCACCAATTTGAAATAAGCCCAAACAGAGCTTTATCATCATCTTTTTATGTAGTTGGAACCCAAAACACCTTTTTGCTTTGGTGGGGGTGATTCTGGTGCACACCCAAAAGACACCATGCGAATTGAAATAAGCCCAATCAAAGCTTATTCGTCGTCTTTCTACGCATATGGAAGCGAAAAGAGGGCATTGTGTTCTTTTGGTCTTTACACACACTTTTTGATTTCTGGGTCAATGTGCAATAACACCAAAGAAAACGAAATAAGCGAAATTGAGATTCTTCTTTCTTTGTAGCTGGAACCCAAAAAAACCTGTTTGGCTTTGTTTAGGCTTATTACTTTTCGTTTTGCTATTTGTGGGGCAATAAACACCGAAAGAACAATCCAAGCTAATTCGTCCTTTTTCTGTTGAGATGGAACCAAAACACCTATGCTTGAATTGGGCTGATAACTAACATGTCACGCTGCGATTGGTGGGTGAATGTGCATTCTAACCCCAAAAGCACCAATTTGAAATAAGCCCAATCCGAGCTTTATCATGTAGATGGAATCCAAAACACTTTTTTGCTTTGGTTTGGGGTGATTCTGGTGCACACCCAAAAAACACCATGCGAATTGAAATAAGCCCAATCAAAGCTTATTCGTCGTCTTTCTACGCATCTGGAAGCGAGAAGACGGTGTTGTATTATTTTCGTCTCATTCCACAAATTTTGCAATTTCTGGGTTAATGTGCATTAACACCAGAGAACACGACTTGAAATAAGCGAAATCCAAGATTCTTCTTTCTATGTAGCTGGAACCCAAAACAACCTCTTTTGCTTTGTTTAGGCTTATCACAGTTTACTTTGCTATTTGTGGGGCAATGAACACCGAAAGATCAATCGACGCTCAGTCGTCCTTTTTCTATTGACATGGAACCAAAACAGTTATGCTTGAATTGGGCTGATAACTAACATGTCACGCTGCGATTTGTGGGTGAATGTGCATTCTAACCCCAAAAGAACCAATTTGAAAGAAGCCCAAACAAGGCTTTATCATCTTCTTTTTATGTAGTTGGAATCCAAAACACTTTTTTGCTTTGGTTTGGGGTGATTCTGGTGCACACCCAAAAAACACCATGCGAATTGAAATAAGCCCAATCAAAGCTTATTCGTCGTCTTTCTACGCATCCGGAAGCGAGAAGACGGTGTTGTATTATTTTCGTCTCATTCCACAAATTTTGCAATTTCTGGGTTAATGTGCATTAACACCAGAGAACACGACTTGAAATAAGCGAAATCCAAGATTCTTCTTTCTATGTAGCTGGAACCCAAAACAACCTCTTTTGCTTTGTTTAGGCTTATCACAGTTTACTTTGCTATTTGTGGGGCAATGAACACCGAAAGATCAATCGACGCTCAGTCGTCCTTTTTCTATTGACATGGAACCAAAACAGTTATGCTTGAATTGGGCTGATAACTAACATGTCACTCTGCGATTTTTGGGTGAATGTGCATTCTAACCCCAAAAGAACCAATTTGAAAGAAGCCCAAACAAGGCTTTATCATCTTCTTTTTATGTAGTTGGAACCCAAAACACCTTTTTGCTTTGGTTGGGGGTGATTCTGGTGCACACCCAAAAAACACCATGCGAATTGAAATAAGCCCAATCAAGCTTATTCATAGTCTTTCTACGCATCCGGAAGCGAGAAGACGGTGTTGTATTATTTTCGTCTCATTCTACAAATTTTGCGATTTCTGGGTTAATGTGCATTAACACCAGAGAACACGACTTGAAATAAGCGAAATCCAAGATTCTTCTTTCTATGTAGCTGGAACCCAAAACAACCTCTTTTGCTTTGTTTAGGCTTATCACAGTTTACTTTGCTATTTGTGGGGCAATGAATACCAAAAGAGCAATCGACGCTCATTCGTCCTATTTCTATTGACATGGAACTAAAACAGTTATGCTTGATTTGTGCTGATAACAAACATGTCTGCCATTTTTGGGTGAAGGTGCATTCTAACCCCACAACTCCAATTTGAAAGAAGCCCAATCCGAGCTTTATCATCTTCTTTTTATGTAGATGGAATCCAAAACACCCTTTTCCTTGGTTTGGGGTGATTCTGGTGCACACCCAAAAAACACCATGCGAATTGAAATAAGCCCAATCAAAGCTTATTCGTCGTCTTTCTACGCATATGGAAGCGAGAAGACGGTGTTGTATTATTTTCGTCTCATTCCACAATTTTTGCGATTTCTGGGTTAATGTGCATTAACACCAGAGAACACGACTTGAAACAAGCGAAATCCAAGATTCTTCTTTCTATGTAGCTGGAACCCAAAACAACCTCTTTTGCTTTGTTTAGGCTTATCACAGTTTACTTTGCTATTTGTGGGGCAATGAACACCAAAAGAGCAATCGACGCTCATTCGTCCTATTTCTATTGACATGGAACCAAAAGAGTTATGCTTGATTTGTGCTGATAACAAACATGTCACTCTGCGATTTTTGGGTGAAGGTGCATTCTAACCCCACAAACACCAATTTGAAATAAGCCCAAACAGAGCTTTATCTTTTTATGTAGTTGGAACCCAAAACACCTTTTTGCTTTGGTTGGGGGTAATTCTGGTGCACACCCAAAAGACACCATGCGAATTGAAATAAGCCCAATCAAAGCTTATTCGTCGTCTTTCTACGCATATGGAAGCGAAAAGAGGGCATTGTGCAGTAACACCAAAGAAAATGAAATAAGCGAAATTGAGATTCTTCTTTCTTTGTAGCTGGAACCCAAAAAAACGTGTTTGGCTTTGTTTAGGCTTATTACTTTTCGTTCTGCTATTTGTGGGGCAATAAACACCGAAAGAACAATCCAAGCTAATTCGTCCTTTTTCTGTTGACATGGAACCAAAACACCTATGCTTGATTTGTGCTAACAAACATGTCACTCTGCGATTTTTGGGTGAATGTGCATTCTAACCCCAAAAGCACCAATTTGAAATAAGCCCAAACAGAGCTTTATCATCATCTTTTTATGTAGTTGGAACCCAAAACACCTTTTTGCTTTGGTGGGGGTGATTCTGGTGCACACCCAAAAGACACCATGCGAATTGAAATAAGCCCAATCAAAGCTTATTCGTCGTCTTTCTACGCATATGGAAGCGAAAAGAGGGCATTGTGTTCTTTTGGTCTTTACACACACTTTTTGATTTCTGGGTCAATGTGCAATAACACCAAAGAAAACGAAATAAGCGAAATTGAGATTCTTCTTTCTTTGTAGCTGGAACCCAAAAAAACCTGTTTGGCTTTGTTTAGGCTTATTACTTTTCGTTTTGCTATTTGTGGGGCAATAAACACCGAAAGAACAATCCAAGCTAATTCGTCCTTTTTCTGTTGACATGGAACCAAAACACCTATGCTTGATTTGTGCTAACAAACATGTCACTCTGCGATTTTTGGGTGAATGTGCATTCTAACCCCAAAAGCACCAATTTGAAATAAGCCCAAACAGAGCTTAATCATCATCTTTTTATGTAATTGGAACCCAAAACAAATTTTTGCTTTGGTTGTGGGTGATTCTGGTGCACACCCAAAAAACACCATGCGAATTGAAATAAGCCCAATCAAAGCTTATTCGTCATCTTTCTACGCATATGGAAGCGAGAAGACGGTGTTGTATTATTTTCGTCTCATTCCACAAATATTGCGATTTCTGGATTAATGTGCATTAACACCAGAGAACACGAAATAAGCGAAATCCAAGATTCTTCTTTCTATGTAGCTGGAACCCAAAACAACCTCTTTTGCTTTGTTTAGGCTTATCACAGTTTACTTTGCTATTTGTGGGGCAATGAACACCGAAAGATCAATCGACGCTCAGTCGTCCTTTTTCTATTGACATGGAACCAAAACAGTTATGCTTGAATTGGGCTGATAACTAACATGTCACGCTGCGATTTGTGGGTGAATGTGCATTCTAACCCCAAAAGAACCAATTTGAAAGAAGCCCAAACAAGGCTTTATCATCTTCTTTTTATGTAGTTGGAACCCAAAACACCTTTTTGCTTTGGTTGGGGGTGATTCTGGTGCACACCCAAAAAACACCATGCGAATTGAAATAAGCCCAATCAAGCTTATTCATAGTCTTTCTACGCATATGGAAGCGAGAAGACGGTGTTGTATTATTTTCGTCTCATTCCACAAATTTTGCGATTTCTGGGTTAATGTGCATTAACACCAGAGAACACGACTTGAAATAAGCGAAATCCAAGATTCTTCTTTCTATGTAGCTGGAACCCAAAACAACCTCTTTTGCTTTGTTTAGGCTTATCACAGTTTACTTTGCTATTTGTGGGGCAATGAATACCAAAAGAGCAATCGACGCTCATTCGTCCTATTTCTATTGACATGGAACTAAAACAGTTATGCTTGATTTGTGCTGATAACAAACATGTCTGCCATTTTTGGGTGAAGGTGCATTCTAACCCCACAACTCCAATTTGAAAGAAGCCCAATCCGAGCTTTATCATCTTCTTTTTATGTAGATGGAATCCAAAACACCCTTTTCCTTGGTTTGGGGTGATTCTGGTGCACACCCAAAAAACACCATGCGAATTGAAATAAGCCCAATCAAAGCTTATTCGTCGTCTTTCTACGCATATGGAAGCGAGAAGACGGTGTTGTATTATTTTCGTCTCATTCCACAATTTTTGCGATTTCTGGGTTAATGTGCATTAACACCAGAGAACACGACTTGAAACAAGCGAAATCCAAGATTCTTCTTTCTATGTAGCTGGAACCCAAAACAACCTCTTTTGCTTTGTTTAGGCTTATCACAGTTTACTTTGCTATTTGTGGGGCAATGAACACCAAAAGAGCAATCGACGCTCATTCGTCCTATTTCTATTGACATGGAACCAAAAGAGTTATGCTTGATTTGTGCTGATAACAAACATGTCACTCTGCGATTTTTGGGTGAAGGTGCATTCTAACCCCACAAACACCAATTTGAAATAAGCCCAAACAGAGCTTTATCTTTTTATGTAAATGGAACCCAAAACACCTTTTTGCTTTGGTTGGGGGTAATTCTGGTGCACACCCAAAAGACACCATGCGAATTGAAATAAGCCCAATCAAAGCTTATTCGTCGTCTTTCTACGCATATGGAAGCGAAAAGAGGGCATTGTGCAGTAACACCAAAGAAAATGAAATAAGCGAAATTGAGATTCTTCTTTCTTTGTAGCTGGAACCCAAAAAAACGTGTTTGGCTTTGTTTAGGCTGATTACTTTTCGTTCTGCTATTTGTGGGGCAATAAACACCGAAAGAACAATCCAAGCTAATTCGTCCTTTTTCTGTTGACATGGAACCAAAACACCTATGCTTGATTTGTGCTAACAAACATGTCACTCTGCGATTTTTGGGTGAATGTGCATTCTAACCCCAAAAGCACCAATTTGAAATAAGCCCAAACAGAGCTTAATCATCATCTTTTTATGTAATTGGAACCCAAAACAAATTTTTGCTTTGGTTGTGGGTGATTCTGGTGCACACCCAAAAAACACCATGCGAATTGAAATAAGCCCAATCAAAGCTTATTCGTCATCTTTCTACGCATATGGAAGCGAGAAGACGGTGTTGTATTATTTTCGTCTCATTCCACAAATATTGCGATTTCTGGATTAATGTGCATTAACACCAGAGAACACGAAATAAGCGAAATCCAAGATTCTTCTTTCTATGTAGCTGGAACCCAAAACAACCTCTTTTGCTTTGTTTAGGCTTATCACAGTTTACTTTGCTATTTGTGGGGCAATGAACACCGAAAGATCAATCGACGCTCAGTCGTCCTTTTTCTATTGACATGGAACCAAAACAGTTATGCTTGAATTGGGCTGATAACTAACATGTCACGCTGCGATTTGTGGGTGAATGTGCATTCTAACCCCAAAAGAACCAATTTGAAAGAAGCCCAAACAAGGCTTTATCATCTTCTTTTTATGTAGTTGGAACCCAAAACACCTTTTTGCTTTGGTTGGGGGTGATTCTGGTGCACACCCAAAAAACACCATGCGAATTGAAATAAGCCCAATCAAGCTTATTCATAGTCTTTCTACGCATATGGAAGCGAGAAGACGGTGTTGTATTATTTTCGTCTCATTCCACAAATTTTGCGATTTCTGGGTTAATGTGCATTAACACCAGAGAACACGACTTGAAATAAGCGAAATCCAAGATTCTTCTTTCTATGTAGCTGGAACCCAAAACAACCTCTTTTGCTTTGTTTAGGCTTATCACAGTTTACTTTGCTATTTGTGGGGCAATGAATACCAAAAGAGCAATCGACGCTCATTCGTCCTATTTCTATTGACATGGAACTAAAACAGTTATGCTTGATTTGTGCTGATAACAAACATGTCTGCCATTTTTGGGTGAAGGTGCATTCTAACCCCACAACTCCAATTTGAAAGAAGCCCAATCCGAGCTTTATCATCTTCTTTTTATGTAGATGGAATCCAAAACACCCTTTTCCTTGGTTTGGGGTGATTCTGGTGCACACCCAAAAAACACCATGCGAATTGAAATAAGCCCAATCAAAGCTTATTCGTCGTCTTTCTACGCATATGGAAGCGAGAAGACGGTGTTGTATTATTTTCGTCTCATTCCACAATTTTTGCGATTTCTGGGTTAATGTGCATTAACACCAGAGAACACGACTTGAAACAAGCGAAATCCAAGATTCTTCTTTCTATGTAGCTGGAACCCAAAACAACCTCTTTTGCTTTGTTTAGGCTTATCACAGTTTACTCTGCTATTTGTGGGGCAATGAACACCAAAAGAGCAATCGACGCTCATTCGTCCTATTTCTATTGACATGGAACCAAAAGAGTTATGCTTGATTTGTGCTGATAACAAACATGTCACTCTGCGATTTTTGGGTGAAGGTGCATTCTAACCCCACAAACACCAATTTGAAATAAGCCCAAACAGAGCTTTATCTTTTTATGTAAATGGAACCCAAAACACCTTTTTGCTTTGGTTGGGGGTAATTCTGGTGCACACCCAAAAGACACCATGCGAATTGAAATAAGCCCAATCAAAGCTTATTCGTCGTCTTTCTACGCATATGGAAGCGAAAAGAGGGCATTGTGCAGTAACACCAAAGAAAATGAAATAAGCGAAATTGAGATTCTTCTTTCTTTGTAGCTGGAACCCAAAAAAACGTGTTTGGCTTTGTTTAGGCTGATTACTTTTCGTTCTGCTATTTGTGGGGCAATAAACACCGAAAGAACAATCCAAGCTAATTCGTCCTTTTTCTGTTGACATGGAACCAAAACACCTATGCTTGATTTGTGCTAACAAACATGTCACTCTGCGATTTTTGGGTGAATGTGCATTCTAACCCCAAAAGCACCAATTTGAAATAAGCCCAAACAGAGCTTTATCATCATCTTTTTATGTAGTTGGAACCCAAAACACCTTTTTGCTTTGGTGGGGGTGATTCTGGTGCACACCCAAAAGACACCATGCGAATTGAAATAAGCCCAATCAAAGCTTATTCGTCGTCTTTCTACGCATATGGAAGCGAAAAGAGGGCATTGTGTTCTTTTGGTCTTTACACACACTTTTTGATTTCTGGGTCAATGTGCAATAACACCAAAGAAAACGAAATAAGCGAAATTGAGATTCTTCTTTCTTTGTAGCTGGAACCCAAAAAAACCTGTTTGGCTTTGTTTAGGCTTATTACTTTTCGTTTTGCTATTTGTGGGGCAATAAACACCGAAAGAACAATCCAAGCTAATTCGTCCTTTTTCTGTTGAGATGGAACCAAAACACCTATGCTTGAATTGGGCTGATAACTAACATGTCACGCTGCGATTGGTGGGTGAATGTGCATTCTAACCCCAAAAGCACCAATTTGAAATAAGCCCAATCCGAGCTTTATCATGTAGATGGAATCCAAAACACTTTTTTGCTTTGGTTTGGGGTGATTCTGGTGCACACCCAAAAAACACCATGCGAATTGAAATAAGCCCAATCAAAGCTTATTCGTCGTCTTTCTACGCATCTGGAAGCGAGAAGACGGTGTTGTATTATTTTCGTCTCATTCCACAAATTTTGCAATTTCTGGGTTAATGTGCATTAACACCAGAGAACACGACTTGAAATAAGCGAAATCCAAGATTCTTCTTTCTATGTAGCTGGAACCCAAAACAACCTCTTTTGCTTTGTTTAGGCTTATCACAGTTTACTTTGCTATTTGTGGGGCAATGAACACCGAAAGATCAATCGACGCTCAGTCGTCCTTTTTCTATTGACATGGAACAAAAACAGTTATGCTTGAATTGGGCTGATAACTAACATGTCACGCTGCGATTTGTGAGTGAATGTGCATTCTAACCCCAAAAGAACCAATTTGAAAGAAGCCCAAACAAGGCTTTATCATCTTCTTTTTATGTAGTTGGAATCCAAAACACTTTTTTGCTTTGGTTTGGGGTGATTCTGGTGCACACCCAAAAAACACCATGCGAATTGAAATAAGCCCAATCAAAGCTTATTCGTCGTCTTTCTACGCATCCGGAAGCGAGAAGACGGTGTTGTATTATTTTCGTCTCATTCCACAAATTTTGCAATTTCTGGGTTAATGTGCATTAACACCAGAGAACACGACTTGAAATAAGCGAAATCCAAGATTCTTCTTTCTATGTAGCTGGAACCCAAAACAACCTCTTTTGCTTTGTTTAGGCTTATCACAGTTTACTTTGCTATTTGTGGGGCAATGAACACCGAAAGATCAATCGACGCTCAGTCGTCCTTTTTCTATTGACATGGAACCAAAACAGTTATGCTTGAATTGGGCTGATAACTAACATGTCACTCTGCGATTTTTGGGTGAATGTGCATTCTAACCCCAAAAGAACCAATTTGAAAGAAGCCCAAACAAGGCTTTATCATCTTCTTTTTATGTAGTTGGAACCCAAAACACCTTTTTGCTTTGGTTGGGGGTGATTCTGGTGCACACCCAAAAAACACCATGCGAATTGAAATAAGCCCAATCAAGCTTATTCATAGTCTTTCTACGCATCCGGAAGCGAGAAGACGGTGTTGTATTATTTTCGTCTCATTCCACAAATTTTGCGATTTCTGGGTTAATGTGCATTAACACCAGAGAACACGACTTGAAATAAGCGAAATCCAAGATTCTTCTTTCTATGTAGCTGGAACCCAAAACAACCTCTTTTGCTTTGTTTAGGCTTATCACAGTTTACTTTGCTATTTGTGGGGCAATGAATACCAAAAGAGCAATCGACGCTCATTCGTCCTATTTCTATTGACATGGAACTAAAACAGTTATGCTTGATTTGTGCTGATAACAAACATGTCTGCCATTTTTGGGTGAAGGTGCATTCTAACCCCACAACTCCAATTTGAAAGAAGCCCAATCCGAGCTTTATCATCTTCTTTTTATGTAGATGGAATCCAAAACACCCTTTTCCTTGGTTTGGGCTGATTCTGGTGCACACCCAAAAAACACCATGCGAATTGAAATAAGCCCAATCAAAGCTTATTCGTCGTCTTTCTACGCATATGGAAGCGAGAAGACGGTGTTGTATTATTTTCGTCTCATTCCACAATTTTTGCGATTTCTGGGTTAATGTGCATTAACACCAGAGAACACGACTTGAAACAAGCGAAATCCAAGATTCTTCTTTCTATGTAGCTGGAACCCAAAACAACCTCTTTTGCTTTGTTTAGGCTTATCACAGTTTACTTTGCTATTTGTGGGGCAATGAACACCAAAAGAGCAATCGACGCTCATTCGTCCTATTTCTATTGACATGGAACCAAAAGAGTTATGCTTGATTTGTGCTGATAACAAACATGTCACTCTGCGATTTTTGGGTGAAGGTGCATTCTAACCCCACAAACACCAATTTGAAATAAGCCCAAACAGAGCTTTATCTTTTTATGTAGTTGGAACCCAAAACACCTTTTTGCTTTGGTTGGGGGTAATTCTGGTGCACACCCAAAAGACACCATGCGAATTGAAATAAGCCCAATCAAAGCTTATTCGTCGTCTTTCTACGCATATGGAAGCGAAAAGAGGGCATTGTGCAGTAACACCAAAGAAAATGAAATAAGCGAAATTGAGATTCTTCTTTCTTTGTAGCTGGAACCCAAAAAAACGTGTTTGGCTTTGTTTAGGCTTATTACTTTTCGTTCTGCTATTTGTGGGGCAATAAACACCGAAAGAACAATCCAAGCTAATTCGTCCTTTTTCTGTTGACATGGAACCAAAACACCTATGCTTGATTTGTGCTAACAAACATGTCACTCTGCGATTTTTGGGTGAATGTGCATTCTAACCCCAAAAGCACCAATTTGAAATAAGCCCAAACAGAGCTTTATCATCATCTTTTTATGTAGTTGGAACCCAAAACACCTTTTTGCTTTGGTGGGGGTGATTCTGGTGCACACCCAAAAGACACCATGCGAATTGAAATAAGCCCAATCAAAGCTTATTCGTCGTCTTTCTACGCATATGGAAGCGAAAAGAGGGCATTGTGTTCTTTTGGTCTTTACACACACTTTTTGATTTCTGGGTCAATGTGCAATAACACCAAAGAAAACGAAATAAGCGAAATTGAGATTCTTCTTTCTTTGTAGCTGGAACCCAAAAAAACCTGTTTGGCTTTGTTTAGGCTTATTACTTTTCGTTTTGCTATTTGTGGGGCAATAAACACCGAAAGAACAATCCAAGCTAATTCGTCCTTTTTCTGTTGAGATGGAACCAAAACACCTATGCTTGAATTGGGCTGATAACTAACATGTCACGCTGCGATTGGTGGGTGAATGTGCATTCTAACCCCAAAAGCACCAATTTGAAATAAGCCCAATCCGAGCTTTATCATGTAGATGGAATCCAAAACACTTTTTTGCTTTGGTTTGGGGTGATTCTGGTGCACACCCAAAAAACACCATGCGAATTGAAATAAGCCCAATCAAAGCTTATTCGTCGTCTTTCTACGCATCTGGAAGCGAGAAGACGGTGTTGTATTATTTTCGTCTCATTCCACAAATTTTGCAATTTCTGGGTTAATGTGCATTAACACCAGAGAACACGACTTGAAATAAGCGAAATCCAAGATTCTTCTTTCTATGTAGCTGGAACCCAAAACAACCTCTTTTGCTTTGTTTAGGCTTATCACAGTTTACTTTGCTATTTGTGGGGCAATGAACACCGAAAGATCAATCGACGCTCAGTCGTCCTTTTTCTATTGACATGGAACCAAAACAGTTATGCTTGAATTGGGCTGATAACTAACATGTCACGCTGCGATTTGTGGGTGAATGTGCATTCTAACCCCAAAAGAACCAATTTGAAAGAAGCCCAAACAAGGCTTTATCATCTTCTTTTTATGTAGTTGGAATCCAAAACACTTTTTTGCTTTGGTTTGGGGTGATTCTGGTGCACACCCAAAAAACACCATGCGAATTGAAATAAGCCCAATCAAAGCTTATTCGTCGTCTTTCTACGCATCCGGAAGCGAGAAGACGGTGTTGTATTATTTTCGTCTCATTCCACAAATTTTGCAATTTCTGGGTTAATGTGCATTAACACCAGAGAACACGACTTGAAATAAGCGAAATCCAAGATTCTTCTTTCTATGTAGCTGGAACCCAAAACAACCTCTTTTGCTTTGTTTAGGCTTATCACAGTTTACTTTGCTATTTGTGGGGCAATGAACACCGAAAGATCAATCGACGCTCAGTCGTCCTTTTTCTATTGACATGGAACCAAAACAGTTATGCTTGAATTGGGCTGATAACTAACATGTCACTCTGCGATTTTTGGGTGAATGTGCATTCTAACCCCAAAAGAACCAATTTGAAAGAAGCCCAAACAAGGCTTTATCATCTTCTTTTTATGTAGTTGGAACCCAAAACACCTTTTTGCTTTGGTTGGGGGTGATTCTGGTGCACACCCAAAAAACACCATGCGAATTGAAATAAGCCCAATCAAGCTTATTCGTCGTCTTTCTACGCATCCGGAAGCGAGAAGACGGTGTTGTATTATTTTCGTCTCATTCCACAAATTTTGCGATTTCTGGGTTAATGTGCATTAACACCAGAGAACACGACTTGAAATAAGCGAAATCCAAGATTCTTCTTTCTATGTAGCTGGAACCCAAAACAACCTCTTTTGCTTTGTTTAGGCTTATCACAGTTTACTTTGCTATTTGTGGGGCAATGAATACCAAAAGAGCAATCGACGCTCATTCGTCCTATTTCTATTGACATGGAACTAAAACAGTTATGCTTGATTTGTGCTGATAACAAACATGTCTGCCATTTTTGGGTGAAGGTGCATTCTAACCCCACAACTCCAATTTGAAAGAAGCCCAATCCGAGCTTTATCATCTTCTTTTTATGTAGATGGAATCCAAAACACCCTTTTCCTTGGTTTGGGCTGATTCTGGTGCACACCCAAAAAACACCATGCGAATTGAAATAAGCCCAATCAAAGCTTATTCGTCGTCTTTCTACGCATATGGAAGCGAGAAGACGGTGTTGTATTATTTTCGTCTCATTCCACAATTTTTGCGATTTCTGGGTTAATGTGCATTAACACCAGAGAACACGACTTGAAACAAGCGAAATCCAAGATTCTTCTTTCTATGTAGCTGGAACCCAAAACAACCTCTTTTGCTTTGTTTAGGCTTATCACAGTTTACTTTGCTATTTGTGGGGCAATGAACACCAAAAGAGCAATCGACGCTCAGTCGTCCTTTTTCTATTGACATGGAACCAAAAGAGTTATGCTTGATTTGTGCTGATAACAAACATGTCACTCTGCGATTTTTGGGTGAAGGTGCATTCTAACCCCACAAACACCAATTTGAAATAAGCCCAAACAGAGCTTTATCTTTTTATGTAGTTGGAACCCAAAACACCTTTTTGCTTTGGTTGGGGGTAATTCTGGTGCACACCCAAAAGACACCATGCGAATTGAAATAAGCCCAATCAAAGCTTATTCGTCGTCTTTCTACGCATATGGAAGCGAAAAGAGGGCATTGTGCAGTAACACCAAAGAAAATGAAATAAGCGAAATTGAGATTCTTCTTTCTTTGTAGCTGGAACCCAAAAAAACGTGTTTGGCTTTGTTTAGGCTTATTACTTTTCGTTCTGCTATTTGTGGGGCAATAAACACCGAAAGAACAATCCAAGCTAATTCGTCCTTTTTCTGTTGACATGGAACCAAAACACCTATGCTTGATTTGTGCTAACAAACATGTCACTCTGCGATTTTTGGGTGAATGTGCATTCTAACCCCAAAAGCACCAATTTGAAATAAGCCCAAACAGAGCTTTATCATCATCTTTTTATGTAGTTGGAACCCAAAACACCTTTTTGCTTTGGTGGGGGTGATTCTGGTGCACACCCAAAAGACACCATGCGAATTGAAATAAGCCCAATCAAAGCTTATTCGTCGTCTTTCTACGCATATGGAAGCGAAAAGAGGGCATTGTGTTCTTTTGGTCTTTACACACACTTTTTGATTTCTGGGTCAATGTGCAATAACACCAAAGAAAACGAAATAAGCGAAATTGAGATTCTTCTTTCTTTGTAGCTGGAACCCAAAAAAACCTGTTTGGCTTTGTTTAGGCTTATTACTTTTCGTTTTGCTATTTGTGGGGCAATAAACACCGAAAGAACAATCCAAGCTAATTCGTCCTTTTTCTGTTGAGATGGAACCAAAACACCTATGCTTGAATTGGGCTGATAACTAACATGTCACGCTGCGATTGGTGGGTGAATGTGCATTCTAACCCCAAAAGCACCAATTTGAAATAAGCCCAATCCGAGCTTTATCATGTAGATGGAATCCAAAACACTTTTTTGCTTTGGTTTGGGGTGATTCTGGTGCACACCCAAAAAACACCATGCGAATTGAAATAAGCCCAATCAAAGCTTATTCGTCGTCTTTCTACGCATCTGGAAGCGAGAAGACGGTGTTGTATTATTTTCGTCTCATTCCACAAATTTTGCAATTTCTGGGTTAATGTGCATTAACACCAGAGAACACGACTTGAAATAAGCGAAATCCAAGATTCTTCTTTCTATGTAGCTGGAACCCAAAACAACCTCTTTTGCTTTGTTTAGGCTTATCACAGTTTACTTTGCTATTTGTGGGGCAATGAACACCGAAAGATCAATCGACGCTCAGTCGTCCTTTTTCTATTGACATGGAACCAAAACAGTTATGCTTGAATTGGGCTGATAACTAACATGTCACGCTGCGATTTGTGGGTGAATGTGCATTCTAACCCCAAAAGAACCAATTTGAAAGAAGCCCAAACAAGGCTTTATCATCTTCTTTTTATGTAGTTGGAATCCAAAACACTTTTTTGCTTTGGTTTGGGGTGATTCTGGTGCACACCCAAAAAACACCATGCGAATTGAAATAAGCCCAATCAAAGCTTATTCGTCGTCTTTCTACGCATCCGGAAGCGAGAAGACGGTGTTGTATTATTTTCGTCTCATTCCACAAATTTTGCAATTTCTGGGTTAATGTGCATTAACACCAGAGAACACGACTTGAAATAAGCGAAATCCAAGATTCTTCTTTCTATGTAGCTGGAACCCAAAACAACCTCTTTTGCTTTGTTTAGGCTTATCACAGTTTACTTTGCTATTTGTGGGGCAATGAACACCGAAAGATCAATCGACGCTCAGTCGTCCTTTTTCTATTGACATGGAACCAAAACAGTTATGCTTGAATTGGGCTGATAACTAACATGTCACTCTGCGATTTTTGGGTGAATGTGCATTCTAACCCCAAAAGAACCAATTTGAAAGAAGCCCAAACAAGGCTTTATCATCTTCTTTTTATGTAGTTGGAACCCAAAACACCTTTTTGCTTTGGTTGGGGGTGATTCTGGTGCACACCCAAAAAACACCATGCGAATTGAAATAAGCCCAATCAAGCTTATTCGTCGTCTTTCTACGCATCCGGAAGCGAGAAGACGGTGTTGTATTATTTTCGTCTCATTCCACAAATTTTGCGATTTCTGGGTTAATGTGCATTAACACCAGAGAACACGACTTGAAATAAGCGAAATCCAAGATTCTTCTTTCTATGTAGCTGGAACCCAAAACAACCTCTTTTGCTTTGTTTAGGCTTATCACAGTTTACTTTGCTATTTGTGGGGCAATGAATACCAAAAGAGCAATCGACGCTCATTCGTCCTATTTCTATTGACATGGAACTAAAACAGTTATGCTTGATTTGTGCTGATAACAAACATGTCTGCCATTTTTGGGTGAAGGTGCATTCTAACCCCACAACTCCAATTTGAAAGAAGCCCAATCCGAGCTTTATCATCTTCTTTTTATGTAGATGGAATCCAAAACACCCTTTTCCTTGGTTTGGGCTGATTCTGGTGCACACCCAAAAAACACCATGCGAATTGAAATAAGCCCAATCAAAGCTTATTCGTCGTCTTTCTACGCATATGGAAGCGAGAAGACGGTGTTGTATTATTTTCGTCTCATTCCACAATTTTTGCGATTTCTGGGTTAATGTGCATTAACACCAGAGAACACGACTTGAAACAAGCGAAATCCAAGATTCTTCTTTCTATGTAGCTGGAACCCAAAACAACCTCTTTTGCTTTGTTTAGGCTTATCACAGTTTACTTTGCTATTTGTGGGGCAATGAACACCAAAAGAGCAATCGACGCTCAGTCGTCCTTTTTCTATTGACATGGAACCAAAAGAGTTATGCTTGATTTGTGCTGATAACAAACATGTCACTCTGCGATTTTTGGGTGAAGGTGCATTCTAACCCCACAAACACCAATTTGAAATAAGCCCAAACAGAGCTTTATCTTTTTATGTAGTTGGAACCCAAAACACCTTTTTGCTTTGGTTGGGGGTAATTCTGGTGCACACCCAAAAGACACCATGCGAATTGAAATAAGCCCAATCAAAGCTTATTCGTCGTCTTTCTATGCATATGGAAGCGAAAAGAGGGCATTGTGCAGTAACACCAAAGAAAATGAAATAAGCGAAATTGAGATTCTTATTTGTTTGTAGCTGGAACCCAAAAAAACGTGTTTGGCTTTGTTTAGGCTTATTACTTTTCGTTCTGCTATTTGTGGGGCAATAAACACCGAAAGAACAATCCAAGCTAATTCGTCCTTTTTCTGTTGACATGGAACCAAAACACCTATGCTTGATTTGTGCTAACAAACATGTCACTCTGCGATTTTTGGGTGAATGTGCATTCTAACCCCAAAAGCACCAATTTGAAATAAGCCCAAACAGAGCTTTATCATCTTCTTTTTATGTAGTTGGAACCCAAAACACCTTTTTGCCTTGGTTGGGGGTGATTCTGGTGCACACCCAAAAGACACCATGCGAATTGAAATAAGCCCAATCAAAGCTTATTCGTCGTCTTTCTACGCATATGGAAGCGAAAAGAGGGCATTGTGTTCTTTTGGTCTTTACACACACTTTTTGATTTCTGGGTCAATGTGCAATAACACCAAAGAAAACGAAATAAGCGAAATTGAGATTCTTCTTTCTTTGTAGCTGGAACCCAAAAAAACCTGTTTGGCTTTGTTTAGGCTTATTACTTTTCGTTTTGCTATTTGTGGGGCAATAAACACCGAAAGAACAATCCAAGCTAATTCGTCCTTTTTCTGTTGAGATGGAACCAAAACACCTATGCTTGAATTGGGCTGATAACTAACATGTCACGCTGCGATTGGTGGGTGAATGTGCATTCTAACCCCAAAAGCACCAATTTGAAAGAAGCCCAATCCGAGCTTTATCATGTAGATGGAATCCAAAACACTTTTTTGCTTTGGTTTGGGGTGATTCTGGTGCACACCCAAAAAACACCATGCGAATTGAAATAAGCCCAATCAAAGCTTATTCGTCGTCTTTCTACGCATCTGGAAGCGAGAAGACGGTGTTGTATTATTTTCGTCTCATTCCACAAATTTTGCAATTTCTGGGTTAATGTGCATTAACACCAGAGAACACGAAATAAGCGAAATCCAAGATTCTTCTTTCTATGTAGCTGGAACCCAAAATAACCTCTTTTGCTTTGTTTTGGCTTATCACAGTTTACTTTGCTATTTGTGGGGCAATGAATACCAAAAGAGCAATAGACGCTCATTCGTCCTATTTCTATTGACATGGAACTAAAACAGTTATGCTTGATTTGTGCTAACAAACATGTCACTCTGCGATTTTTGGGTGAATGTGCATTCTAACCCGAAAAGCACCAATTTGAAATAAGCCCAAACAGAGCTTATTCATCATCTTTTTATGTAATTGGAACCCAAAACAAATTTTTGCTTTGGTTGTGGGTGATTCTGGTGCACACCCAAAAAACACCATGCGAATTGAAATAAGCCCAATCAAAGCTTATTCATCTTTCTACGCATATGGAAGCGAGAAGACGGTGTTGTATTATTTTCGTCTCATTCCACAAATATTGCGATTTCTGGATTAATGTGCATTAACACCAGAGAACACGAAATAAGCGAAATCCAAGATTCTTCTTTCTATGTAGCTGGAACCCAAAACAACCTCTTTTGCTTTGTTTAGGCTTATCACAGTTTACTTTGCTATTTGTGGGGCAATGAACACCGAAAGATCAATCGACGCTCAGTCGTCCTTTTTCTATTGACATGGAACCAAAACAGTTATGCTTGAATTGGGCTGATAACTAACATGTCACGCTGCGATTTGTGGGTGAGTGTGCATTCTAACCCCAAAAGAACCAATTTGAAAGAAGCCCAAACAAGGCTTTATCATCTTCTTTTTATGTAGTTGGAACCCAAAACACCTTTTTGCTTTGGTTGGGGGTGATTCTGGTGCACACCCAAAAAACACCATGCGAATTGAAATAAGCCCAATCAAGCTTATTCATAGTCTTTCTACGCATATGGAAGCGAGAAGACGGTGTTGTATTATTTTCGTCTCATTCCACAAATTTTGCGATTTCTGGGTTAATGTGCATTAACACCAGAGAACACGACTTGAAATAAGCGAAATCCAAGATTCTTCTTTCTATGTAGCTGGAACCCAAAACAACCTCTTTTGCTTTGTTTAGGCTTATCACAGTTTACTTTGCTATTTGTGGGGCAATGAACACCAAAAGAGCAATCGACGCTCAGTCGTCCTTTTTCTATTGACATGGAACCAAAAGAGTTATGCTTGATTTGTGCTGATAACAAACATGTCACTCTGCGATTTTTGGGTGAAGGTGCATTCTAACCCCACAAACACCAATTTGAAATAAGCCCAAACAGAGCTTTATCTTTTTATGTAGTTGGAACCCAAAACACCTTTTTGCTTTGGTTGGGGGTAATTCTGGTGCACACCCAAAAGACACCATGCGAATTGAAATAAGCCCAATCAAAGCTTATTCGTCGTCTTTCTACGCATATGGAAGCGAAAAGAGGGCATTGTGCAGTAACACCAAAGAAAATGAAATAAGCGAAATTGAGATTCTTATTTGTTTGTAGCTGGAACCCAAAAAAACGTGTTTGGCTTTGTTTAGGCTTATTACTTTTCGTTCTGCTATTTGTGGGGCAATAAACACCGAAAGAACAATCCAAGCTAATTCGTCCTTTTTCTGTTGACATGGAACCAAAACACCTATGCTTGATTTGTGCTAACAAACATGTCACTCTGCGATTTTTGGGTGAATGTGCATTCTAACCCCAAAAGCACCAATTTGAAATAAGCCCAAACAGAGCTTTATCATCTTTTTATGTAGTTGGAACCCAAAACACCTTTTTGCTTTGGTTGGGGGTGATTCTGGTGCACACCCAAAAAACACCATGCGAATTGAAATAAGCCCAATCAAGCTTATTCATAGTCTTTCTACGCATATGGAAGCGAGAAGACGGTGTTGTATTATTTTCGTCTCATTCTACAAATTTTGCGATTTCTGGGTTAATGTGCATTAACACCAGAGAACACGACTTGAAATAAGCGAAATCCAAGATTCTTCTTTCTATGTAGCTGGAACCCAAAACAACCTCTTTTGCTTTGTTTAGGCTTATCACAGTTTACTTTGCTATTTGTGGGGCAATGAATACCAAAAGAGCAATCGACGCTCATTCGTCCTATTTCTATTGACATGGAACTAAAACAGTTATGCTTGATTTGTGCTGATAACAAACATGTCTGCCATTTTTGGGTGAAGGTGCATTCTAACCCCACAACTCCAATTTGAAAGAAGCCCAATCCGAGCTTTATCATCTTCTTTTTATGTAGATGGAATCCAAAACACCCTTTTCCTTGGTTTGGGGTGATTCTGGTGCACACCCAAAAAACACCATGCGAATTGAAATAAGCCCAATCAAAGCTTATTCGTCGTCTTTCTACGCATATGGAAGCGAGAAGACGGTGTTGTATTATTTTCGTCTCATTCCACAATTTTTGCGATTTCTGGGTTAATGTGCATTAACACCAGAGAACACGACTTGAAACAAGCGAAATCCAAGATTCTTCTTTCTATGTAGCTGGAACCCAAAACAACCTCTTTTGCTTTGTTTAGGCTTATCACAGTTTACTTTGCTATTTGTGGGGCAATGAACACCAAAAGAGCAATCGACGCTCAGTCGTCCTTTTTCTATTGACATGGAACCAAAAGAGTTATGCTTGATTTGTGCTGATAACAAACATGTCACTCTGCGATTTTTGGGTGAAGGTGCATTCTAACCCCACAAACACCAATTTGAAATAAGCCCAAACAGAGCTTTATCTTTTTATGTAGTTGGAACCCAAAACACCTTTTTGCTTTGGTTGGGGGTAATTCTGGTGCACACCCAAAAGACACCATGCGAATTGAAATAAGCCCAATCAAAGCTTATTCGTCGTCTTTCTACGCATATGGAAGCGAAAAGAGGGCATTGTGCAGTAACACCAAAGAAAATGAAATAAGCGAAATTGAGATTCTTCTTTCTTTGTAGCTGGAACCCAAAAAAACGTGTTTGGCTTTGTTTAGGCTTATTACTTTTCGTTCTGCTATTTGTGGGGCAATAAACACCGAAAGAACAATCCAAGCTAATTCGTCCTTTTTCTGTTGACATGGAACCAAAACACCTATGCTTGATTTGTGCTAACAAACATGTCACTCTGCCATTTTTGGGTGAATGTGCATTCTAACCCCAAAAGCACCAATTTGAAATAAGCCCAAACAGAGCTTTATCATCATCTTTTTATGTAGTTGGAACCCAAAACACCTTTTTGCTTTGGTTGGGGGTGATTCTGGTGCACACCCAAAAGACACCATGCGAATTGAAATAAGCCCAATCAAAGCTTATTCGTCGTCTTTCTACGCATATGGAAGCGAAAAGAGGGCATTGTGTTCTTTTGGTCTTTACACACACTTTTTGATTTCTGGGTCAATTTGCAATAACACCAAAGAAAACGAAATAAGCGAAATTGAGATTCTTCTTTCTTTGTAGCTGGAACCCAAAAAAACCTGTTTGGCTTTGTTTAGGCTTATTACTTTTCGTTTTGCTATTTGTGGGGCAATAAACACCGAAAGAACAATCCAAGCTAATTCGTCCTTTTTCTGTTGAGATGGAACCAAAACACCTATGCTTGAATTGGGCTGATAACTAACATGTCACGCTGCGATTGGTGGGTGAATGTGCATTCCAACCCCAAAAGCACCAATTTGAAAGAAGCCCAATCCGAGCTTTATCATGTAGATGGAATCCAAAACACTTTTTTGCTTTGGTTTGGGGTGATTCTGGTGCACACCCAAAAAACACCATGCGAATTGAAATAAGCCCAATCAAAGCTTATTCGTCGTCTTTCTACGCATCTGGAAGCGAGAAGACGGTGTTGTATTATTTTCGTCTCATTCCACAAATTTTGCAATTTCTGGGTTAATGTGCATTAACACCAGAGAACACGACTTGAAATAAGCGAAATCCAAGATTCTTCTTTCTATGTAGCTGGAACCCAAAACAACCTCTTTTGCTTTGTTTAGGCTTATCACAGTTTACTTTGCTATTTGTGGGGCAATGAACACCGAAAGATCAATCGACGCTCAGTCGTCCTTTTTCTATTGACATGGAACCAAAACAGTTATGCTTGAATTGGGCTGATAACTAACATGTCACGCTGCGATTTGTGGGTGAATGTGCATTCTAACCCCAAAAGAACCAATTTGAAAGAAGCCCAAACAAGGCTTTATCATCTTCTTTTTATGTAGTTGGAATCCAAAACACTTTTTTGCTTTGGTTTGGGGTGATTCTGGTGCACACCCAAAAAACACCATGCGAATTGAAATAAGCCCAATCAAAGCTTATTCGTCGTCTTTCTACGCATCCGGAAGCGAGAAGACGGTGTTGTATTATTTTCGTCTCATTCCACAAATTTTGCAATTTCTGGGTTAATGTGCATTAACACCAGAGAACACGACTTGAAATAAGCGAAATCCAAGATTCTTCTTTCTATGTAGCTGGAACCCAAAACAACCTCTTTTGCTTTGTTTAGGCTTATCACAGTTTACTTTGCTATTTGTGGGGCAATGAATACCAAAAGAGCAATCGACGCTCATTCGTCCTATTTCTATTGACATGGAACTAAAACAGTTATGCTTGATTTGTGCTAACAAACATGTCACTCTGCGATTTTTGGGTGAATGTGCATTCTAACCCGAAAAGCACCAATTTGAAATAAGCCCAAACAGAGCTTATTCATCATCTTTTTATGTAATTGGAACCCAAAACAAATTTTTGCTTTGGTTGTGGGTGATTCTGGTGCACACCCAAAAAACACCATGCGAATTGAAATAAGCCCAATCAAAGCTTATTCGTCATCTTTCTACGCATATGGAAGCGAGAAGACGGTGTTGTATTATTTTCGTCTCATTCCACAAATTTTGCAATTTCTGGGTTAATGTGCATTAACACCAGAGAACACGACTTGAAATAAGCGAAATCCAAGATTCTTCTTTCTATGTAGCTGGAACCCAAAACAACCTCTTTTGCTTTGTTTAGGCTTATCACAGTTTACTTTGCTATTTGTGGGGCAATGAACACCGAAAGATCAATCGACGCTCAGTCGTCCTTTTTCTATTGACATGGAACCAAAACAGTTATGCTTGAATTGGGCTGATAACTAACATGTCACGCTGCGATTTGTGGGTGAATGTGCATTCTAACCCCAAAAGAACCAATTTGAAAGAAGCCCAAACAAGGCTTTATCATCTTCTTTTTATGTAGTTGGAATCCAAAACACTTTTTTGCTTTGGTTTGGGGTGATTCTGGTGCACACCCAAAAAACACCATGCGAATTGAAATAAGCCCAATCAAAGCTTATTCGTCGTCTTTCTACGCATCCGGAAGCGAGAAGACGGTGTTGTATTATTTTCGTCTCATTCCACAAATTTTGCAATTTCTGGGTTAATGTGCATTAACACCAGAGAACACGACTTGAAATAAGCGAAATCCAAGATTCTTCTTTCTATGTAGCTGGAACCCAAAACAACCTCTTTTGCTTTGTTTAGGCTTATCACAGTTTACTTTGCTATTTGTGGGGCAATGAATACCAAAAGAGCAATAGACGCTCATTCGTCCTATTTCTATTGACATGGAACTAAAACAGTTATGCTTGATTTGTGCTAACAAACATGTCACTCTGCGATTTTTGGGTGAATGTGCATTCTAACCCGAAAAGCACCAATTTGAAATAAGCCCAAACAGAGCTTATTCATCATCTTTTTATGTAATTGGAACCCAAAACAAATTTTTGCTTTGGTTGTGGGTGATTCTGGTGCACACCCAAATAACACCATGCGAATTGAAATAAGCCCAATCAAAGCTTATTCGTCATCTTTCTACGCATATGGAAGCGAGAAGACGGTGTTGTATTATTTTCGTCTCATTCCACAAATATTGCGATTTCTGGATTAATGTGCATTAACACCAGAGAACACGAAATAAGCGAAATCCAAGATTCTTCTTTCTATGTAGCTGGAACCCAAAACAACCTCTTTTGCTTTGTTTAGGCTTATCACAGTTTACTTTGCTATTTGTGGGGCAATGAACACCGAAAGATCAATCGACGCTCAGTCGTCCTTTTTCTATTGACATGAAACCAAAACAGTTATGCTTGAATTGGGCTGATAACTAACATGTCACGCTGCGATTTGTGGGTGAATGTGCATTCTAACCCCAAAAGAACCAATTTGAAAGAAGCCCAAACAAGGCTTTATCATCTTCTTTTTATGTAGTTGGAACCCAAAACACCTTTTTGCTTTGGTTGGGGGTGATTCTGGTGCACACCCAAAAAACACCATGCGAATTGAAATAAGCCCAATCAAGCTTATTCATAGTCTTTCTACGCATATGGAAGCGAGAAGACGGTGTTGTATTATTTTCGTCTCATTCCACAAATTTTGCGATTTCTGGGTTAATGTGCATTAACACCAGAGAACACGACTTGAAATAAGCGAAATCCAAGATTCTTCTTTCTATGTAGCTGGAACCCAAAACAACCTCTTTTGCTTTGTTTAGGCTTATCACAGTTTACTTTGCTATTTGTGGGGCAATGAATACCAAAAGAGCAACCGACGCTCATTCGTCCTATTTCTATTGACATGGAACTAAAACAGTTATGCTTGATTTGTGCTGATAACAAACATGTCTGCCATTTTTGGGTGAAGGTGCATTCTAACCCCACAACTCCAATTTGAAAGAAGCCCAATCCGAGCTTTATCATCTTCTTTTTATGTAGATGGAATCCAAAACACCTTTTTCCTTGGTTTGGGGTGATTCTGGTGCACACCCAAAAAACACCATGCGAATTGAAATAAGCCCAATCAAAGCTTATTCGTCGTCTTTCTACGCATATGGAAGCGAGAAGACGGTGTTGTATTATTTTCGTCTCATTCCACAATTTTTGCGATTTCTGGGTTAATGTGCATTAACACCAGAGAACACGACTTGAAACAAGCGAAATCCAAGATTCTTCTTTCTATGTAGCTGGAACCCAAAACAACCTCTTTTGCTTTGTTTAGGCTTATCACAGTTTACTTTGCTATTTGTGGGGCAATGAACACCAAAAGAGCAATCGACGCTCATTCGTCCTATTTCTATTGACATGGAACTAAAACAGTTATGCTTGATTTGAGCTGATAACAAACATGTCTGCCATTTTTGGGTGAAGGTGCATTCTAACCCCACAACTCCAATTTGAAAGAAGCCCAATCCGAGCTTTATCATCTTCTTTTTATGTAGATGGAATCCAAAACACCCTTTTCCTTGGTTTGGGGTGATTCTGGTGCACACCCAAAAAACACCATGCGAATTGAAATAAGCCCAATCAAAGCTTATTCGTCGTCTTTCTACGCATATGGAAGCGAGAAGACGGTGTTGTATTATTTTCGTCTCATTCCACAATTTTTGCGATTTCTGGGTTAATGTGCATTAACACCAGAGAACACGACTTGAAACAAGCGAAATCCAAGATTCTTCTTTCTATGTAGCTGGAACCCAAAACAACCTCTTTTGCTTTGTTTAGGCTTATCACAGTTTACTTTGCTATTTGTGGGGCAATGAACACCAAAAGAGCAATCGACGCTCAGTCGTCCTTTTTCTATTGACATGGAACCAAAAGAGTTATGCTTGATTTGTGCTGATAACAAACATGTCACTCTGCGATTTTTGGGTGAAGGTGCATTCTAACCCCACAAACACCAATTTGAAATAAGCCCAAACAGAGCTTTATCTTTTTATGTAGTTGGAACCCAAAACACCTTTTTGCTTTGGTTGGGTGTAATTCTGGTGCACACCCAAAAGACACCATGCGAATTGAAATAAGCCCAATCAAAGCTTATTCGTCGTCTTTCTACGCATATGGAAGCGAAAAGAGGGCATTGTGCAGTAACACCAAAGAAAATGAAATAAGCGAAATTGAGATTCTTCTTTCTTTGTAGCTGGAACCCAAAAAAACGTGTTTGGCTTTGTTTAAGCTTATTACTTTTCGTTCTGCTATTTGTGGGGCAATAAACACCGAAAGAACAATCCAAGCTAATTCGTCCTTTTTCTGTTGACATGGAACCAAAACACCTATGCTTGATTTGTGCTAACAAACATGTCACTCTGCCATTTTTGGGTGAATGTGCATTCTAACCCCAAAAGCACCAATTTGAAATAAGCCCAAACAGAGCTTTATCATCATCTTTTTATGTAGTTGGAACCCAAAACACCTTTTTGCTTTGGTTGGGGGTGATTCTGGTGCACACCCAAAAGACACCATGCGAATTGAAATAAGCCCAATCAAAGCTTATTCGTCGTCTTTCTACGCATATGGAAGCGAAAAGAGGGCATTGTGTTCTTTTGGTCTTTACACACACTTTTTGATTTCTGGGTCAATGTGCAATAACACCAAAGAAAACGAAATAAGCGAAATTGAGATTCTTCTTTCTTTGTAGCTGGAACCCAAAAAAACCTGTTTGGCTTTGTTTAGGCTTATTACTTTTCGTTTTGCTATTTGTGGGGCAATAAACACCGAAAGAACAATCCAAGCTAATTCGTCCTTTTTCTGTTGAGATGGAACCAAAACACCTATGCTTGAATTGGGCTGATAACTAACATGTCACGCTGCGATTGGTGGGTGAATGTGCATTCCAACCCCAAAAGCACCAATTTGAAAGAAGCCCAATCCGAGCTTTATCATGTAGATGGAATCCAAAACACTTTTTTGCTTTGGTTTGGGGTGATTCTGGTGCACACCCAAAAAACACCATGCGAATTGAAATAAGCCCAATCAAAGCTTATTCGTCGTCTTTCTACGCATCTGGAAGCGAGAAGACGGTGTTGTATTATTTTCGTCTCATTCCACAAATTTTGCAATTTCTGGGTTAATGTGCATTAACACCAGAGAACACGACTTGAAACAAGCGAAATCCAAGATTCTTCTTTCTATGTAGCTGGAACCCAAAACAACCTCTTTTGCTTTGTTTAGGCTTATCACAGTTTACTTTGCTATTTGTGGGGCAATGAACACCGAAAGATCAATCGACGCTCAGTCGTCCTTTTTCTATTGACATGGAACCAAAACAGTTATGCTTGAATTGGGCTGATAACTAACATGTCACGCTGCGATTGGTGGGTGAATGTGCACTCTAACCCCAAAAGCACCAATTTGAAAGAAGCCCAATCCGAGCTTTATCATGTAGATGGAATCCAAAACACTTTTTTGCTTTGGTTTGGGGTGATTCTGGTGCACACCCAAAAAACACCATGCGAATTGAAATAAGCCCAATCAAAGCTTATTCGTCGTCTTTCTACGCATCCGGAAGCGAGAAGACGGTGTTGTATTATTTTCGTCTCATTCCACAAATTTTGCAATTTCTGGGTTAATGTGCATTAACACCAGAGAACACGACTTGAAATAAGCGAAATCCAAGATTCTTCTTTCTATGTAGCTGGAACCCAAAACAACCTCTTTTGCTTTGTTTAGGCTTATCACAGTTTACTTTGCTATTTGTGGGGCAATGAATACCAAAAGAGCAATAGACGCTCATTCGTCCTATTTCTATTGACATGGAACTAAAACAGTTATGCTTGATTTGTGCTAACAAACATGTCACTCTGCGATTTTTGGGTGAATGTGCATTCTAACCCGAAAAGCACCAATTTGAAATAAGCCCAAACAGAGCTTATTCATCATCTTTTTATGTAATTGGAACCCAAAACAAATTTTTGCTTTGGTTGTGGGTGATTCTGGTGCACACCCAAAAAACACCATGCGAATTGAAATAAGCCCAATCAAAGCTTATTCGTCATCTTTCTACGCATATGGAAGCGAGAAGACGGTGTTGTATTATTTTCGTCTCATTCCACAAATATTGCGATTTCTGGATTAATGTGCATTAACACCAGAGAACACGAAATAAGCGAAATCCAAGATTCTTCTTTCTATGTAGCTGGAACCCAAAACAACCTCTTTTGCTTTGTTTAGGCTTATCACAGTTTACTTTGCTATTTGTGGGGCAATGAACACCGAAAGATCAATCGACGCTCAGTCGTCCTTTTTCTATTGACATGAAACCAAAACAGTTATGCTTGAATTGGGCTGATAACTAACATGTCACGCTGCGATTTGTGGGTGAATGTGCATTCTAACCCCAAAAGAACCAATTTGAAAGAAGCCCAAACAAGGCTTTATCATCTTCTTTTTATGTAGTTGGAACCCAAAACACCTTTTTGCTTTGGTTGGGGGTGATTCTGGTGCACACCCAAAAAACACCATGCGAATTGAAATAAGCCCAATCAAGCTTATTCATAGTCTTTCTACGCATCTGGAAGCGAGAAGACGGTGTTGTATTATTTTCGTCTCATTCCACAAATTTTGCGATTTCTGGGTTAATGTGCATTAACACCAGAGAACACGACTTGAAACAAGCGAAATCCAAGATTCTTCTTTCTATGTAGCTGGAACCCAAAACAACCTCTTTTGCTTTGTTTAGGCTTATCACAGTTTACTTTGCTATTTGTGGGGCAATGAACACCAAAAGAGCAATCGACGCTCAGTCGTCCTTTTTCTATTGACATGGAACCAAAAGAGTTATGCTTGATTTGTGCTGATAACAAACATGTCACTCTGCGATTTTTGGGTGAAGGTGCATTCTAACCCCACAAACACCAATTTGAAATAAGCCCAAACAGAGCTTTATCTTTTTATGTAGTTGGAACCCAAAACACCTTTTTGCTTTGGTTGGGTGTAATTCTGGTGCACACCCAAAAGACACCATGCGAATTGAAATAAGCCCAATCAAAGCTTATTCGTCGTCTTTCTACGCATATGGAAGCGAAAAGAGGGCATTGTGCAGTAACACCAAAGAAAATGAAATAAGCGAAATTGAGATTCTTCTTTCTTTGTAGCTGGAACCCAAAAAAACGTGTTTGGCTTTGTTTAAGCTTATTACTTTTCGTTCTGCTATTTGTGGGGCAATAAACACCGAAAGAACAATCCAAGCTAATTCGTCCTTTTTCTGTTGACATGGAACCAAAACACCTATGCTTGATTTGTGCTAACAAACATGTCACTCTGCCATTTTTGGGTGAATGTGCATTCTAACCCCAAAAGCACCAATTTGAAATAAGCCCAAACAGAGCTTTATCATCATCTTTTTATGTAGTTGGAACCCAAAACACCTTTTTGCTTTGGTTGGGGGTGATTCTGGTGCACACCCAAAAGACACCATGCGAATTGAAATAAGCCCAATCAAAGCTTATTCGTCGTCTTTCTACGCATATGGAAGCGAAAAGAGGGCATTGTGTTCTTTTGGTCTTTACACACACTTTTTGATTTCTGGGTCAATGTGCAATAACACCAAAGAAAACGAAATAAGCGAAATTGAGATTCTTCTTTCTTTGTAGCTGGAACCCAAAAAAACCTGTTTGGCTTTGTTTAGGCTTATTACTTTTCGTTTTGCTATTTGTGGGGCAATAAACACCGAAAGAACAATCCAAGCTAATTCGTCCTTTTTCTGTTGAGATGGAACCAAAACACCTATGCTTGAATTGGGCTGATAACTAACATGTCACGCTGCGATTGGTGGGTGAATGTGCATTCCAACCCCAAAAGCACCAATTTGAAAGAAGCCCAATCCGAGCTTTATCATGTAGATGGAATCCAAAACACTTTTTTGCTTTGGTTTGGGGTGATTCTGGTGCACACCCAAAAAACACCATGCGAATTGAAATAAGCCCAATCAAAGCTTATTCGTCGTCTTTCTACGCATCTGGAAGCGAGAAGACGGTGTTGTATTATTTTCGTCTCATTCCACAAATTTTGCAATTTCTGGGTTAATGTGCATTAACACCAGAGAACACGACTTGAAACAAGCGAAATCCAAGATTCTTCTTTCTATGTAGCTGGAACCCAAAACAACCTCTTTTGCTTTGTTTAGGCTTATCACAGTTTACTTTGCTATTTGTGGGGCAATGAACACCGAAAGATCAATCGACGCTCAGTCGTCCTTTTTCTATTGACATGGAACCAAAACAGTTATGCTTGAATTGGGCTGATAACTAACATGTCACGCTGCGATTGGTGGGTGAATGTGCACTCTAACCCCAAAAGCACCAATTTGAAAGAAGCCCAATCCGAGCTTTATCATGTAGATGGAATCCAAAACACTTTTTTGCTTTGGTTTGGGGTGATTCTGGTGCACACCCAAAAAACACCATGCGAATTGAAATAAGCCCAATCAAAGCTTATTCGTCGTCTTTCTACGCATCCGGAAGCGAGAAGACGGTGTTGTATTATTTTCGTCTCATTCCACAAATTTTGCAATTTCTGGGTTAATGTGCATTAACACCAGAGAACACGACTTGAAATAAGCGAAATCCAAGATTCTTCTTTCTATGTAGCTGGAACCCAAAACAACCTCTTTTGCTTTGTTTAGGCTTATCACAGTTTACTTTGCTATTTGTGGGGCAATGAATACCAAAAGAGCAATAGACGCTCATTCGTCCTATTTCTATTGACATGGAACTAAAACAGTTATGCTTGATTTGTGCTAACAAACATGTCACTCTGCGATTTTTGGGTGAATGTGCATTCTAACCCGAAAAGCACCAATTTGAAATAAGCCCAAACAGAGCTTATTCATCATCTTTTTATGTAATTGGAACCCAAAACAAATTTTTGCTTTGGTTGTGGGTGATTCTGGTGCACACCCAAAAAACACCATGCGAATTGAAATAAGCCCAATCAAAGCTTATTCGTCATCTTTCTACGCATATGGAAGCGAGAAGACGGTGTTGTATTATTTTCGTCTCATTCCACAAATATTGCGATTTCTGGATTAATGTGCATTAACACCAGAGAACACGAAATAAGCGAAATCCAAGATTCTTCTTTCTATGTAGCTGGAACCCAAAACAACCTCTTTTGCTTTGTTTAGGCTTATCACAGTTTACTTTGCTATTTGTGGGGCAATGAACACCGAAAGATCAATCGACGCTCAGTCGTCCTTTTTCTATTGACATGAAACCAAAACAGTTATGCTTGAATTGGGCTGATAACTAACATGTCACGCTGCGATTTGTGGGTGAATGTGCATTCTAACCCCAAAAGAACCAATTTGAAAGAAGCCCAAACAAGGCTTTATCATCTTCTTTTTATGTAGTTGGAACCCAAAACACCTTTTTGCTTTGGTTGGGGGTGATTCTGGTGCACACCCAAAAAACACCATGCGAATTGAAATAAGCCCAATCAAGCTTATTCATAGTCTTTCTACGCATCTGGAAGCGAGAAGACGGTGTTGTATTATTTTCGTCTCATTCCACAAATTTTGCGATTTCTGGGTTAATGTGCATTAACACCAGAGAACACGACTTGAAATAAGCGAAATCCAAGATTCTTCTTTCTATGTAGCTGGAACCCAAAACAACCTCTTTTGCTTTGTTTAGGCTTATCACAGTTTACTTTGCTATTTGTGGGGCAATGAACACCGAAAGATCAATCGACGCTCAGTCGTCCTTTTTCTATTGACATGGAACCAAAACAGTTATGCTTGAATTGGGCTGATAACTAACATGTCACGCTGCGATTTGTGGGTGAGTCTGCATTCTAACCCCAAAAGAACCAATTTGAAAGAAGCCCAAACAAGGCTTTATCATCTTCTTTTTATGTAGTTGGAATCCAAAACACTTTTTTGCTTTGGTTTGGGGTGATTCTGGTGCACACCCAAAAAACACCATGCGAATTGAAATAAGCCCAATCAAAGCTTATTCGTCGTCTTTCTACGCATCCGGAAGCGAGAAGACGGTGTTGTATTATTTTCGTCTCATTCCACAATTTTTGCGATTTCTGGGTTAATGTGCATTAACACCAGAGAACACGACTTGAAACAAGCGAAATCCAAGATTCTTCTTTCTATGTAGCTGGAACCCAAAACAACCTCTTTTGCTTTGTTTAGGCTTATCACAGTTTACTTTGCTATTTGTGGGGCAATGAACACCAAAAGAGCAATCGACGCTCAGTCGTCCTTTTTCTATTGACATGGAACCAAAAGAGTTATGCTTGATTTGTGCTGATAACAAACATGTCACTCTGCGATTTTTGGGTGAAGGTGCATTCTAACCCCACAAACACCAATTTGAAATAAGCCCAAACAGAGCTTTATCTTTTTATGTAGTTGGAACCCAAAACACCTTTTTGCTTTGGTTGGGGGTAATTCTGGTGCACACCCAAAAGACACCATGCGAATTGAAATAAGCCCAATCAAAGCTTATTCGTCGTCTTTCTACGCATATGGAAGCGAAAAGAGGGCATTGTGCAGTAACACCAAAGAAAATGAAATAAGCGAAATTGAGATTCTTCTTTCTTTGTAGCTGGAACCCAAAAAAACGTGTTTGGCTTTGTTTAAGCTTATTACTTTTCGTTCTGCTATTTGTGGGGCAATAAACACCGAAAGAACAATCCAAGCTAATTCGTCCTTTTTCTGTTGACATGGAACCAAAACACCTATGCTTGATTTGTGCTAACAAACATGTCACTCTGCCATTTTTGGGTGAATGTGCATTCTAACCCCAAAAGCACCAATTTGAAATAAGCCCAAACAGAGCTTTATCATCATCTTTTTATGTAGTTGGAACCCAAAACACCTTTTTGCTTTGGTTGGGGGTGATTCTGGTGCACACCCAAAAGACACCATGCGAATTGAAATAAGCCCAATCAAAGCTTATTCGTCGTCTTTCTACGCATATGGAAGCGAAAAGAGGGCATTGTGTTCTTTTGGTCTTTACACACACTTTTTGATTTCTGGGTCAATGTGCAATAACACCAAAGAAAACGAAATAAGCGAAATTGAGATTCTTCTTTCTTTGTAGCTGGAACCCAAAAAAACCTGTTTGGCTTTGTTTAGGCTTATTACTTTTCGTTTTGCTATTTGTGGGGCAATAAACACCGAAAGAACAATCCAAGCTAATTCGTCCTTTTTCTGTTGAGATGGAACCAAAACACCTATGCTTGAATTGGGCTGATAACTAACATGTCACGCTGCGATTGGTGGGTGAATGTGCACTCTAACCCCAAAAGCACCAATTTGAAAGAAGCCCAATCCGAGCTTTATCATGTAGATGGAATCCAAAACACTTTTTTGCTTTGGTTTGGGGTGATTCTGGTGCACACCCAAAAAACACCATGCGAATTGAAATAAGCCCAATCAAAGCTTATTCGTCGTCTTTCTACGCATCCGGAAGCGAGAAGACGGTGTTGTATTATTTTCGTCTCATTCCACAAATTTTGCAATTTCTGGGTTAATGTGCATTAACACCAGAGAACACGACTTGAAATAAGCGAAATCCAAGATTCTTCTTTCTATGTAGCTGGAACCCAAAACAACCTCTTTTGCTTTGTTTAGGCTTATCACAGTTTACTTTGCTATTTGTGGGGCAATGAACACCGAAAGATCAATCGACGCTCAGTCGTCCTTTTTCTATTGACATGAAACCAAAACAGTTATGCTTGAATTGGGCTGATAACTAACATGTCACGCTGCGATTTGTGGGTGAATGTGCATTCTAACCCCAAAAGAACCAATTTGAAAGAAGCCCAAACAAGGCTTTATCATCTTCTTTTTATGTAGTTGGAACCCAAAACACCTTTTTGCTTTGGTTGGGGGTGATTCTGGTGCACACCCAAAAAACACCATGCGAATTGAAATAAGCCCAATCAAGCTTATTCATAGTCTTTCTACGCATATGGAAGCGAGAAGACGGTGTTGTATTATTTTCGTCTCATTCCACAATTTTTGCGATTTCTGGGTTAATGTGCATTAACACCAGAGAACACGACTTGAAACAAGCGAAATCCAAGATTCTTCTTTCTATGTAGCTGGAACCCAAAACAACCTCTTTTGCTTTGTTTAGGCTTATCACAGTTTACTTTGCTATTTGTGGGGCAATGAACACCAAAAGAGCAATCGACGCTCATTCGTCCTATTTCTATTGACATGGAACTAAAACAGTTATGCTTGATTTGTGCTGATAACAAACATGTCACTCTGCGATTTTTGGGTGAAGGTGCATTCTAACCCCACAAACACCAATTTGAAATAAGCCCAAACAGAGCTTTATCTTTTTATGTAGTTGGAACCCAAAACACCTTTTTGCTTTGGTTGGGTGTAATTCTGGTGCACACCCAAAAGACACCATGCGAATTGAAATAAGCCCAATCAAAGCTTATTCGTCGTCTTTCTACGCATATGGAAGCGAAAAGAGGGCATTGTGCAGTAACACCAAAGAAAATGAAATAAGCGAAATTGAGATTCTTCTTTCTTTGTAGCTGGAACCCAAAAAAACGTGTTTGGCTTTGTTTAGGCTTATTACTTTTCGTTCTGCTATTTGTGGGGCAATAAACACCGAAAGAACAATCCAAGCTAATTCGTCCTTTTTCTGTTGACATGGAACCAAAACACCTATGCTTGATTTGTGCTAACAAACATGTCACTCTGCCATTTTTGGGTGAATGTGCATTCTAACCCCAAAAGCACCAATTTGAAATAAGCCCAAACAGAGCTTTATCATCATCTTTTTATGTAGTTGGAACCCAAAACACCTTTTTGCTTTGGTTGGGGGTGATTCTGGTGCACACCCAAAAGACACCATGCGAATTGAAATAAGCCCAATCAAAGCTTATTCGTCGTCTTTCTACGCATATGGAAGCGAAAAGAGGGCATTGTGTTCTTTTGGTCTTTACACACACTTTTTGATTTCTGGGTCAATGTGCAATAACACCAAAGAAAACGAAATAAGCGAAATTGAGATTCTTCTTTCTTTGTAGCTGGAACCCAAAAAAACCTGTTTGGCTTTGTTTAGGCTTATTACTTTTCGTTTTGCTATTTGTGGGGCAATAAACACCGAAAGAACAATCCAAGCTAATTCGTCCTTTTTCTGTTGAGATGGAACCAAAACACCTATGCTTGAATTGGGCTGATAACTAACATGTCACGCTGCGATTGGTGGGTGAATGTGCACTCTAACCCCAAAAGCACCAATTTGAAAGAAGCCCAATCCGAGCTTTATCATGTAGATGGAATCCAAAACACTTTTTTGCTTTGGTTTGGGGTGATTCTGGTGCACACCCAAAAAACACCATGCGAATTGAAATAAGCCCAATCAAAGCTTATTCGTCGTCTTTCTACGCATCCGGAAGCGAGAAGACGGTGTTGTATTATTTTCGTCTCATTCCACAAATTTTGCAATTTCTGGGTTAATGTGCATTAACACCAGAGAACACGACTTGAAATAAGCGAAATCCAAGATTCTTCTTTCTATGTAGCTGGAACCCAAAACAACCTCTTTTGCTTTGTTTAGGCTTATCACAGTTTACTTTGCTATTTGTGGGGCAATGAACACCGAAAGATCAATCGACGCTCAGTCGTCCTTTTTCTATTGACATGAAACCAAAACAGTTATGCTTGAATTGGGCTGATAACTAACATGTCACGCTGCGATTTGTGGGTGAATGTGCATTCTAACCCCAAAAGAACCAATTTGAAAGAAGCCCAAACAAGGCTTTATCATCTTCTTTTTATGTAGTTGGAACCCAAAACACCTTTTTGCTTTGGTTGGGGGTGATTCTGGTGCACACCCAAAAAACACCATGCGAATTGAAATAAGCCCAATCAAGCTTATTCATAGTTTTTCTACGCATATGGAAGCGAGAAGACGGTGTTGTATTATTTTCGTCTCATTCCACAATTTTTGCGATTTCTGGGTTAATGTGCATTAACACCAGAGAACACGACTTGAAATAAGCGAAATCCAAGATTCTTCTTTCTATGTAGCTGGAACCCAAAACAACCTCTTTTGCTTTGTTTAGGCTTATCACAGTTTACTTTGCTATTTGTGGGGCAATGAACACCAAAAGAGCAATCGACGCTCATTCGTCCTATTTCTATTGACATGGAACTAAAACAGTTATGCTTGATTTGAGCTGATAACAAACATGTCTGCCATTTTTGGGTGAAGGTGCATTCTAACCCCACAACTCCAATTTGAAAGAAGCCCAATCCGAGCTTTATCATCTTCTTTTTATGTAGATGGAATCCAAAACACCCTTTTCCTTGGTTTGGGGTGATTCTGGTGCACACCCAAAAAACACCATGCGAATTGAAATAAGCCCAATCAAAGCTTATTCGTCGTCTTTCTACGCATATGGAAGCGAGAAGACGGTGTTGTATTATTTTCGTCTCATTCCACAAATTTTGCGATTTCTGGGTTAATGTGCATTAACACCAGAGAACACGACTTGAAACAAGCGAAATCCAAGATTCTTCTTTCTATGTAGCTGGAACCCAAAACAACCTCTTTTGCTTTGTTTAGGCTTATCACAGTTTACTTTGCTATTTGTGGGGCAATGAACACCAAAAGAGCAATCGACGCTCAGTCGTCCTTTTTCTATTGACATGGAACCAAAAGAGTTATGCTTGATTTGTGCTGATAACAAACATGTCACTCTGCGATTTTTGGGTGAAGGTGCATTCTAACCCCACAAACACCAATTTGAAATAAGCCCAAACAGAGCTTTATCTTTTTATGTAGTTGGAACCCAAAACACCTTTTTGCTTTGGTTGGGTGTAATTCTGGTGCACACCCAAAAGACACCATGCGAATTGAAATAAGCCCAATCAAAGCTTATTCGTCGTCTTTCTACGCATATGGAAGCGAAAAGAGGGCATTGTGCAGTAACACCAAAGAAAATGAAATAAGCGAAATTGAGATTCTTCTTTCTTTGTAGCTGGAACCCAAAAAAACGTGTTTGGCTTTGTTTAGGCTTATTACTTTTCGTTCTGCTATTTGTGGGGCAATAAACACCGAAAGAACAATCCAAGCTAATTCGTCCTTTTTCTGTTGACATGGAACCAAAACACCTATGCTTGATTTGTGCTAACAAACATGTCACTCTGCCATTTTTGGGTGAATGTGCATTCTAACCCCAAAAGCACCAATTTGAAATAAGCCCAAACAGAGCTTTATCATCATCTTTTTATGTAGTTGGAACCCAATACACCTTTTTGCTTTGGTTGGGGGTGATTCTGGTGCACACCCAAAAGACACCATGCGAATTGAAATAAGCCCAATCAAAGCTTATTCGTCGTCTTTCTACGCATATGGAAGCGAAAAGAGGGCATTGTGTTCTTTTGGTCTTTACACACACTTTTTGATTTCTGGGTCAATGTGCAATAACACCAAAGAAAACGAAATAAGCGAAATTGAGATTCTTCTTTCTTTGTAGCTGGAACCCAAAAAAACCTGTTTGGCTTTGTTTAGGCTTATTACTTTTCGTTTTGCTATTTGTGGGGCAATAAACACCGAAAGAACAATCCAAGCTAATTCGTCCTTTTTCTGTTGAGATGGAACCAAAACACCTATGCTTGAATTGGGCTGATAACTAACATGTCACGCTGCGATTGGTGGGTGAATGTGCATTCCAACCCCAAAAGCACCAATTTGAAAGAAGCCCAATCCGAGCTTTATCATGTAGATGGAATCCAAAACACTTTTTTGCTTTGGTTTGGGGTGATTCTGGTGCACACCCAAAAAACACCATGCGAATTGAAATAAGCCCAATCAAAGCTTATTCGTCGTCTTTCTACGCATCTGGAAGCGAGAAGACGGTGTTGTATTATTTTCGTCTCATTCCACAAATTTTGCAATTTCTGGGTTAATGTGCATTAACACCAGAGAACACGACTTGAAATAAGCGAAATCCAAGATTCTTCTTTCTATGTAGCTGGAACCCAAAACAACCTCTTTTGCTTTGTTTAGGCTTATCACAGTTTACTTTGCTATTTGTGGGGCAATGAACACCGAAAGATCAATCGACGCTCAGTCGTCCTTTTTCTATTGACATGGAACCAAAACAGTTATGCTTGAATTGGGCTGATAACTAACATGTCACGCTGCGATTGGTGGGTGAATGTGCACTCTAACCCCAAAAGCACCAATTTGAAAGAAGCCCAATCCGAGCTTTATCATGTAGATGGAATCCAAAACACTTTTTTGCTTTGGTTTGGGGTGATTCTGGTGCACACCCAAAAAACACCATGCGAATTGAAATAAGCCCAATCAAAGCTTATTCGTCGTCTTTCTACGCATCTGGAAGCGAGAAGACGGTGTTGTATTATTTTCGTCTCATTCCACAAATTTTGCAATTTCTGGGTTAATGTGCATTAACACCAGAGAACACGACTTGAAATAAGCGAAATCCAAGATTCTTCTTTCTATGTAGCTGGAACCCAAAACAACCTCTTTTGCTTTGTTTAGGCTTATCACAGTTTACTTTGCTATTTGTGGGGCAATGAACACCGAAAGATCAATCGACGCTCAGTCGTCCTTTTTCTATTGACATGGAACCAAAACAGTTATGCTTGAATTGGGCTGATAACTAACATGTCACGCTGCGATTTGTGGGTGAGTGTGCATTCTAACCCCAAAAGAACCAATTTGAAAGAAGCCCAAACAAGGCTTTATCATCTTCTTTTTATGTAGTTGGAATCCAAAACACTTTTTTGCTTTGGTTTGGGGTGATTCTGGTGCACACCCAAAAAACACCATGCGAATTGAAATAAGCCCAATCAAAGCTTATTCGTCGTCTTTCTACGCATCCGGAAGCGAGAAGACGGTGTTGTATTATTTTCGTCTCATTCCACAATTTTTGCGATTTCTGGGTTAATGTGCATTAACACCAGAGAACACGACTTGAAACAAGCGAAATCCAAGATTCTTCTTTCTATGTAGCTGGAACCCAAAACAACCTCTTTTGCTTTGTTTAGGCTTATCACAGTTTACTTTGCTATTTGTGGGGCAATGAACACCAAAAGAGCAATCGACGCTCAGTCGTCCTTTTTCTATTGACATGGAACCAAAAGAGTTATGCTTGATTTGTGCTGATAACAAACATGTCACTCTGCGATTTTTGGGTGAAGGTGCATTCTAACCCCACAAACACCAATTTGAAATAAGCCCAAACAGAGCTTTATCTTTTTATGTAGTTGGAACCCAAAACACCTTTTTGCTTTGGTTGGGGGTAATTCTGGTGCACACCCAAAAGACACCATGCGAATTGAAATAAGCCCAATCAAAGCTTATTCGTCGTCTTTCTACGCATATGGAAGCGAAAAGAGGGCATTGTGTTCTTTTGGTCTTTACACACACTTTTTGATTTCTGGGTCAATGTGCAATAACACCAAAGAAAACGAAATAAGCGAAATTGAGATTCTTCTTTCTTTGTAGCTGGAACCCAAAAAAACCTGTTTGGCTTTGTTTAGGCTTATTACTTTTCGTTTTGCTATTTGTGGGGCAATAAACACCGAAAGAACAATCCAAGCTAATTCGTCCTTTTTCTGTTGAGATGGAACCAAAACACCTATGCTTGAATTGGGCTGATAACTAACATGTCACGCTGCGATTGGTGGGTGAATGTGCATTCCAACCCCAAAAGCACCAATTTGAAAGAAGCCCAATCCGAGCTTTATCATGTAGATGGAATCCAAAACACTTTTTTGCTTTGGTTTGGGGTGATTCTGGTGCACACCCAAAAAACACCATGCGAATTGAAATAAGCCCAATCAAAGCTTATTCGTCGTCTTTCTACGCATCTGGAAGCGAGAAGACGGTGTTGTATTATTTTCGTCTCATTCCACAAATTTTGCAATTTCTGGGTTAATGTGCATTAACACCAGAGAACACGACTTGAAATAAGCGAAATCCAAGATTCTTCTTTCTATGTAGCTGGAACCCAAAACAACCTCTTTTGCTTTGTTTAGGCTTATCACAGTTTACTTTGCGTTTTGTGGGGCAATGAACACCGAAAGATCAATCGACGCTCAGTCGTCCTTTTTCTATTGACATGGAACCAAAACAGTTATGCTTGAATTGGGCTGATAACTAACATGTCACGCTGCGATTTGTGGGTGAGTGTGCATTCTAACCCCAAAAGAACCAATTTGAAAGAAGCCCAAACAAGGCTTTATCATCTTCTTTTTATGTAGTTGGAATCCAAAACACTTTTTTGCTTTGGTTTGGGGTGATTCTGGTGCACACCCAAAAAACACCATGCGAATTGAAATAAGCCCAATCAAAGCTTATTCGTCGTCTTTCTACGCATCCGGAAGCGAGAAGACGGTGTTGTATTATTTTCGTCTCATTCCACAATTTTTGCGATTTCTGGGTTAATGTGCATTAACACCAGAGAACACGACTTGAAACAAGCGAAATCCAAGATTCTTCTTTCTATGTAGCTGGAACCCAAAACAACCTCTTTTGCTTTGTTTAGGCTTATCACAGTTTACTTTGCTATTTGTGGGGCAATGAACACCAAAAGAGCAATCGACGCTCAGTCGTCCTTTTTCTATTGACATGGAACCAAAAGAGTTATGCTTGATTTGTGCTGATAACAAACATGTCACTCTGCGATTTTTGGGTGAAGGTGCATTCTAACCCCACAAACACCAATTTGAAATAAGCCCAAACAGAGCTTTATCTTTTTATGTAGTTGGAACCCAAAACACCTTTTTGCTTTGGTTGGGGGTAATTCTGGTGCACACCCAAAAGACACCATGCGAATTGAAATAAGCCCAATCAAAGCTTATTCGTCGTCTTTCTACGCATATGGAAGCGAAAAGAGGGCATTGTGTTCTTTTGGTCTTTACACACACTTTTTGATTTCTGGGTCAATGTGCAATAACACCAAAGAAAACGAAATAAGCGAAATTGAGATTCTTCTTTCTTTGTAGCTGGAACCCAAAAAAACCTGTTTGGCTTTGTTTAGGCTTATTACTTTTCGTTTTGCTATTTGTGGGGCAATAAACACCGAAAGAACAATCCAAGCTAATTCGTCCTTTTTCTGTTGAGATGGAACCAAAACACCTATGCTTGAATTGGGCTGATAACTAACATGTCACGCTGCGATTGGTGGGTGAATGTGCATTCCAACCCCAAAAGCACCAATTTGAAAGAAGCCCAATCCGAGCTTTATCATGTAGATGGAATCCAAAACACTTTTTTGCTTTGGTTTGGGGTGATTCTGGTGCACACCCAAAAAACACCATGCGAATTGAAATAAGCCCAATCAAAGCTTATTCGTCGTCTTTCTACGCATCTGGAAGCGAGAAGACGGTGTTGTATTATTTTCGTCTCATTCCACAAATTTTGCAATTTCTGGGTTAATGTGCATTAACACCAGAGAACACGACTTGAAATAAGCGAAATCCAAGATTCTTCTTTCTATGTAGCTGGAACCCAAAACAACCTCTTTTGCTTTGTTTAGGCTTATCACAGTTTACTTTGCGTTTTGTGGGGCAATGAACACCGAAAGATCAATCGACGCTCAGTCGTCCTTTTTCTATTGACATGGAACCAAAACAGTTATGCTTGAATTGGGCTGATAACTAACATGTCACGCTGCGATTGGTGGGTGAATGTGCACTCTAACCCCAAAAGCACCAATTTGAAAGAAGCCCAATCCGAGCTTTATCATGTAGATGGAATCCAAAACACTTTTTTGCTTTGGTTTGGGGTGATTCTGGTGCACACCCAAAAAACACCATGCGAATTGAAATAAGCCCAATCAAAGCTTATTCGTCGTCTTTCTACGCATCTGGAAGCGAGAAGACGGTGTTGTATTATTTTCGTCTCATTCCACAAATTTTGCAATTTCTGGGTTAATGTGCATTAACACCAGAGAACACGACTTGAAATAAGCGAAATCCAAGATTCTTCTTTCTATGTAGCTGGAACCCAAAACAACCTCTTTTGCTTTGTTTAGGCTTATCACAGTTTACTTTGCTATTTGTGGGGCAATGAACACCGAAAGATCAATCGACGCTCAGTCGTCCTTTTTCTATTGACATGGAACCAAAACAGTTATGCTTGAATTGGGCTGATAACTAACATGTCACGCTGCGATTTGTGGGTGAGTGTGCATTCTAACCCCAAAAGAACCAATTTGAAAGAAGCCCAAACAAGGCTTTATCATCTTCTTTTTATGTAGTTGGAATCCAAAACACTTTTTTGCTTTGGTTTGGGGTGATTCTGGTGCACACCCAAAAAACACCATGCGAATTGAAATAAGCCCAATCAAAGCTTATTCGTCGTCTTTCTACGCATCCGGAAGCGAGAAGACGGTGTTCGTCTCATTCCACAATTTTTGCGATTTCTGGGTTAATGTGCATTAACACCAGAGAACACGACTTGAAACAAGCGAAATCCAAGATTCTTCTTTCTATGTAGCTGGAACCCAAAACAACCTCTTTTGCTTTGTTTAGGCTTATCACAGTTTACTTTGCTATTTGTGGGGCAATGAACACCAAAAGAGCAATCGACGCTCAGTCGTCCTTTTTCTATTGACATGGAACCAAAAGAGTTATGCTTGATTTGTGCTGATAACAAACATGTCACTCTGCGATTTTTGGGTGAAGGTGCATTCTAACCCCACAAACACCAATTTGAAATAAGCCCAAACAGAGCTTTATCTTTTTATGTAGTTGGAACCCAAAACACCTTTTTGCTTTGGTTGGGGGTAATTCTGGTGCACACCCAAAAGACACCATGCGAATTGAAATAAGCCCAATCAAAGCTTATTCGTCGTCTTTCTACGCATATGGAAGCGAAAAGAGGGCATTGTGCAGTAACACCAAAGAAAATGAAATAAGCGAAATTGAGATTCTTCTTTCTTTGTAGCTGGAACCCAAAAAAACGTGTTTGGCTTTGTTTAAGCTTATTACTTTTCGTTCTGCTATTTGTGGGGCAATAAACACCGAAAGAACAATCCAAGCTAATTCGTCCTTTTTCTGTTGACATGGAACCAAAACACCTATGCTTGATTTGTGCTAACAAACATGTCACTCTGCCATTTTTGGGTGAATGTGCATTCTAACCCCAAAAGCACCAATTTGAAATAAGCCCAAACAGAGCTTTATCATCATCTTTTTATGTAGTTGGAACCCAAAACACCTTTTTGCTTTGGTTGGGGGTGATTCTGGTGCACACCCAAAAGACACCATGCGAATTGAAATAAGCCCAATCAAAGCTTATTCGTCGTCTTTCTACGCATATGGAAGCGAAAAGAGGGCATTGTGTTCTTTTGGTCTTTACACACACTTTTTGATTTCTGGGTCAATGTGCAATAACACCAAAGAAAACGAAATAAGCGAAATTGAGATTCTTCTTTCTTTGTAGCTGGAACCCAAAAAAACCTGTTTGGCTTTGTTTAGGCTTACTACTTTTCGTTTTGCTATTTGTGGGGCAATAAACACCGAAAGAACAATCCAAGCTAATTCGTCCTTTTTCTGTTGAGATGGAACCAAAACACCTATGCTTGAATTGGGCTGATAACTAACATGTCACGCTGCGATTGGTGGGTGAATGTGCACTCTAACCCCAAAAGCACCAATTTGAAAGAAGCCCAATCCGAGCTTTATCATGTAGATGGAATCCAAAACACTTTTTTGCTTTGGTTTGGGGTGATTCTGGTGCACACCCAAAAAACACCATGCGAATTGAAATAAGCCCAATCAAAGCTTATTCGTCGTCTTTCTACGCATCCGGAAGCGAGAAGACGGTGTTGTATTATTTTCGTCTCATTCCACAAATTTTGCAATTTCTGGGTTAATGTGCATTAACACCAGAGAACACGACTTGAAATAAGCGAAATCCAAGATTCTTCTTTCTATGTAGCTGGAACCCAAAACAACCTCTTTTGCTTTGTTTAGGCTTATCACAGTTTACTTTGCTATTTGTGGGGCAATGAATACCGAAAGAGCAATCGACGCTCATTCGTCCTTTTTCTATTGACATGGAACTAAAACAGTTATGCTTGATTTGTGCTGATAACAAACATGTCTGCCATTTTTGAGTGAAGATGCATTCTAACCCCACAACTCCAATTTGAAATAAGCCCAAACAGAGCTTTATCATCATCTTTTTATGTAGTTGGAACCCAAAACACCTTTTTGCTTTGGTTGGGGGTGATTCTGGTGCACACCCAAAAGACACCATGCGAATTGAAATAAGCCCAATCAAAGCTTATTCGTCGTCTTTCTACGCATATGGAAGCGAAAATAGGGCATTGTGCAGTAACACCAAAGAAAATGAAATAAGCGAAATTGAGATTCTTCTTTCTTTGTAGCTGGAACCCAAAAAACGTGTTTGGCTTTGTTTAGGCTTATTACTTTTCGTTCTGCTATTTGTGGGGCAATAAACACCGAAAGAACAATCCAAGCTAATTCGTCCTTTTTCTATTGACATGGAACTAAAACAGTTATGCTTGATTTGTGCTAACAAACATGTCACTCTGCGATTTTTGGGTGAATGTGCATTCTAACCCCAAAAGCACCAATTTGAAATAAGCCCAAACAGAGCTTTATCATCATCTTTTTATGTAGTTGGAACCCAAAACAAATTTTTGCTTTGGTTGTGGGTGATTCTGGTGCACACCCAAAAAACACCATGCGAATTGAAAGAAGCCCAATCAAAGCTTATTCGTCGTCTTTCTACGCATATGGAAGCGAAAAGAGGGCATTATGTACTTTTGGTCTTTACACACACTTTGCGATATCTGGGTTAATGTGCATTAACACCAGAGAACACGACTTGAAATAAGCGAAATCCAAGATTCTTCTTTCTATGTAGCTGGAACCCAAAACAACCTCTTTTGCTTTGTTTAGGCTTATCACAGTTTACTTTGCTATTTGTGGGGCAATGAACACCGAAAGAGCAATCGACGCTCATTCGTCCTTTGTCTATTGACATGGAACCAAAACAGTTATGCTTGATTTGTGCTGATAACAAACATGTCACTCTGCGATTTTTGGGTGAAGGTGCATTCTAACCCCAAAAGCACCAATTTGAAAGAAGCCCAATCCGAGTTTTATCATCTTCTTTTTATGTAGATGGAATCCAAAATACCTTTTTGCTTTGGTTGGGGGTGATTCTGGTGCACACTCAAAAAACACCATGCGAATTGAAATAAGCCCAATCAAGCTTATGCGTCGTCTTTGCACGCATATGGAAGCGAGAAGACGTTGTTGTATTATTTTGGTCTTTACACACACTTGGCTATTTCTGGGTCAAAGTGCATTAACACCAAAGAACACCTTGAAATAAGCGAAATACAAGATTCTTCTTTCTATATAGCTGGAACCCAAAACAACCTCTTTTGCTTTGTTTATGCTTATCACAGTTCGCTTTCCTATTTGTGGGGCAATGAACACCGAAAGAGCAATCGAAGCTCATTCATCCTTTTTCTATTGACATGGAACCAAAACAGTTATGCTTGATTTGTGCTGATAACAAACATGTCACTGCGATTTTTGGGTGAAGGTGCATTCTAACCCCACAAACACCAATTTGAAAGAAGCCCAATCCGAGCTTTATCATCTTCTTTTTATGTAGATGGAATCCAAAACACCTTTTTGCTTTGGTTTGGGGTGATTCTGGTGCACACCCAAAAAACACCATGCGAATTGAAATAAGCCCAAAAAGCTTATTCGTCATCTTTCTACGCATATGGAAGCGAGAAGGACGGTGTTGTATTATTTTCGTCTCATTCCACAAATTTTGCGATTTCTGGGTTAATGTGCATTAACACCAGAGAACACGAAATAAGCGAAATCCAAGATTCTTATTTCTATGTAGCTGGAACCCAAAACAACCTCTTTGGCTTTGTTTAGGCTTATCACAGTTTACTTTGCTATTTGTGGGGCAATGAACACCGAAAGAGCAATCGACGCTCAGTCGTCCTTTTTCTATTGACATGGAACCAAAACAGTTATGCTTGATTTGTGCTGATAAGAAACATGTCACTCTGCGATTTTTGGGTGAAGGTGCATTCTAACCCCACAAACACCAATTTGAAATAAGCCCAAACAGAGCTTTATCATCATCTTTTTATGTAGTTGGAACCCAAAACACCTTTTTGCTTTGGTTGGGGGTGATTCTGGTGCACACCCAAAAAACACCATGCGAATTGAAATAAGCCCAATCAAAGCTTATTCGTCGTCTTTCTACGCATCCGGAAGCGAGAAGACGGTGTTGTATTATTTTCGTCTCATTCCACAAATTTTGCAATTTCTGGGTTAATGTGCATTAACACCAGAGAACACGACTTGAAATAAGCGAAATCCAAGATTCTTCTTTCTATGTAGCTGGAACCCAAAACAACCTCTTTTGCTTTGTTTAGGCTTATCACAGTTTACTTTGCTATTTGTGGGGCAATGAATACCGAAAGAGCAATCGACGCTCATTCGTCCTTTTTCTATTGACATGGAACTAAAACAGTTATGCTTGATTTGTGCTGATAACAAACATGTCTGCCATTTTTGAGTGAAGATGCATTCTAACCCCACAACTCCAATTTGAAATAAGCCCAAACAGAGCTTTATCATCATCTTTTTATGTAGTTGGAACCCAAAACACCTTTTTGCTTTGGTTGGGGGTGATTCTGGTGCACACCCAAAAGACACCATGCGAATTGAAATAAGCCCAATCAAAGCTTATTCGTCGTCTTTCTACGCATATGGAAGCGAAAATAGGGCATTGTGCAGTAACACCAAAGAAAATGAAATAAGCGAAATTGAGATTCTTCTTTCTTTGTAGCTGGAACCCAAAAAACGTGTTTGGCTTTGTTTAGGCTTATTACTTTTCGTTCTGCTATTTGTGGGGCAATAAACACCGAAAGAACAATCCAAGCTAATTCGTCCTTTTTCTATTGACATGGAACTAAAACAGTTATGCTTGATTTGTGCTAACAAACATGTCACTCTGCGATTTTTGGGTGAATGTGCATTCTAACCCCAAAAGCACCAATTTGAAATAAGCCCAAACAGAGCTTTATCATCATCTTTTTATGTAGTTGGAACCCAAAACAAATTTTTGCTTTGGTTGTGGGTGATTCTGGTGCACACCCAAAAAACACCATGCGAATTGAAAGAAGCCCAATCAAAGCTTATTCGTCGTCTTTCTACGCATATGGAAGCGAAAAGAGGGCATTATGTACTTTTGGTCTTTACACACACTTTGCGATATCTGGGTTAATGTGCATTAACACCAGAGAACACGACTTGAAATAAGCGAAATCCAAGATTCTTCTTTCTATGTAGCTGGAACCCAAAACAACCTCTTTTGCTTTGTTTAGGCTTATCACAGTTTACTTTGCTATTTGTGGGGCAATGAACACCGAAAGAGCAATCGACGCTCATTCGTCCTTTGTCTATTGACATGGAACCAAAACAGTTATGCTTGATTTGTGCTGATAACAAACATGTCACTCTGCGATTTTTGGGTGAAGGTGCATTCTAACCCCAAAAGCACCAATTTGAAAGAAGCCCAATCCGAGTTTTATCATCTTCTTTTTATGTAGATGGAATCCAAAATACCTTTTTGCTTTGGTTGGGGGTGATTCTGGTGCACACTCAAAAAACACCATGCGAATTGAAATAAGCCCAATCAAGCTTATGCGTCGTCTTTGCACGCATATGGAAGCGAGAAGACGTTGTTGTAATATTTTGGTCTTTACACACACTTGGCTATTTCTGGGTCAAAGTGCATTAACACCAAAGAACACCTTGAAATAAGCGAAATACAAGATTCTTCTTTCTATATAGCTGGAACCCAAAACAACCTCTTTTGCTTTGTTTATGCTTATCACAGTTCGCTTTCCTATTTGTGGGGCAATGAACACCGAAAGAGCAATCGAAGCTCATTCATCCTTTTTCTATTGACATGGAACCAAAACAGTTATGCTTGATTTGTGCTGATAACAAACATGTCACTGCGATTTTTGGGTGAAGGTGCATTCTAACCCCACAAACACCAATTTGAAAGAAGCCCAATCCGAGCTTTATCATCTTCTTTTTATGTAGATGGAATCCAAAACACCTTTTTGCTTTGGTTTGGGGTGATTCTGGTGCACACCCAAAAAACACCATGCGAATTGAAATAAGCCCAAAAAGCTTATTCGTCATCTTTCTACGCATATGGAAGCGAGAAGGACGGTGTTGTATTATTTTCGTCTCATTCCACAAATTTTGCGATTTCTGGGTTAATGTGCATTAACACCAGAGAACACGAAATAAGCGAAATCCAAGATTCTTATTTCTATGTAGCTGGAACCCAAAACAACCTCTTTGGCTTTGTTTAGGCTTATCACAGTTTACTTTGCTATTTGTGGGGCAATGAACACCGAAAGAGCAATCGACGCTCAGTCGTCCTTTTTCTATTGACATGGAACCAAAACAGTTATGCTTGATTTGTGCTGATAAGAAACATGTCACTCTGCGATTTTTGGGTGAAGGTGCATTCTAACCCCACAAACACCAATTTGAAATAAGCCCAAACAGAGCTTTATCATCATCTTTTTATGTAGTTGGAACCCAAAACACCTTTTTGCTTTGGTTGGGGGTGATTCTGGTGCACACCCAAAAAACACCATGCGAATTGAAATAAGCCCAATCAAAGCTTATTCGTCGTCTTTCTACGCATCCGGAAGCGAGAAGACGGTGTTGTATTATTTTCGTCTCATTCCACAAATTTTGCAATTTCTGGGTTAATGTGCATTAACACCAGAGAACACGACTTGAAATAAGCGAAATCCAAGATTCTTCTTTCTATGTAGCTGGAACCCAAAACAACCTCTTTTGCTTTGTTTAGGCTTATCACAGTTTACTTTGCTATTTGTGGGGCAATGAATACCGAAAGAGCAATCGACGCTCATTCGTCCTTTTTCTATTGACATGGAACTAAAACAGTTATGCTTGATTTGTGCTGATAACAAACATGTCTGCCATTTTTGAGTGAAGATGCATTCTAACCCCACAACTCCAATTTGAAATAAGCCCAAACAGAGCTTTATCATCATCTTTTTATGTAGTTGGAACCCAAAACACCTTTTTGCTTTGGTTGGGGGTGATTCTGGTGCACACCCAAAAGACACCATGCGAATTGAAATAAGCCCAATCAAAGCTTATTCGTCGTCTTTCTACGCATATGGAAGCGAAAATAGGGCATTGTGCAGTAACACCAAAGAAAATGAAATAAGCGAAATTGAGATTCTTCTTTCTTTGTAGCTGGAACCCAAAAAACGTGTTTGGCTTTGTTTAGGCTTATTACTTTTCGTTCTGCTATTTGTGGGGCAATAAACACCGAAAGAACAATCCAAGCTAATTCGTCCTTTTTCTATTGACATGGAACTAAAACAGTTATGCTTGATTTGTGCTAACAAACATGTCACTCTGCGATTTTTGGGTGAATGTGCATTCTAACCCCAAAAGCACCAATTTGAAATAAGCCCAAACAGAGCTTTATCATCATCTTTTTATGTAGTTGGAACCCAAAACAAATTTTTGCTTTGGTTGTGGGTGATTCTGGTGCACACCCAAAAAACACCATGCGAATTGAAAGAAGCCCAATCAAAGCTTATTCGTCGTCTTTCTACGCATATGGAAGCGAAAAGAGGGCATTATGTACTTTTGGTCTTTACACACACTTTGCGATATCTGGGTTAATGTGCATTAACACCAGAGAACACGACTTGAAATAAGCGAAATCCAAGATTCTTCTTTCTATGTAGCTGGAACCCAAAACAACCTCTTTTGCTTTGTTTAGGCTTATCACAGTTTACTTTGCTATTTGTGGGGCAATGAACACCGAAAGAGCAATCGACGCTCATTCGTCCTTTGTCTATTGACATGGAACCAAAACAGTTATGCTTGATTTGTGCTGATAACAAACATGTCACTCTGCGATTTTTGGGTGAAGGTGCATTCTAACCCCAAAAGCACCAATTTGAAAGAAGCCCAATCCGAGTTTTATCATCTTCTTTTTATGTAGATGGAATCCAAAATACCTTTTTGCTTTGGTTGGGGGTGATTCTGGTGCACACTCAAAAAACACCATGCGAATTGAAATAAGCCCAATCAAGCTTATGCGTCGTCTTTGCACGCATATGGAAGCGAGAAGACGTTGTTGTAATATTTTGGTCTTTACACACACTTGGCTATTTCTGGGTCAAAGTGCATTAACACCAAAGAACACCTTGAAATAAGCGAAATACAAGATTCTTCTTTCTATATAGCTGGAACCCAAAACAACCTCTTTTGCTTTGTTTATGCTTATCACAGTTCGCTTTCCTATTTGTGGGGCAATGAACACCGAAAGAGCAATCGAAGCTCATTCATCCTTTTTCTATTGACATGGAACCAAAACAGTTATGCTTGATTTGTGCTGATAACAAACATGTCACTGCGATTTTTGGGTGAAGGTGCATTCTAACCCCACAAACACCAATTTGAAAGAAGCCCAATCCGAGCTTTATCATCTTCTTTTTATGTAGATGGAATCCAAAACACCTTTTTGCTTTGGTTTGGGGTGATTCTGGTGCACACCCAAAAAACACCATGCGAATTGAAATAAGCCCAAAAAGTTTATTCGTCATCTTTCTACGCATATGGAAGCGAGAAGGACGGTGTTGTATTATTTTCGTCTCATTCCACAAATTTTGCGATTTCTGGGTTAATGTGCATTAACACCAGAGAACACGAAATAAGCGAAATCCAAGATTCTTATTTCTATGTAGCTGGAACCCAAAACAACCTCTTTGGCTTTGTTTAGGCTTATCACAGTTTACTTTGCTATTTGTGGGGCAATGAACACCGAAAGAGCAATCGACGCTCAGTCGTCCTTTTTCTATTGACATGGAACCAAAACAGTTATGCTTGATTTGTGCTGATAAGAAACATGTCACTCTGCGATTTTTGGGTGAAGGTGCATTCTAACCCCACAAACACCAATTTGAAATAAGCCCAAACAGAGCTTTATCATCATCTTTTTATGTAGTTGGAACCCAAAACACCTTTTTGCTTTGGTTGGGGGTGATTCTGGTGCACACCCAAAAGACACCATGCGAATTGAAATAAGCTCAATCAAAGCTTATTCGTCGTCTTTCTACGCATATGGAAGCGAAAAGAGGGCATTGTGTTCTTTTGGTCTTTACACACACTTTTTGATTTCTGGGTCAATGTGCAATAACACCAAAGAAAACGAAATAAGCGAAATTGAGATTCTTCTTTCTTTGTAGCTGGAACCCAAAAAAACCTGTTTGGCTTTTTTTAGGCTTATTACTTTTCGTTTTGCTATTTGTGGGGCAATAAACACCGAAAGAACAATCCAAGCTAATTCGTCCTTTTTCTGTTGACATGGAACCAAAACACCTATGCTTGAATTGGGCTGATAACTAACATGTCACGCTGCGATTTGTGGGTGAATGTGCATTCTAACCCCAAAAGCACCAATTTGAAAGAAGCCCAATCCGAGCTTTATCATGTAGATGGAATCCAAAACACTTTTTTGCTTTGGTTTGGGGTGATTCTGGTGCACACCCAAAAAACACCATGCGAATTGAAATAAGCCCAATCAAAGCTTATTCGTCGTCTTTCTACGCATCTGGAAGCGAGAAGACGGTGTTGTATTATTTTCGTCTCATTCCACAAATTTTGCGATTTCTGGGTTAATGTGCCTTAACACCAGAGAACACGACTTGAAATAAGCGAAATCCAAGATTCTTCTTTCTATGTAGCTGGAACCCAAAACAACCTCTTTTGCTTTGTTTAGGCTTATCACAGTTTACTTTGCTATTTGTGGGGCAATGAACACCAAAAGAGCAATCGACGCTCAGTCGTCCTTTTTCTATTGACATGGAACCAAAAGAGTTATGCTTGATTTGTGCTGATAACAAACATGTCACTCTGCGATTTTTGGGTGAAGGTGCATTCTAACCCCACAAAAACCAATTTGAAATAAGCCCAAACAGAGCTTTATCATCATCTTTTTATGTAGTTGGAACCCCAAACACCTTTTTGCTTTGGTTGTGGGTGATTCTGGTGCACACCCAAAAAACACCATGCGAATTGACAGAAGCCCAATCAAAGCTTATTCGTCGTCTTTCTACGCATATGGAAGCGAAAAGAGGGCATTGTGCAGTAACACCAAAGAAAATGAAATAAGCGAAATTGAGATTCTTCTTTCTTTGTAGCTGGAACCCCAAAAAAACCTGTTTGGCGTTGTTTAGGCTTATTACTTTTCGTTTTGCTATTTGTGGGGCAATAAACACCGAAAGAACAATCCAAGCTAATTCGTCTTTCTGTTGAGATGGAACCAAAACACCTATGCTTGAAATGGGCTGATAACTAACATGTCACGCTGCGATTTGTGGGTGAATGTGCATTCTAACCCCAAAAGAACCAATTTGAAAGAAGCCCAATCCGAGCTTTATCATCTTCTTTTTATGTAGATGGAATCCAAAACACCTTTTTCCTTGGTTTGGGGTGATTCTGGTGCACACCCAAAAAACACCATGCGAATTGAAATAAGCCCAATCAAAGCTTATTCGTCGTCTTTCTACGCATATGGAAGCGAGAAGACGGTGTTGTATTATTTTCGTCTCATTCCACAATTTTTGCGATTTCTGGGTTAATGTGCATTAACACCAGAGAACACGACTTGAAACAAGCTGTCAGGGGTTCAGGAGCAGAGGGACAGGGAAGGGAGGAATTAGAGACCGAGGGAGAGGAATCCGAGGGAGAAGTCAGCGATGATAGCCGTCCGAGGTCTCTAAGTCTCTCCAGCGAATCAGAGGATTCACAGAAAGGGGCTCCCGTGATCAGAGCAAGGGGGTTGCCAAGGGGAACACCCCAGGAGGGAGGGGCCAGAGAGGGCTCAGAGAGCAGCAGCTGGAAATCGGGACCAGCTTCCCCACCGGAGAGCAGTAGGGGGGAGGAGCCCCAGGCATCGGGAGCAGGCAGCTCTCCGTCAGCGGAAGGACAGGAGTCAGGGTTAGCCACGCCTGCATCAGAGAGCGAGGAAACGGTCAAAAGGAAGGTCAGGGGCAGCGCGCGCCAAGTTCAAATGTACAAGAGGGTGGCGCCATAAGCAGCCCGGAGAGGGAGCCGGGTCCCAAAGCCCGCCGAAGAGAGGGGGAGGAGTCCGAGGGGTCCGCATCCGAAGCGTCCAGGAAGGAAGGCACCCAGGGGGGTAGTAGGACCCAGAGGCGGAAGGAGAAACGCAGAAGGTGGAGTAAGGCTAGAGTGTTGAACTGGTGTACAGGGGGCGGAGACTCAGATGAGGCTTCGCTGGTCTAGGGTCTAGACGTAGAGATGCACGCTAGGGTTTGAAAATGGGAACTAAACTTCAATAAAGACTTTGTACAGTTCCGCTGGCTAGCGTTGGTCTTCTGTGAGCTGGGACCTGGAGGCAGTCTCTGACACAAGCGAAATCCAAGATTCTTCTTTCTATGTAGCTGGAACCCAAAACAACCTCTTTTGCTTTGTTTAGGCTTATCACAGTTTACTTTGCTATTTGTGGGGCAATGAACACCGAAAGAGCAATTGACGCTCATTCGTCCTTTTTCTATTGACATGGAACCAAAACAGTTATGCTTGATTTGTGCTAACAAACATGTCACTCTGCGATTTTTGGGTGAAGGTGCATTCTAACCCCACAACACCAATCTGAAAGAAGCCCAATCCGAGCTTTATCATCTTCTTTTTATGCAGATGGAATCCAAAACACCTTTTTGCTTTGGTTTGGGGTGATTCTGGTGCACACCCAAAAAACACCATGCGAATTGAAATAAGCCCAATCAAAGCTTATTCGTCGTCTTTCTACGCATATGTAAGCGAGAAGACGTTGTTGTATTATTTTGGTCTTTACACACACTTGGCTATTTCTGGGTCAAAGTGCATTAATACCAAAGAACACCTTGAAATAAGCGAAATACAAGATTCTTCTTTCTATGTAGCTGGAACCCAAAACAACCTATTTTGCTTTGTTTATGCTTATCACAGTTCGCTTTCCTATTTGTGGGGCAATGAACACCGAAAGAGCAATCGAAGCTCATTCGTCCTTTTTCTATTGACATGGAACCAAAACAGTTATGCTTGATTTGTGCTGATAACAAACATGTCACTCTGCCATTTTTGGGTGAAGGTGCATTCTAACCCCACAACACCAATTTGAAAGAAGCCCAATCCGAGCTTTATCATCTTCTTTTTATGTAGATGGAATCCAAAACACCTTTTTGCTTTGGTTTGGGGTGATTCTGGTGCACACCCAAAAAACACCATGCGAATTGAAATAAGCCCAAAAAGTGTATTCGTCGTCTTTCTACGCATCTGGAAGCGAGAAGACGGTGTTGTATTATTTTCGTCTCATTCCACAAATTTTGCGATTTCTGGGTTAATGTGCATTAACACCAGAGAACACGACTTGAAATAAGCGAAATCCAAGATTCTTCTTTCTATGTAGCTGGAACCCAAAACAACCTCTTTTGCTTTGTTTAGGCTTATCACAGTTTACTTTGCTATTTGTGGGGCAATGAACACCGAAAGATCAATCGACGCTCAGTCGTCCTTTTTCTATTGACATGGAACCAAAACAGTTATGCTTGATTTGTGCTGATAAGAAACATGTCACTCTGCGATTTTTGGGTGAAGGTGCATTCTAACCCCACAAACACCAATTTGAAATATTGCGATTTCTGGGTTAATGTGCATTAACACCAGAGAACACTACTTGAAATAAGCTGTCAGAGCTGCCTCCAGGTCCCAGCTCACAGAGGACCAACGCCAGCCGGTAGTAATGTGCTAAAGTCTTTATTGAGGTTCAGTTTCCATTTACCAGCCGCAGCGTGCAGCCCTACGTCTAGACTCTAGATCGGCGAAGCCTCGTCTGAGTCTCCACCCCCTGTACACCAGTTTAAGACCCTAGCCTTACTCCACCTTTTCCGCTGCTCCTTTCTCCTCTGGGTCCTTCTGCCCCCGGTGTCTCCTCCTTCCTGGACTCTTCTTTTTTTATATATATATATTTTTTATTAAGGATTTTCTTGTTTTACAGAAGTGTAGTGCCTCGTATTTTTTTTTCTTCTTCTTCCACGTAGCGTTTTTACAAATCTGTACTAATATGTATTTCCACTCCAAGCAGTCAAAGGCTTTGAGGATGTCTAGGGACATAATTGTCAATGGGAGTTTGGTTGCCTTGCTGTGTTCGATCAGGTTCAGTAGTTTCCTGATGGGGTCTGTTATATTGCGGCCAGGGACAAAGCCAGTCTGGTCTGGGGCTATTAATTTGTGTAGGAAGGTTTTTAGGCGGTTGGCCAAGATTGATGTGAATATCTTGTAGTCTTGGTTTATTAATGAGATTGGGCGATATGATTCTACTTTGAGGCTATCTTTTAGTGGTTTTGGGATGGAGACTATTTTGGAGTGGGTCCAGGTTTTGGGGATGGGGCCCCCTTTTATGATGTCGTTGAATAGGCGGGTCATGTAGGGCATCAAGGGTTCTTTGAATTTCCTATAGAATTCTGCTGTGAAGCCATCTGGGCCTGGGGCTTTGTGTGGTTTCAGGTTTTTGAGGACCGCATCTATTTCCTCTGGGGTGATAGGGCTGTCCATGAATTCCTGTTCCTCATCAGTTAGGGTAGGCATGGTCAGTCCTGCTAGGAATGTTCTGATTTCCTTCTCTGGTGGGTTATGGGAGGTGTATAGGTTGGAGTAGAATTCTGCAAATTCTGAGGTTATTTCTTTGGGGGAGAATGTTATGTTGCCGTCTTTTTTGGTGATGCAGTGTATTCTTGTTTTGAGTGCTTTTTTCCTACATCTATTTGCTAGTAATCTGGAGTTTTTCCCTCCATATTCGTAGAAACATTGTTTAGAGTATAGAATGTTGATCATTGTTTTGTTAATTTCTAGGGAGTCTAGTTCTCTCCTTTTTTGTTCTATAAGTTTGAGGAGTTTTTTAGATCCTGTTTGTTTATAGCGTGATGAGAGGGCTGTGATGTCTTGTTCTATTTTGCTAATTTTTGAGGAGGTTTGTTTTTTAAGGAATGCTTTCTCTTTTATGCAAGCTCCTCTGGTGACCGCTTTCATTGCGTCCCATAGGAGGGGGGTTGTTATGTTGTTTACATCGTTTTCCTTGAAGTAGGTTTGGAGGGTTTTTGTGAGACTCTCTCTAATTTGTTTGTTTGTAGTTAGGATGGGACTGAAGGACCATGAAGGGGTGGTTTGTGTTCCTTCTCCTATTTTAACAATGACTTCTACTGGGGCGTGATCTGTGATTTTAATGTTACCTATGTTTGTTGATTCTACTGAGGGGATCAGACCCTGTGTGAGTAGAATGCTGTCCAGTCTGGACACTGTATCATGGCGTCCCGATTGGAATGTATGGCTGATGTCTCCCGGGTTTTGCTCACCCCAAATGTCGTAGAGACCCCTGTTTTTTAGCATTTTTAGTAACTTGTAAGAGTTCCTAGTTGTTGGGGGTTTCCTTCGGAGGAAGGTTGCCCATGGGGTTGTGGGGTGGATATCTTTCAGGGATAAACCTTTCATATTTAGATTGAGGTCCCCTCCTAGGATTGCTTCCCCTTCAGAGAAGGAGAGGAATTTGTTTAGTATCTTCTGGAAGAATTCTAATTGTTTCGTGTTTGGGGCATATATGGAGCCGATTGTCAGTTTGATTTTGCCATCTAGTGTCCCTTTAGCAAAAATGAATCTGCCTTTTTTGTCCTTGAGGACTGTTGTGGCAGTGAAGTTCAGGTCTCTACTGAGTATTATGGCTACACCACGAGCTTTCCCTGAGCCTTGTGCGACCCACTGTTGATTGAAGCGGGGGTCGCTCAGGAGTTTGCTGCCTTTGGGTGGGTTGTGTATTTCTTGTAGGAAGGTGATGTGTGGTTTCATGGTGTTTATGTATGAGGTGATGCGTTTTCTTTTGATGGGGTTTCCCAGCCCCCTCACATTTAATGTAATTGCTTTTAGGCTAGCCATCTTGCTTATCTATTATGTAGGGCGATTCCCTGCCAACCCGTTCGGGTTGTCTTGTGTCTCTCTCTTCGTGTTGTTTAAAGAACCAGTGGGGTTGCGCTGACCTAGGGTGTGGAGGGTGGGGGGCTAGTGGGATTAGAGTGAGATTTGGGTTAAAGAGTAGGGGGTAAGTTGTAGGGAGTTTCCTATATGTAGTCATATAGGCGTTTGTTTGGGGTATTTTGGGCCATCTGGCATTTAGCCGGTTGGTCCTAGGTCTCAGCTGGTGTGGAAGGCCATGTTCAAGGACAGGCCATCCCCCCTGTTGTTTGCGATGGGGGGTGATCAGCGAGACAGTGTGAAGTGACTTTGTAACGTCGCTATCAGGTATAAGGTTCGTAAGCAATGTTGCCAATGTTATGAGCAACATTGTTGGTGTGTTGGGGTGGGGATGTGGGTGCTGGTACGCTCTGGTGCCACCATATTGCTGGTTGGGTATCAGATTTTAGCCTGATTGTGGGTTGTGTTATTAAGGTTGGAGTTGTTTTTCCTTAGTATGGAGTATGAGGATGTTGAAGGTGTGGGTGATGGGGAATGTGGTTGAGGTCGTCTGGACTGGTGTTGGGGTGGGGGTTTCTGTGGGGGTGCGGGGCTGGGGGGATGTTGATAGTGTTAACTAAATCTATGTTTTGGGGGGGGGGAGAGAGGGGGAAAAGGGGGGGGGGAGAAATCACCAGTCCTTCGGTTTGTGGTTTTTTCCTGGTTGCTTCATTCAGCTGCGGTTGTTGTTGTTATTGTAGGGTTGTCCATCTACGATGAATTGGTTTGGTTAATCTTGGTCTGGTTTCTTGTGTCGTATGGCCGGCGGGACGGTTCTGAGCATGATGCTTGCCTGTATTGGTTTGCGTTGTTCTGCCGCTTCTGTTGATTCTTTTTCCTCTGTACCGTCGTCCAGTTGTTTGCTGTTGTTTCCTCCTGGTTGGGGCTGTCATTTGGTGGGTTTGTCGGTTGCCATTCCGGTGGGAGATCGAGTTCAAGGTTCTTTAGTAGTTGCAGGGCCTCAGGTATGTTGGTAGCCATGTGTTGTGTTGTATTGGTTGTTGCAATGAGGCGGAAGGGGAAGCCCCATCGGTATTTGATCCCTGCTTGTTGGAGACGCTGGGTGCATGGGCGCAGGCTTTTCCTCCGGTTTAGGGTATCCTGAGATAGGTCTTGTAGGGCCAGAATGGGGGTTTCTCCGTATCGAAGGTTGCTTGAGTTTCTGAGGTGGTGCCATATCTCTTCCTTCTTTTTGTAGCGTGTGAAGCATACAATGATGTCTCTTGGGGGGGCGCTGGGTTTTGGCATAGGTTTTAGGGCTCTGTGTGCCCTCTCCAAGTCATCCGCCTCGAGTTTCAGGCTTGGGATTGTGTTTTTCAGCCAGCGTATAATTAGGTCTGCTGGGCTTTTCTCCTCTGTTTTTTCAGGAAAGTTGCGGAAGCGGATGTTACAACGTCTATTGCGATCTTCAAGGTCAGCTTGTTTAATTTTCATCTCTCTGTGTTCTGCTTCCATTTGGTTTACCAGTTCGTCCAGTTTCTTGTTCACACGTGCGTTCTCCTCCCGGTATTGCTCTATTATTTTTTCTTGCATTTGGTTTTTGTTCTCTAGAGCTTCCACTTTGGAGGTTAGATTGTTGATTAGTACCTGCATGGGAGCCATTGTGGCCTTCAGTGTTTCTTCTAATCTTGCTTCCATTTCCCTCAGATCTCGTTTCGTTATTGGGTGGTCATCATCTTGAAGGGGAGTTGCCATCTTAGCATTGTTTGCCATCTCCCTGGTTGGTGTCATCTCAGTCTCCTTGATAGTTTTGGTTTGAGGTTGGCTTGGCGTCCACTTGGGGTAGGGCGTGTGGTGGTTAGGAGTTGTGGCAGTGGTGATTCCTGGGTATTGTTGGGTTGTTGAGCTGATCAGGCTTTGTTGGCTGGTGGCTTTTACAGAGCGTTTGGATTAGGTGGTCATTTGTGTCACTTCTAGCCTGTGTTTTAAGAACTTCTCTTGGGTTTTCTGTAGTTGCCTCAGCGATGCCGCCGAGGCTGGGGGGGAGGGCAGGTAAGCAGAGATGGGTAGACTAGCGGACAGACAGTTCATATAAAGGGAGGGGGGTTAGCAGGTAGAGATGCAAGAGATTAGAGGGGTGGGGCCAGGGGAAATATGTGTTTAGGAGGGGGTTGTATATATCCGAAAGGGGTACTGGGGTCCAGTTAAGGTGGAAATTGGGGTTGGGAGTGCACTTAGAAACAGAGACAGACAAATAGGCTATATGTAAAGGGTGGAGGGAGAAAAGGGAAGAAGAGGAAGAAGAGGAAGAGGAAGAGGAAGAGGAAGAAGAAGAAGAAGAAGAAGAAGAAGAAGAAGAAGAAGAAGGAAAGAAAGGGGGAGGCGGGGGAGAGAGGGGAGATTGGAGTAAGAGAGGAGAGAGAGAGAGAGAGAGAGAGAGAGAGAGAGAGGAGAGATAGTACAGTAATATCAGTGGTATTAGATTGCAGCAGTAGTTCCTTTAGGGGAAGGGGGGATGGAGAGAGGGAGGAGGGAGAGAAAAGGAGAGGAGGAGGGGGAAGGGTGGGAGAGGGAAGGAGAAGAAAAGAGAGGGGGAGAGGGGAGGAGGGAGGGAGGGAGGGTGAGCTGCTGCAATGGTATGGGGGAAAGTCTTATTTTAAAAGAGGGGGTGGGGGGAAGGGCTCCCCTCTCAAAAACAAACTGACAGACAGGCTAAAACGGGAGGGGGGTTGATTTTTTTTAAAAAAAATAAAAGGGATAGAAAGCAAAATTGGGGATGAAAAATGAAAGGTGGGATAAAGGGAAAAAATGAGGAGTGGTGAAGAGAGAGAGGGGAGAGAAAAAAGGGAGAGAAAAATAAAAGGGGGGAGTTGAGGGGGGAGTATCAATAACAATAACAGTGATGTAGAGGAAATTTTTGTTTTAAAAGAGAGTGGTGGTTGTAGCTGGGGGTGAAAGATTCCCCCCTCAAGAACAAGCCAACAAATAGAAAAGAAAGGGCTTTAAAAAGAGAGAGGGGGGAATGTGTGTGTGTGTGTGTTGTTTTTTTTTTTAAAATAAAAAAATAAAAAATAAAAATAAAATAAATAATAATATTTCCCCCTAATTATTGTTCTTATTTTTTGTTTGTAAAAAAGTAATTAAAATTGTACGGGTAAAAGATAAAAATGAGAATTAAAGGTAAAAAAGAAAAGAAAAAGAAAGGGGGGTTGTCTTTAGATAGATAGGTAGATAGAGCTTTTTATTTAAAAATAAAAATAAAAATGAGTAAGGTATAGGTAAAAGAGAGTGGAAAGTCTGGGGCGAAGTGGCAGTCCCAGGAAACGGCCTGTGATGGTTCAGGGCTGTTTTCTGGGTACTGCCATTTTAATTCTTAAGAGGGGAGTTTGAGGTGAAAATAAAATGAGGTTTAAATTGAGTGTGTGTGTGTGCGGAAAAGTGTGTCTTTAAATAGTGTGTAGAAAAGATAGAAATAAAAATAAAGATTCAATTAAAGGGTGGCTGCAGCAGCAGTGGCCCCTCTTTTAAAAAGAAAAATGATAAAAGTAGGTATATGGGGGGGGGGAATAAAAAAGTATTTCTTTTTTTAAAAAAAGGGGGAAGGGGTAGGGGTAGGAAGGGGTTAAAAAAAAGGATTTTGTTTGTTTTTAGAAAAAAGGAGAGAAAAAAGGGGGTAGTTTCTTCCTTTCTGCGATCTCCTTTGTCATGCGGCTTTGCATGGAGAGGTAGGCTCCGGTCGGCTCCGGTCGGCTCAGCCACGTGTTTTCGCAGCGTCTTTTGCCTTCCTGTGTTCACCTACCTCCCCTCTTCTTTGTCGGCAGAGATGGGGGCAGCAGCGGTAAAGTTAAAGTTAGGGCTCCTTTTTCTTTCTTTCTTTCTTCTTCTTTCCCTCTTTTCTTTTTCTCCCTCTCTGCGTTAGCTCCACTGTCTTCCTGGGTTTGGAGCTCCTCTCGGCTGTTGGGGGGGTGGTCGGGTGCCTTTCCGGCTCAATCAAGGTCGTGGGGGGGTGTTTTGGCTCCTTTGAAAGACACCCCCGATTCCTCTCCGATGGCAGTGTGGCAGCAGCAGACCTGGGAGCCCGGGGATCGGCCAGACAGAGCCTTTTACTCTGGCTGGCTTCAGGAGCTCTTTTCTGCTGCTGCAGCCACCATGCTGCCTAGGCGGAAGTCCCCCTTCCTGGACTCTTCTGACGCTGACCCCCCTGACTCCTGCCCCTCCTTTCGGCGGGCTTTAGGACCTGGCTCCCTTCCCGGGCTACCCACTGTGCCGCTTGCCTGTACATTTGAACTTGGCGCGCGCGCCCAGCTTCCAACTTTCCTCTCGACCGTTTCCTCGCTCTCCGATGGAGGCGTGGTCAATCCTGACTCATCTCCTCCCGCTGGCGGTGAGCAGCCTGATCCCGATGCCTGGGACTCCTCCTCCCTACTGCTCTTTGGTGGGGAAATTGGTCCCGATTTCCAGCTGCTGCTCTCTGATTCCCCTCTGGTCCCTTCTCCCTGGGGTGTCCCCCTTGCTCTGACCATGGGAGCCCCTTTCTGTGAGTCTTCCGATTCACTGGACAGACTCAGAGACCTCGGACCACTGTCATCGCTTACATTCCCTTCGGATTCCTCCCCTTCGCTCTCCATTTCCTCCCTTTCCTGTGCCTCTGCTCCTGAGCCCCTGACATCCATCCCCCCCTCGAAGCCCCCTTCCCCCCTCCCCTTCTTCAGGTGTGGGTACTGGGCGCTCCATCGTTGTGGGGGTGAGTGCCGGATACAGTTCGTCTCCCGTGGCGTGCATCCAGCGGGATAAGTCCAGATCGTCCTCCATGTTCTCGTCGACATCGATCTCCTCTGCTTCCATCTTTTGGCCTCCGTGCTCGAACCCAAGGTCCTCTCCCAACACGTCCATGTCCGTCTCCCCCCCTGTCGCCCCGGGGGATGCTTGCTGCCAGGGCCCTTCCAGCAGCTCCCTGCTCCAGCCCCCCTCAGGTCGATTGTCCCACCAATAAGAGCGGTCTGTGGCAGACCCCGAGGGTGATCCCTCCGGGGAACTTGTGTCGGGTGCTGGTTCCTTGTCCGAGGAGAACCCCTGGAACGTGCTGGCGGAAAGTGTGGGTGTGAAAAGATATTCGTCGAAATAATCTGCTGGCATAGGTCTGTGTGGGAAGAGTGCGTGGAACTCGTCCTTGAGGTAGTGCTCCTCCACCTCATAGTATGGCACCCAGCAGTTGGCGCTTGCCGGGGTACCTTCCCTGGCGAGGAGATACTCAACCCCCTCTTCCCCCCATCTCGAGTCTAAAATTTCTGTGACCTCATTGATGGGCTCCCCCCTTTCTGTGGGCGCTTCCCTGAGCTGGTCTGGTGCCTTCCTCGGCTCCTGAAATCTGTGGGGTGCCTTGTAGGGCGTGAGCACTGATCTATGAAAGACCGGGTGCATTCTGGATCCCTCCGGAAGTGTCAACCGGAAGGCTACTGGATTGACCTGTGCCTCGACTTGGTAAGGCCCTAGCTGCTTATGTCCTAGCTTCTTCTTCGCTAACGATCTGGCCGGCACTGCCTGGGCTGCCAACCAAACCCAGTCTCCCACCTGTATGTTTTCCCCGGCCCTTCTGTGTTTGTCAGCCTGCAGTTTGTATGCGTGCTTTGCTAGTTCTAACTGCCTTCGGAGCTGTTCGTGGACCTCCTGCAACTCTGACGCGAATGCGTCCGCTGCCTGTGGCTCCCCCTCCCCCACTCTCTCTAATCCCGGGAAGGTTCTGGGATGTCTCCCATTGTTGGCGAAGAACGGCGTCACCCCCGTGGACACGTGCTTCGTGTTGTTGTAGGCGAACTCGGCGAGTGGCAGGTAGTCCACCCATGTCGCAGGCTGCTGATTTGCGTAGCATCTTAGGTACTGCTGCATGATGGCGTTGACCCGCTCCGCTTGCCCGTTGGTCTGCAGGTGTCTCGCCGACGCTAAGTTGATCTTGACGTTCAGGATGCCCATCAGCTTCTGCCAGAAGTTCGAGATGAACTGTCACCCCCGGTCGGACAGGATAGCTCGTGGTAGGCCGTGAACCTTGAACACGTGGTCTATGAACAGCTTGGCGGTCTGTTCCGCTGTGGCCACCTTCTCGCACGGAATGAAATGGGCCATTTTGGTGAACATGTCCACCACTACTAGAACTGCTGTCTTGCCCCGCGAGCTGGGTAGATCCGTGACAAAGTCTAGTGCCACCCTCTCCCACGGTTCGAGCGGAGTCTGCAGCGGTTCCAGCAGACCTGCCGGTTGTCTGTGCACTGGCTTGGCCCTTTGGCAGGTGTCGCACCTCGAGACGTAATCCGCTACTTCCCCCCGCATCTTGGGCCACCAAAAGTCTCTGGCTAACAATTCTACAGGCTTCTCTTTGCCGAAGTGCCCGGCGGTGGGTGCGTCGTGCAGCTGCTGCAGCACCTTCGCGCGGAGGTCGTCCCCCGGTACGTAGAGGGCCCCTTTGCGGATGAGCAATCCGTCGCGTATCTGGAACTCGTCGTCCTTAGCCTTGCCACTGTGCACCTCCTCCATCTTGGCTTGTGTGAAGGGGTCCTCCTGCAGCGCGCGACGTTCAGCATCCAGGTCCACGGTTGCCGAAGCGCATGCTTCGGTGTGAAAATGTGCTTTGCTGCCAGTGGAGCCGCCTCCTCTAGGTATTGCGGCTTTCTGGACAGTGCATCTGCCATGACGTTGTTGTCTCCTGGGATGTACTCTATCTTGAAGTCGAAATCCGCGAAGAACTCCGCCCAGCGTATGTGCCTCGGAAGTTAGGGTACTGCTGCAAATTCCCATCAAAATGAGACACAAGGCTGGCTCCTCTCCTCCCCAACCCAATCCCCTCCGGTTTTTTTGGGGGGTGCTCCTGCTTAGTAAGCGCGTCTAACCTGGCTTGTAGATCTCTGCAGGAAGCAGCTGCTTCGTCTTCTCTCTTCCTAGATGCGAGAATCTCCTGGTTGAGTCGCGTCACTGCATTTTGCAGTTCAGCCATCTGCTGTTCGGTAGTCATTTTTCCTTGCTTTTGTGAGCTCACGAAGAACAAATCTTCGCCCCCTCGCTGCGTCCACTCACTTGCGAGGTTCTTGGTAAAGTGAGACGAGGCTTACTGTCAGAGCTGCCTCCAGGTCCCAACTCACAGAGGACCAACGCCAGCCGGTAGTAATGTGCTAAAGTCTTTATTGAGGTTCAGTTTCCATTTACCAGCCGCAGCGTGCAGCCCTACGTCTAGACTCTAGATCGGCGAAGCCTCGTCTGAGTCTCCACCCCCTGTACACCAATTTAAGACCCTAGCCTTACTCCATCTTTTCCGCTGCTCCTTTCTCCTCTGGGTCCTTCTGCCCCCCGGTGTCTCCTCCTTCCTGGACTCTTCTGACGCTGACCCCCCTGACTCCTGCCCCTCCTTTCGGCGGGCTTTAGGACCTGGCTCCCTACCCGGGCTACCCACTGTGCCGCTTGCCTGTACATTTGAACTTGGCGCGCGCGCCCAGCTTCCAACTTTCCTCTCGACCGTTTCCTCGCTCTCCGATGGAGGCGTGGTCAATCCTGACTCATCTCCTCCCGCTGGCGGTGAGCAGCCTGATCCCGATGCCTGGGACTCCTCCTCCCTACTGCTCTTTGGTGGGGAAGTTGGTCCCGATTTCCAGCTGCTGCTCTCTGATTCCCCTCTGGTCCCTTCTCCCTGGGGTGTCCCCCTTGCTCTGACCATGGGAGCCCCTTTCTGTGAGTCTTCCGATTCACTGGACAGACTCAGAGACCTCGGACCACTGTCATCGCTTACATTCCCTTCGGATTCCTCCCCTTCGCTCTCCATTTCCTCCCTTTCCTGTGCCTCTGCTCCTGAGCCCCTGACATAAGCGAAATCCAAGATTCTTCTTTCTATGTAGATGGAACCCAAAACAACCTCTTTTGCTTTGTTTAGGCTTATCACAGTTTACTTTGCTATTTGTGGGGCAATGAACACCGAAAGAGCAATTGACGCTCATTCGTCCTTTTTCTATTGACATGGAACCAAAACAGTTATGCTTGATTTGTGCTAACAAACATGTCACTCTGCGATTTTTGGGTGAAGGTGCATTCTAACTCCACAAACACCAATTTGAAATAAGCCCAAACAGAGCTTTATCATCATCTTTTTATGTAGTTGGAACCCAAAACAACTTTTTGCTTTGGTTGTGGGTGATTCTGGTGCACACCCAAAAAACACCATGCGAATTGAAATAAGCCCAATCAAAGCTTATTCGTCGTCTTTCTACGCATATGTAAGCGAGAAGACGTTGTTGTATTATTTTGGTCTTTACACACACTTTGCTATTTCTGGGTCAAAGTGCATTAACACCAAAACAGTTATGCTTGATTTGTGCTGTCAGGGGCTCAGGAGCAGAGGCACAGGAAAGGGAGGAAACGGAGAGCGAGGGGGAGGAATCCGAAGGAAACGTAAGCGATGACAGTGGTCCGAGGTCTCTGAGTCTTTCCAGCGAATCGGAAGACTCACAGAAAGGGGCTCCCAGGGTCAGAGCAAGGGGGACACCCCAGGAAGAAGGGGCCAGAGGGGACTCAGAGAGCAGCAGCTGGAAATCGGGACCAGCTTCCCCACCAAAGAGCAGTAGGGGGGAGGAGTCCCAGGTATCGGGATCAGGCTGCTCACCGCCAGCGGGAGGAGATGAGTCAGGATTGGCCACGCCTCCATCGGAGAGCGAGGAAACGGTCAAGAGGAAGGTTGGAAGCTGGGCACGCGCGCCAAGTTCAAATGTACAGGCGAGCGGCACAGTGGGTAGCCCGGATAGGGAGCCAGGTCCTAAAGCCCGCCGAAAGGAGGGACAGGAGTCAGGGGGGTCAGCGTCAGAAGAGTCCAGGAAGGAGGAGACACCGGGGGGCAGAAGGACCCAGAGGAGAAAGGAGCAACGGAAAAGGTGGAGTAAGGCTAGAGTCTTAAACTGGTGTACAGGGGGTGGAGACTCAGACAGGGCTTCGCCGATCTAGCGTCTAGACGTAGGGCTGCACGCTGCGGCTTGTAAATGGAAACTGAACCTCAATAAAGACTTTTGTACATTACTACCGGCTAGCGTTGGTCCTCTGGGAGCTGGGACCTGGAGGCAGCTCTGACAGTAAGCCCTGTCTCAGTTTTCACCAAGAACCTCGCAAGTGAGTGGACGCAGCGAGGGGCGAAGATTGGTGCTTCGCGAGCTCACAAAAGCAAGGAAAGATGACTACCGAACAGCAAATGGCAGCCCTGCAAAATGCAGTGACGTGACTCAACCAGGAGATACTCGCATCTAGGAAGTGGGAAGACGAAGCAGCTGCTGCATGCAAGGATCTCCAAGCCAGGTTGGACGTGCTTACTAAGCAGGGGCACCCCCCCCAAACCGAAATGATCTCCAAGCCAGGTTGGACGTGCTTACTAAGCAGGGGCACCACCCCCCCCAAATGATGATTCCCATCATTTTGATGGGAATTTGCAGCAGTACCCTAACTTCCGAGCAGACGTGATGTTTGCGCTGCAATTGCTGGATAAAGACTTTAGAGATGAGCAGGAGAGGGTGGGATTTATATTATCTCATTTGCATGGAGAAGCTAAAGCGTGGCTGCGCAATCTGTGGAGAGATAAGGATCCGGCGCTCCGAAGTGCGGATGCCTTCATTAAAGCGATGGATTCGTGTTTTTTATCAACAATAGACATTGATATAGCCAGAAAAGAGATACATGGACTGAAACAAGGGAGAGCCACTGTAAGGTAGTATCATTCCCGCTTTTTTGCATTGGTGAATGCGCTGGGATGGGAGAAAGATTCAGCTGCAGTCAGAGACCTTTTCTGGGAAGGGCTGAATGGAGCTGTGAAAGACGAGATTGCAAGGGGGGAGAGACCCCAAAGCACTCAGGAAGTTGTTCAGAGGGCACTGACGATTGGGGTGCGGCTGGAAGAGCGTCCCTGGGGCAAAGAAGAAGGGCGTTGGGGACGCACGCCAGCGAGAGCACCTCCCCTCTTTCCCAGGGATGCAGCGCGTACGCAATCCACGCCTCCGCAGGGAGGGGGAGAAGAACCAATGGAGATTGGAGGCGCCAGGGCTCAGTCAGCAACCAGAGCCCTAACACCGGGAGCAGTCAAAGCGAAGCCTCCTAGAGGGAACAGGAAATGCTACATCTGCGACAGTGCTCAGCACATGGCGAAAGAGTGTCCCCAGAGGCTCCACAAGCACACTGCAGCCTCAGCAACAGTAACAGAAGCAGCTCAGCAGAGAGAACCACAGCAGGGAAACGACGAAGTCTGGCTGGAAGCAGCGGCCCTGGGGCCCAGCCAGACAAGTCAGTGAAGCAGTCCCCAGAGATTTTGCAGCCCACAGACCCTCTCCCGCCCAAACCAGTGGTGCAACTCACTGCATCGCTCCAGTTACCCAATGGACTCACAATGGAAGTGCCCATTACCATTGACTCTGGTAGTAACGCAGACTTTATAGGACTGGATTTCATTAAACAACACAGCATAGCGCTCCTGCCATCCACGCTGCCCCTGAAGGTTGTCGTGGTGGATGGCAGGGAATTGCTGGGGGGGCAGGTGGTGAAGCAAACGCCGCCGATGGTGATGCAGATTGGCAATCACCGGGAAGTCATCAGCTTCAATGTCACCCAACTGTCGGACACGCCTGTAGTATTGGGCATTAGTTGGCTGCACAGGCACAGCCCAGCGTTGGCATGGTACCAGCGCCAACTGACTTTCGGCTCCTCCTACTGTGCAGAACACTGCATTCTGCCTAGCCCGGAAGGGGAAGAGGATGACCCGCAGCTACAATTAGGCACGCTGCAAGCAGTGCCCCACAAGTACGCAGCGTTTTTGGAGGTTTTCTGCGAGAAGGAAGCGGACAAGCTACCTCCCCACAGGTCCTATGACTGCAAGATTGACCTCCTGCCGGGGGCGACGCTGCCGACCGGGAAACTGTATTCCATGTCTGAAGACGAACTGCAGGAACTCAGGGAGTTCATAGATCACAACTTGAAGCGCGGTTTCATCCGGGAGTCCAAGGCAGTGGGGGGCAGTCCCGTATTCTTCGTGAAGAAAAAAGACACGCCCCCAAAAAGGCTTGTAGTTGATTATAGAATTTTGAACTCGAAAACCAAGCCCACGGCCTTCCCCATGCCCAAAATCGACGACCTGTTCGCGACGGTGAGAAAAGGACGCGTTTTCACCAAGTTGGATCTGCGAGGGGCGTACAACCTTATTCGCATACGGGAGGGCGACGAGTGGAAGACGGCCATGTTCATGCCCCTGGGCACCTATGAATACAGAGTTATGGCGTTTGGATTACAAAATGGCTCCCACTGTTTTCAAGCCTTCATGCATCACGTGTTAGCGGGACTCCTCTACAAAAAGTGCGTCTGCTTCCTGGACGACATCCTGATATTCTCAGAATCGCAGGAGGCTCACGAGAGGGACGTCAAGGAAGTTCTGCAGAGACTGCAGGAGCACAGACTGTACGCCAAGCTGGAGAAGTGCCAGTTCGACATGACGGAGGTGGATTTCCTGGGCTACAAATTATCGGACAAGGGGCTCGCCATGGACAGCGCCAAGGTTCGCTCAGTGTTGGACTGGAAGAGCCCGCGCAATCGGAAGGAGGTCCAGCGGTTTGTCGGCTTTGCAAACTTTTATCGCAAGTTCATCAAGGGGTTCGCTATGCAGACGGCGGCCATCACCGACACGCTCAGCTCCAAGAAGAAGAAGTTCATCTGGACGGAGCAGGCGGAGCAGTCCTTTCAGAAGCTCAAGCGTCTCTTCGCGTCCGAAGAGCAGCTACTGCATGTGAATCCCAGCAGACCGATGAGGGTTGAAACGGACGCCTCAGACAGGGCCGTGGGAGCAGTCCTATTGCAGCAAGACCCGCATGGGGACTGGAGGCCGTGCGCTTTCTACTCCAGGAAGCTCAGCAAGTCAGAGCAGAACTACACCATCTGGGACAGGGAGTTGCTGGCCATTCATGCAGCATTTAAGGCGTGGCGGCACTTCCTTATTGGAGCCAAACACACAGTGCAAGTCCGCACTGACCACAAGAACCTGGAGTACTGGCGCACGGCAAGGTTCCTGAACCAGAGGCACATACGCTGGGCGGAGTTCTTTGCGGATTTCGACTTCAAGATAGAGTACATCCCAGGCGACAACAACGTCATGGCGGATGCACTGTCCAGGAAGCCGCAATACCTCGAGGAGGCGGCTCCGGCGGCGGCAAAGCACATTTTCGCACCGAAAGCGTGGGCATGCGCTTCGGCAACCGTGGATCTGGATGCTGTACGTCACGCGCTGCAGGAGGACCCCTTCGCACAAGCCAAGATGGAGGAGGTGCACAGTGGCAAGGCGAAGGACGACGAGTTCCAGATACGCGACGGATTGCTCATCCGCAAAGGGGCCCTCTACGTACCGGGGGACGACCTCCGCGCGAAGGTGCTGCAGCAGCTGCACGACGCACCCACCGCCGGGCACTTCGGCAAAGAGAAGCCTGTAGAATTGCTAGCCAGAGACTTTTGGTGGCCCAAGATGCGGGGGGAAGTCGCGGATTACGTCTCGAGGTGCAACACCTGCCAAAGGGCCAAGCCAGTGCACAAACCGCCGGCGGGACTGCTGGAACCGCTGCAGACTCCGCTCGAACCGTGGGAGAGGGTGGCACTGGACTTTGTCACGGATCTACCCAGCTCGCGGGGCAAGACAGCAGTTCTAGTGGTGGTGGACATGTTCACCAAAATGGCCCATTTCATTCCCTGCGCGAAGGTGGCCACAGCGGAACAGACCGCCAAGCTGTTCATAGACCACGTGTTCAAGGTTCACGGTCTACCACGGTCTATCCTGTCCGACCGAGGGCGACAGTTCATCTCGAACTTCTGGCAGAAACTGATGGGCATCCTGAATGTCAAGATCAACCTAGCGTCGGCGAGACACCCGCAGACCAACGGACAAGCGGAGCGGGTCAACGCCATCATGCAGCAGTACCTGAGATGCTACGCGAACCAGCAGCCTGCGACATGGGTGGACTACCTGCCGCTCGCCGAGTTCGCCTACAACAACACGAAGCACGTGTCCACGGGGGTGACACCGTTCTTCGCCAACAATGGGAGACATCCCAGAACCTTCCCGGGATTAGAGAGAGTGGGGGAGGGGGAGCCACAGGCAGCGGACGCCTTCGCGTCAGAGTTGCAGGAGGTCCACGAACAGCTCCGAAGGCAGTTAGAACTAGCAAAGCACGCATACAAACTGCAGGCTGACAAACACAGAAGGGCCGGGGAAAACATACAGGTTGGAGACTGGGTTTGGTTAGCAGCCCAGGCAGTGCCAGCCAGATCGTTAGCGAAGAAGAAGCTCGGACATAAGCAGCTAGGGCCTTACCAAGTCGAGGCACAGGTCAATCCAGTGGCCTTCCGGTTGACACTTCCGGAGGGATCCAGAATGCACCCGGTCTTTCATAGATCAGTGCTCACGCCCTACAAGGCACCTCACAGATTTCAGGAGCCAAGGAAGGCACCAGACCCGCTCAGGGAAACGCCCACAGAAAGGGGGTCGCCAAGGGGGGAGCCCATCAACGAGGTCACAGAGATTTTAGACTCGAGGTGGGGGGAAGAGGGGGTTGAGTATCTCCTCGCCAGGGAAGGTACCCCGGCAAGCGCCAACAGCTGGGTGCCGTACTATGAGGTGGAGGAGCACTACCTCAAGGACGAGTTCCACGCATTCTTCCCACACAGACCTATGCCAGCAGATTATTTCGACGAATATCTTTTCACACCCACACTTTCAGCCAGCACGTTCCAGGGGTTCTCCTCGGACGAGGAACCGGCAATTGACACACGTTCCCTGGAGGGATCGCCCTCAGGGTTTGCCTCAGACCGCTCTTATTGGTGGGACGATCGACCAGAGGAGCAGTGGCGCAGGAAGTGGTTGGAGGGTCCCGGGCAGGCAACATCCCCTGAGGAGACCGGGGGAGAGACGGACATGGACGCGTTGGGAGAGGACCTTGGGTTCGAGCACGGAGGCAAAGAGATGGAAGCAGAGGAGATCGATGTCGACGAGAACATGGAGGACGATCTGGACTTATCCAGCTGGATGCACGCCACGGGAGACGAACTGTATCCGGCACTCACCCCCACAACGATGGAGCGCCCAGTACCCACACCTGAAGGAGGGGAGGGGGGAAGGGGGGTTTCGAGGGGGGGATGGATGTCAGGGGCTCAGGAGCAGAGGCACAGGAAAGGGAGGAAACAGAGAGCGAGGGGGAGGAATCCGAAGGAAACGTAAGCGATGACAGTGGTCCGAGGTCTCTGAGTCTTTCCAGCGAATCGGAAGACTCACAGAAAGGGGCTCCCAGGGTCAGAGCAAGGGGGACACCCCAGGAAGAAGGGGCCAGAGGGGACTCAGAGAGCAGCAGCTGGAAATCAGGACCAGCTTCCCCACCAAGGAGCAGTAGGGGGGAGGAGTCCCAGGTATCGGGATCAGGCTGCTCACCGCCAGCGGGAGGAGATGAGTCAGGATTGGCCACGCCTCCATCGGAGAGCGAGGAAACGGTCAAGAGGAAGGTTGGAAGCTGGGCGCGCGCGCCAAGTTCAAATGTACAGGCGAGCGGCACAGTGGGTAGCCCGGATAGGGAGCCAGGTCCTAAAGCCCGCCGAAAGGAGGGACAGGAGTCAGGGGGGTCAGCGTCAGAAGAGTCCAGGAAGGAGGAGACACCGGGGGGCAGAAGGACCCAGAGGAGAAAGGAGCAACGGAAAAGGTGGAGTAAGGCTAGAGTCTTAAACTGGTGTACAGGGGGTGGAGACTCAGACAGGGCTTCGCCGATCTAGCGTCTAGACGTAGGGCTGCACGCTGAACCTCAATAAAGACTTTTGTACATTACTACTGGCTAGCGTTGGTCCTCTGTGAGCTGGGACCTGGAGGCAGCTCTGACAGTGGCTCACAGAAAAGCCTCCTCCTTCGCTTTTCCACATACCTCAGCAGTCTGTCGCAGTCACAGTCTTACTCTCCTTTAAGTGCCATGAATCTGGGCCCATAACCTGTTGTTGGGATACTGCCAGGGAGATAAAGTCCATCTGAGCCCCCATGCCGGCTGCCGGACGATCCATCGACCTCCCGTAGACGTGCAGTATCAGCAATTAGCGACACCAAGCCTCAGAAACAGATTGCCACATTCTTAGGCTGGTGCACACTCTGTCAGCAGAATTCACACAGCAAAAGTTGCACTTATCATTTAGATGTTTATTCAGCGTTGTTCAGAACAAAGAACAAACATGACCGCCTGCTAGCGTGTTCTGGCGCAGAGAGAGAAAACGAAAGCAATAGCAAACATAAACATCCTGAGAACAGGAAATTACGCAGACTCTGTGACTCACAAGCCTGCTCCCTTTTAAGGTGGAACGGAAATATCCTAACAGTCTTTGACAGCCAGAAGAGGCAGAGGCAGCAGCACAGGTCATCGAGGCTTTGACAGCCAGACGGGGCAGCGGCAGTAGCTCAGGTCATTGTGGTTTTGACAGACAGAAGGGGCTGCGGCAGCAGCACAGGTCGTCGAGGCTTTGACAGCCAGAAGAGGCATAGGCAGCAGCACAGGTCGTCGAGGCTTTGACAGCCAGACGGGGCAGCGGCAGTAGCTCAGGTCATTGTGGTTTTGACAGACAGAAGGGGCTGCGGCAGCAGCACAGGTCGTCGAGGCTTTGACAGCCAGAAGAGGCATAGCCAGCAGCACAGGTCGTCATGGCTTTGACAGCCAGAGGAGGCGGAGGTAGTAGCGCAGGTCCTCGAGGCTTTGACCGCCAGAAGGGACTGTGGCAGCAGCACAGGTCATCGAGGCTTTGACAGCCAAAAGAGGAAGAGGCAGCAGCGCAGATCTTTGAGGCTTTTTAAAATATATAATTATATTTTATTAGTTTTCCATACAATCGTACCACATTACAATTTCTTTTAAACTTTTCAGTTTTTTACTTCCTTCGGCTTCTCTGCCAATCATTCAAATTCTAATTTCTTTAAATACACATTTCCAAATTTTGATATTGCCTTTATACCTGCCCCCTTATATTTTGCTTTTTTAACACTATTTCTTATTTTGTTACAGAGCTTCTCTAAATGCCACTAACGTTATTTCGTTATCACTTATACATTCCTAGTATTCTGTTAATTTTCCCCAGTCCTCGATGAATTTTTGATCTCGTTGATATCTGATCTTCCCAGTCAGTTTATCAAGTTCTGCATAGTCCATCAGCTTCGTTCTCCATTCCTCCAACGTCGGTATTTGTTCTTGTTTCCATTTCGGAGCCAGTAATATTCTTGTCGCTGTTACTGAATATTGGAAAAATTTGTGGTCCTTTCTATTTATTTCATTACCAACAATTCCTAAGAGAAAAGCCTCTGGTTTCTTAACAAATGTATATTTAAACATTTTTTTCAATTCATTATATATCAACTCCCAGAAGGTTTTCATTTTCTTACATTCCCACCACATATGGAAAAATATACCATCTTTTTCTTTGAGGCTTTGACAGCCAGAACGGCCAGCGGCAGCAGCGCAGCTCATGGAGGCTTTGACAGCCAGAAGAGGCAGAGGCAGCAGCGTAGATCGTTCAGGCTTTGACAGCCAGACGGGTCAGCCGCAGCAGCACAGGTAGTCGAGGCTTTGACAGCCAGAAGAGGTGGAGGCAGCAGCGCATATCGTCAAGGCTTTGACAGCCAGAAGAGGTGGAGGCAGCAGCACATATCGTCGAGGCTTTGAAAGTCATAAGGGTCAGCGGCAGCAGCGCAGGTCGTCGAGGCTTTGACAGTCATAAGGGTCAGCGGCAGCAGCGCAGGTCATTGAGACTTTGACAGCCAGAAGAGGCGGAGGCAGCAGCACAGTTCATCGAGGCTTTGACAGCCAGAAAAGGAAGAGGCAGCAGCGCATATCGTCGAGGCTTTGACAGCCAGAAGAGGAAACAGCACAGGTAGTCGAGGTTTTGACAGCCAAAAGAGGCATAGGCAGCAGCACAGGTAGTCGAGGCTTTGACAGCCAGAAGAGGTGGAGGCAGCAGCGCATATCGTCAAGGCTTTGACAGCCAGAAGAGGTGGAGGCAGCAGCACATATCGTCGAGGCTTTGAAAGTCATAAGGGTCAGCGGCAGCAGCGCAGGTCGTCGAGGCTTTGACAGTCATAAGGGTCAGCGGCAGTAGCGCAGGTCGTCGAGTCTTTGACAGCCAGAAGAGGCGGAGGCAGCAGCACAGTTCATCAAGGCTTTCATAGGCAGAAGAGGAAGAGGCAGCAGCAAAGGTCGTTGAGGCTTTGACAGCCAGAAGAGGGAGAGGCAGCAGCGCAAGTCGTCGAGGCTTTGACAGCCAGAAGAGGGGGAGGCAGCTGCGCAGGTCGTCAAGACTTTGACAGCCATAAGGGTTAGTGGCAGCAGCGCAGGTCGTCGAGGCTTTGACAGCCATAAGGGTCAGCGGCAGCAGCGCAGATCGTCGAGTCTTTGACAGCCATACAGGGCAGCGGCAGCAGCACAGGTCATTGTGGTTTTGACAGCCAGAAGAGGCGGAGGCAGCAGCGCAGGTTGTCGAGGCTTTGACAGCCAGAAGAGGAGGAGGCAGCAGTGCAGGTCATCAAGGCTTTGACAGCCAGAAAAGGAAGAGGCAGCAGCGCATATCGTCGAGGCTTTGACAGCCAGCAGAGGCATAGGCAGCAGCACAGGTAGTCGAGGCTTTGACAGCCAGAAGAGGCGGAGGCAGCAGTACAGGTAGTCGAGGCTTTGACAGCCAGAAGAGGTGGAGGCAGCAGCACCTATCGTCGAGGCTTTGAAAGTCATAGGGTTCAGGGGCAGCAGCGCAGGTGGTCGAGGCTTTGACAGCCAGAAGAGGCGGAGGCAGCAGCGCAGGTCGTCGAGTCTTTGACAGCCAGAAGAGGCGGAGGCAGCAGCACAGTTCATCGAGGCTTTCATAGCCAGAAGAGGAAGAGGCAGCAGCAAAGGTCGTCGAGGCTTTGACAGCCAGAAGAGGCAGAGGCAGCAGTGCAGGTCATCAAGTCTTTGACAGCCAGAAAAGGAAGAGGCAGCAGCGCATATCGTCGAGGCTTTGACAGCCAGAAGAGGCATAGGCAACAGCACAGGTAGTCAAGGTTTTGACAGCCAGAAGAGGCATAGGCAGCAGCACAGGTAGTCGAGGCTTTGACAGCCAGAAGAGGTGGAGGCAGCAGCGCATATCGTCAAGGCTTTGACAGCCAGAAGAGGCGGAGGCAGCAGCACAGTTCATCAAGGCTCTCATAGGCAGAAGAGGAAGAAGCAAAGGTCGTCGAGGCTTTGACAGCCAGAAGAGGAGGAGGCAGCAGCGCAGGTCGTCGAGGCTTTGACAGCCAGAAGAGCCATAGGCAGCAGCACAGGTCGTCGAGGCTTTGACAGCCAGAAGAGGCATAGGCAGCAGCACAGGTCGTCGAGACTTTGACAGCCACAAGAGGCGGAGGCAGCAGCGCATATCGTCGAGGCTTTGACAGCTACAAGAGGTCATTGTGGTTTTGATAGCCACAATGGCTTTGACAGCCACAATGGCTTTGATAGCAAGAAGAGGAAGAGGCAGCAGCGCAGGTCGTCGAGGCTTTTACAGCCAGAAAAGGCGGAGGCAGCAGCACAGGTCATCAAGGCTTTGACAGCTACAAGAGGCGGAGGCAGCAGCACAGGTCATTGAGGCTTTGAAAGCCAGAAGAGGCAGCGGCGGCAGCACAGGTCATTGAGGCTTTGACAGCCAGAAAAGGAGGAGGCAGCAGCGCAGGTCATCAAGGCTATGAAAGCCAGAAAAGGAAGAGGCAGAAGCGCAGGTCGTCGAGGCTTTGACAGCCATACAGGGCAGCAGCAGCACAGGTCATCGAGGCTTTGACAGCCAGAGGAGGAGGAGGCAGCAGCGCAGGTCATCAAGGCTATGAAAGCCAGAAAAGGAAGAGGCAGAAGCGCAGGTCGTCGAGGCTTTGACAGCCATACAGAGCAGCGGCAGCAGCACAGGTCGTAGAGGCTTTGACAGCCAGAAGAGGAGGAGGCAGCAGCGCAGGTCGTCGAGGATTTGACAGCCAGAAGAGCCATAGGCAGCAGCACAGGTCGTCGAGCCTTTGAAAATCATAAGGGTCAGCGGCAGCAGCGCAGGTCGTCGAGGCTTTGACTGTCATAAGGGTCAGCGGTAGCAGCGCAGGTTGTCGAGTCTTTGACAGCCAGAAGAGGCGGAGGCAGCAGCACAGTTTTTCAAGACTTTCATAGGCAGAAGAGGAAGAGGCAGGAGCAAAGGTCGTCGAGGCTTTGACAGCTAGAAGAGGGGGAGGGAGCAGCGCAGGTCGTCGAGGCTTTGACAGCCAGAAGAGGGGGAGGCAGCAGCGCAGGTCGTCAAGGCTTTGACAGCCATAAGGGTTAGTGGCAGCAGCGCAGGTCGTCGAGGCTTTGACAGCCATAAGGGTCAGAGGCAGCAGCGCAGATCGTCGAGTCTTTGACAGCCATACAGGGCAGCGGCAGGAGCACAGGTCATTGTGGTTTTGACAGCCAGAAGAGGCGGAGGCAGCAGCGCAGGTTGTCTAGGCTTTGACAGCCAGAAGAGGCATAGGCAGCAGCACAGGTCATCGAGGCTTTGACAGCCAGAAGAGGCGGAGGCAGCAGTGCAGGTCATCAAGGCTTTGTCAGCCAGAAAAGGAAGAGGCAGCAGCGCATATCGTCAAGGTTTTGACAGCCAGAAGAGGCATAGGCAGCAGCACAGGTAGTCGAGGCTTTGACAGCCAGAAGAGGTGGAGGCAGCAGCGCATATCGTCAAGGCTTTGACAGCCAGAAGAGGTGGAGGCAGCAGCACATATCGTCAAGGCTTTGAAAGTCATAAGGGTCAGCGGCAGCAGCGCAGGTCGTCGAGGCTTTGACAGTCATAAGGGTCAGCGGCAGCAGCGCAGGTCGTCGAGTCTTTGACAGCCAGAAGAGGCGGAGGCAGCAGCACAGTTCATCAAGGCTTTCATAGGCAGAAGAGGAAGAGGCAGCAGCAAAGGTCGTCGAGGCTTTGACAGCCAGAAGAGGAGGAGGCAGCAGCGCAGGTCGTTGAGGCTTTGACAGCCAGAAGAGCCATAGGCAGCAGCACAGGTAGTCGAGGCTTTGACAGCCAGAAGAGGCATAGGCAGCAGCACAGGTCGTCGAGACTTTGACAGCCACAAGAGGCGGAGGCAGCAGCGCATATCGTCGAGGCTTTGACAGCTACAAGAGGTCATTGTGGTTTTGATAGCCACAATGGCTTTGACAGCCACAATGGCTTTGATAGCAAGAAGAGGAAGAGGCAGCAGCGCAGGTCGTCGAGGCTTTTACAGCCAGAAAAGGCGGAGGCAGCAGCACAGGTCATCAAGGCTTTGACAGCTACAAAGGCAGCAGCACAGGTCATTGAGGCTTTGAAAGCCAGAAGAGGCAGCGGCGGCAGCACAGGTCATTGAGGCTTTGACAGCCAGAAAAGGAGGAGGCAGCAGCGCAGGTCATCAAGGGTATGAAAGCCAGAAAAGGAAGAGGCAGAAGCGCAGGTCGTCGAGGCTTTGACAGCCATACAGGGCAGCAGCAGCACAGGTCATCGAGGCTTTGACAGCCAGAGGAGGAGGAGGCAGCAGCGCAGGTCATCAAGGCTATGAAAGCCAGAAAAGGAAGAGGCAGAAGCGCAGGTCGTCGAGGCTTTGACAGCCATACAGAGCAGCGGCAGCAGCACAGGTCGTAGAGGCTTTGACAGCCAGAAGAGGAGGAGGCAGCAGCGCAGGTCGTCGAAGCTTTGACAGCCAGAAGAGCCATAGGCAGCAGCACAGGTTGTTGAGGCTTTGACAGCCAGAAGAGTCAGAGGCAGCAGCGCAGGTCATCAAGGCTTTGACTGCCAGAAAAGGAAGAGGCAGCAGCGCAGGTCGTCGAGTCTTTGACAGCCATACAGGGCAGGGCCAGCAGCGCAGGTCATTGTCGTTTTGACAGCCAGAAGAGGCGGAGGCAGCAGCGCAGGTCGTCGAGGCTTTGACAGCCAGAAGAGGCATAGGCAGCAGCACAGGTCGTCAAGGCTGTGACAGCCAGAAGAGGCAGAGGCAGCAGCACAGTTTTTCAAGACTTTCATAGGCAGAAGAGGAAGAGGCAGGAGCAAAGGTCGTCGAGGCTTTGACAGCTAGAAGAGGGGGAGGGAGCAGCGCAGGTCGTCGAGGCTTTGACAGCCAGAAGAGGGGGAGGCAGCAGCGCAGGTCGTCAAGGCTTTGACAGCCATAAGGGTTAGTGGCAGCAGCGCAGGTCGTCGAGGCTTTGACAGCCATAAGGGTCAGAGGCAGCAGCGCAGATCGTCGAGTCTTTGACAGCCATACAGGGCAGCGGCAGGAGCACAGGTCATTGTGGTTTTGACAGCCAGAAGAGGCGGAGGCAGCAGCGCAGGTTGTCTAGGCTTTGACAGCCAGAAGAGGCATAGGCAGCAGCACAGGTCATCGAGGCTTTGACAGCCAGAAGAGGCGGAGGCAGCAGTGCAGGTCATCAAGGCTTTGTCAGCCAGAAAAGGAAGAGGCAGCAGCGCATATCGTCAAGGTTTTGACAGCCAGAAGAGGCATAGGCAGCAGCACAGGTAGTCGAGGCTTTGACAGCCAGAAGAGGTGGAGGCAGCAGCGCATATCGTCAAGGCTTTGACAGCCAGAAGAGGTGGAGGCAGCAGCACATATCGTCAAGGCTTTGAAAGTCATAAGGGTCAGCGGCAGCAGCGCAGGTCGTCGAGGCTTTGACAGTCATAAGGGTCAGCGGCAGCAGCGCAGGTCGTCGAGTCTTTGACAGCCAGAAGAGGCGGAGGCAGCAGCACAGTTCATCAAGGCTTTCATAGGCAGAAGAGGAAGAGGCAGCAGCAAAGGTCGTCGAGGCTTTGACAGCCAGAAGAGGAGGAGGCAGCAGCGCAGGTCGTTGAGGCTTTGACAGCCAGAAGAGCCATAGGCAGCAGCACAGGTAGTCGAGGCTTTGACAGCCAGAAGAGGCATAGGCAGCAGCACAGGTCGTCGAGACTTTGACAGCCACAAGAGGCGGAGGCAGCAGCGCATATCGTCGAGGCTTTGACAGCTACAAGAGGTCATTGTGGTTTTGATAGCCACAATGGCTTTGACAGCCACAATGGCTTTGATAGCAAGAAGAGGAAGAGGCAGCAGCGCAGGTCGTCGAGGCTTTTACAGCCAGAAAAGGCGGAGGCAGCAGCACAGGTCATCAAGGCTTTGACAGCTACAAAGGCAGCAGCACAGGTCATTGAGGCTTTGAAAGCCAGAAGAGGCAGCGGCGGCAGCACAGGTCATTGAGGCTTTGACAGCCAGAAAAGGAGGAGGCAGCAGCGCAGGTCATCAAGGCTATGAAAGCCAGAAAAGGAAGAGGCAGAAGCGCAGGTCGTCGAGGCTTTGACAGCCATACAGGGCAGCAGCAGCACAGGTCATCGAGGCTTTGACAGCCAGAGGAGGAGGAGGCAGCAGCGCAGGTCATCAAGGCTATGAAAGCCAGAAAAGGAAGAGGCAGAAGCGCAGGTCGTCGAGGCTTTGACAGCCATACAGAGCAGCGGCAGCAGCACAGGTCGTAGAGGCTTTGACAGCCAGAAGAGGAGGAGGCAGCAGCGCAGGTCGTCGAAGCTTTGACAGCCAGAAGAGCCATAGACAGCAGAACAGGTTGTTGAGGCTTTGACAGCCAGAAGAGTCAGAGGCAGCAGCGCAGGTCATCAAGGCTTTGACTGCCAGAAAAGGAAGAGGCAGCAGCGCAGGTCGTCGAGTCTTTGACAGCCATACAGGGCAGGGCCAGCAGCGCAGGTCATTGTCGTTTTGACAGCCAGAAGAGGCGGAGGCAGCAGCGCAGGTCGTCGAGGCTTTGACAGCCAGAAGAGGCATAGGCAGCAGCACAGGTCGTCAAGGCTGTGACAGCCAGAAGAGGCAGAGGCAGCAAAGCAGATTGTCGTGGCTTTGACAGCCATAAGCGTCAGCGGCATCAGCGCAGTTCGTCGAGTCTTTGACAGCCATACAGGGCAGCGGCAGGAGCACAGGTCATTGTGGTTTTGACAGCCAGAAGAGGCGGAGGCAGCAGCGCAGGTTGTCTAGGCTTTGACAGCCAGAAGAGGCATAGGCAGCAGCACAGGTCGTCGAGGCTTTGACAGCCAGAAGAGGCGGAGGCAGCAGTGCAGGTCATCAAGGCTTTGACAGCCAGAAAAGGAAGAGGCAGCAGCGCATATCGTCGAGGCTTTGAAAGTCATAAGGGTCAGCTGCAGCAGCGCAGGTCGTCGAGGCGTTGACAGTCATAAGGGTCAGCGGCAGCAGCGCAGGTCGTCGAGTCTTTGACAGCCAGAAGAGGCGGAGGCAGCAGCACAGTTCATCAAGGCTTTCATAGGCAGAAGAGGAAGAGGCAGCAGCAAAGGTCGTCGAGGCTTTGACAGCCAGAAGAGGGGGAGGCAGCAGCGCAGGTCGTTGAGGCTTTGACAGCCAGAAGAGCCATAGGCAGCAGCACAGGTCGTCGAGGCTTTGACAGCCAGAAGAGGCATAGGCAGCAGCACAGGTCGTCGAGACTTTGACAGCCACAAGAGGCGGAGGCAGCAGCGCATATCGTCGAGGCTTTGACAGCTACAAGAGGTCATTGTGGTTTTGATAGCCACAATGGCTTTGACAGCCACAATGGCTTTGATAGCAAGAAGAGGAAGAGGCAGCAGCGCAGGTCGTCGAGGCTTTTACAGCCAGAAAAGGCGGAGGCAGCAGCACATGTCATCAAGGCTTTGACAACTACAAGAGGCGGAGGCAGCAGCACAGGTCATTGAGGCTTTGAAACCAGAAGAGGCAGCGGCGGCAGCACAGGTCATTGAGGCTTTGACAGCCAGAAAAGGAAGAGGCAGCAGCGCAGGTCATCAAGGCTATGAAAGCCAGAAAAGGAAGAGGCAGAAGCGCAGGTCGTCGAGGCTTTGACAGCCATACAGGGCAGCAGCAGCACAGGTCATCGAGGCTTTGACAGCCAGAGGAGGAGGAGGCAGCAGCGCAGGTCGTCGAGGCTTTGACAGCCAGAAGAGGGGGAGGCAGCAGCGCAGGTCGTCAAGGCTTTGACAGCCAGAAGAGGAGGAGGCAGCAGCGCAGGTCGTCGAGGCTTTGACAGCCAGAAGAGCCATAGGCAGCAGCACAGGTCGTCGAGGCTTTGACAGCCAGAAGAGGCGGAGGCAGCAGTGCAGGTCATCAAGGCTTTGACAGCCAGAAGAGGGGGAGGCAGCAGCGCATATCGTCGAGGCTTTGACAGCCAGAATAGGCATAGGCAGCAGCACAGGTAGTCGAGGCTTTGACAGCCAGAAGAGGTGGAGGCAGCAGCGCATATCGTCAAGGCTTTGACAGCCAGAGGAGGTGGAGGCAGCAGCACCTATCGTCGAGGCTTTGAAAGTCATAAGGTTCAGCGGCAGCAGCGCAGGTCGTCGAGGCTTTGACAGCCAGAAGAGGCGGTGGCAGCAGCGCAGGTCGTCGAGTCTTTGACAGCCAGAAGAGGCGGAGGCAGCAGCACAGTTCATCGAGGCTTTCATAGCCAGAAGAGGAAGAGGCAGCAGCAAAGGTCGTTGAGGCTTTGACAGCCAGAAGAGGCAGAGGCAGCAAAGCAGATTGTCGTGGCTTTGACAGCCATAAGGGTCAGCGGCGTCAGCGCAGTTCGTCGAGTCTTTGACAGCCATACAGGACAGCGGCAGGAGCACAGGTCATTGTGGTTTTGACAGCCAGAAGAGGCGGAGGCAGCAGCGCAGGTTGTCTAGGCTTTGACAGCCAGAAGAGGCATAGGCAGCAGCACAGGTCGTCGAGGCTTTGACAGCCAGAAGAGGCGGAGGCAGCAGTGCAGGTCATCAAGGCTTTGACAGCCAGAAAAGGAAGAGGCAGCAGCGCATATCGTCGAGGCTTTGACAGCCAGAATAGGCATAGGCAGCACCACAGGTAGTCGAGGCTTTGACAGCCAGAAGAGGCATATGCAGCAGCACAGGTAGTCCAGACTTTGACAGCCAGAAGAGGTGGAGGCAGCAGCACATATCGTCAAGGCTTTGAAAGTCATAAGGGTCAGCGGCAGCAGCGCAGGTTGTCGAGGCTTTGACAGCCAGAAGTGTCAGAGGCAGCAGCGCAGGTAATCAAGGCTTTGACAGCCAGAAAAGGAAGAGGCATCAGCGCAGGTCGTCGAGTCTTTGACAGCTATACAGGGCAGGGCCAGCAGCGCAGGTCATTGTGGTTTTGACAGCCAGAAGAGGCGGAGGCAGCAGCGCAGGTTGTCGAGGCTTTGACAGCCAGAAGAGGCGGAGGCAGCAGTGCAGGTCATCAAGGCTTTGACAGCCAGAAAAGGAAGAGGCAGCAGCACATATCGTCGAGGCTTTGAAAGTCATAAGGGTCAGCGGCAGCAGCGCAGGTCGTCGAGTCTTTGAAAGCCAGAAGAGGCGGAGGCAGCAGCAGAGTTCATCAAGGCTTTCATAGGCAGAAGATGAAGAGGCAGCAGCAAAGGTCGTCGAGGCTTTTACAGCCAGAAGAGGGGGAGGCAGCAGCGCAGGTCGTCGAGGCTTTGACAGCCAGAAGAGGGGGAGGCAGCAGCGCAGGTCGTCAAGGCTTTGACAGCCAGAAGAGGAGGAGGCAGCAGCGCAGGTCGTCGAGGCTTTGACAGCCAGAAGAGCCATAGGCAGCAGCACAGGTCGTCGAGGCTTTGACAGCCAGAAGAGGCATAGGCAGCAGCACAGGTCGTCGAGACTCTGACAGCCACAAGAGGCAGAGGCAGCAGCGCATATCGTCGAGGCTTTGACAGCTACAAGAGGTCATTGTGGTTTTGATAGCCACAATGGCTTTGACAGCGACAATGGCTTTGATAGCAAGAAGAGAAAGAGGCAGCAGCGCAGTTCGTCGAGGCTTTTACAGCCAGAAAAGCCGGAGGCAGAAGAGGAAGAGGCAGCAGCAAAGGTCGTCGAGGCTTTGACAGCCAGAAGAGGGGGAGGCAGCAGCGCAGGTCGTCGAGGCTTTGACAGCCAGAAGAGGGGGAGGCAGCAGCGCAGGTCGTCCAGGGTTTGACAGCCATAAGGGTCAGCGGCAGCAGCGCAGATCGTCGAGTCTTTGACAGCCATACAGGGCAGCGGCAGCAGCACAGGTCATTGTGGTTTTGACAGCCGGAAGAGGCGGAGGCAGCAGTGCAGGTCATCAAGGCTTTGACAGCCAGAAGAGGCATAGGCAGCAGCACAGGTCGTCGAGGCTTTGACAGCCAGAAGAGGCGGAGGCAGCAGCGCAGGTCGTCGAGGCTTTGACAGCCAGAAGAGGCAGAGGCAGCAAAGCAGATTGTCGTGGCTATGACAGCCATAAGGGTCAACGGCGTCAGCGCAGTTCGTCGAGTCTTTGACAGCCATACAGGGCAGCGGCAGGAGGACAGGTCATTGTGGTTTTGACAGCCAGAAGAGGCTGAGGCAGCAGCGCAGGTTGTCTAGGCTTTGACAGCCAGAAGAGGCATAGGCAGCAGCACAGGTCGTCGAGGCTTTGACAGCCAGAAGAGGCATAGGCAGCAGCACACGTCGTCGAGGCTTTGACAGCCAGAAGAGGCGGAGGCAGCAGTGCAGGTCATCAAGGCTTTGACAGCCAGAAAAGGAAGAGGCAGCAGCGCATATCGTCGAGGCTTTGACAGCCAGCAGAGGCATAGGCAACATCACAGGTAGTCGAGGCTTTGACAGCCAGAAGAGGTGGAGGCAGCAGCGCATATCGTCAAGGCTTTGACAGCCAGAAGAGGTGGAGGCAGCAGCACATATCGTCGAGGCTTTGAAAGTCATAAGGGTCAGCGGCAGCAGCGCAGGTCGTCGAGGCTTTGACAGTCATAAGGGTCAGCGGCAGCAGCGCAGGTCGTCGAGTCTTTGACAGCCAGAAGAGGCGGAGGCAGCAGCACAGTTCATCAAGGCTTTCATAGGCAGAAGAGGAAGAGGCAGCAGCAAAGGTCGTCGAGGCTTTGAGCGCCAGAAGAGGGGGAGGCAGCAGCGCAGGTCGTCGAGCCTTTGACAGCCAGAAGAGGCAGAGGCAGCAGCGCAGGTCGTCAAGGCTTTGACAGCCATAAGGGTTAGTGGCAGCAGCGCAGGTCGTCAAGGCTTTGACAGCCATAAGGGTCAGCGGCAGTAGCGCAGATCGTCGAGTCTTTGACAGCCATACAGGGCAGCGGCAGCAGAACAGGTCATTGTGGTTTTGACAGCCGGAAGAGGCGGCAGCGGCGCAGGTCGTCGAGGCTTTGACAGCCAGAAGAGGCATAGGCAGCAGCACAGGTCGTCGAGGCTTTGACAGCCAGAAGAGGCGGAGGCAGCAGCGCAGGTCGTCGAGGCTTTGACAGCCAGAAGAGGCATAGGCAGCAGCGCAGGTCGTCGAGTCTTTGACAGCCATACAGGGCAGCGGCAGGAGCACAGGTCATTGTGGTTTTGACAGCCAGAAGAGGCGGAGGCAGCAGCGCAGGTTGTCGAGGCTATGACAGCCAGAAGAGGCATAGGCAGCAGCACAGGTCGTCGAGGCTTTGTCAGCCAGAAGAGGCGGAGGCAGCAGTGCAGGTCATCAAGGCTTTGACAGCCAGAAAAGGAAGAGGCAGCAGCGCATATCGTCGATGCTTTGACAGCCAGAATAGGCATAGGCAGCAGCACAGGTAGTGGAGGCTTTGACAACCAGAAGAGGTATGCAGCAGCACAGGTAGTCGAGAATTTGACAGCCAGAAGAGGTGGAGGCAGCAGCACATATCGTCAAGGCTTTGAAAGTCATAAGGGTCAGCGGCAGCAGCGCAGGTCGTCGAGGCTTTGACAGCCAGAAGAGGCGGAGGCAGCAGCGCAGGTCGTCGAGTCTTTGACAGCCAGAAGAGGCGGAGGCAGCAGCACAGTTCATCGATTCTTTCATACCCAGAAGAGGAAGAGGCAGCAGCAAAGGTCGTCGAGGCTTTGACAGCCAGAAGAGGGGGAGGCAGCAGTGCAGGTCGTCGAGTCTTTGACAGCCATACAGGGCAGCGGCAGCAGCACAGGTCATTGTGGCTTTGACAGCCGGAAGAGGCGGCGGCAGGAACGCAGGTCGTGGAGGCTTTGACAGCCAGAAGAGGCATAGGCAGCAGCACAGGTCTTCAAGGCTTTGACAGCCAGAAGAGGCGGAGGCAGCAGCACAGGTCTTCAACGCTTTGACAGGCAGAAGAGGCGGAGGCAGCAGCACAGGTCGTCGAGGCTTTGACAGCCAGAAGAGGCATAGGCAGCAGCACAGGTAGTCGAGGCTTTGACAGCCAGAAGAGGCATAGGCAGCAGCACAGGTCGTCGAGGCTTTGACAGCCAGAAGAGGCGGAGGCAGCAGTGCAGGTCATCAAGGCTTTGACAGCCAGAAAAGGAAGAGGCAGCAGCGCATATCGTCGAGGTTTTAACAGCCAGAATAGGCATAGGCAGCAGCACAGGTAGTCGAGGCTTTGACAGCCAGAAGAGGTGGAGGCAGCAGCGCATATCGTCAAGGCTTTGACAGCCAGAAGAGGTGGAGGCAGCAGCACATATCGTCGAGGCTTTGAAAGTCATAAGGGTCAGCGGCAGCAGCGCAGGTCGTCGAGGCTTTGACAGTCATAAGGGTCAGCGGCAGCAGCGCAGGTCGTCGAGTCTTTGACAGCCAGAAGAGGCGGAGGCAGCAGCACAGTTCATCAAGGCTTTCATAGGCAGAAGAGGAAGAGGCAGCAGCAAAGGTCGTCGAGGCTTTGAGCGCCAGAAGAGGGGGAGGCAGCAGCGCAGGTCGTTGAGGCTTTGACAGCCAGAAGAGCCATAGGCAGCAGCACAGGTCGTCGAGGCTTTGACAGCCAGAAGAGGCATAGGCAGCAGCACAGGTCGTCGAGACTTTGACAGCCACAAGAGGCGGAGGCAGCAGCGCATATCGTCGAGGCTTTGACAGCTACAAGAGGTCATTGTGGTTTTGATAGCCACAATGGCTTTGACAGCCACAATGGCTTTGATAGCAAGAAGAGGAAGAGGCAGCAGCGCAGGTCGTCGAGGCTTTTACAGCCAGAAAAGGCGGAGGCAGCAGCACATGTCATCAAGGCTTTGACAACTACAAGAGGCGGAGGCAGCAGCACAGGTCATTGAGGCTTTGAAACCAGAAGAGGCAGCGGCGGCAGCACAGGTCATTGAGGCTTTGACAGCCAGAAAAGGAAGAGGCAGCAGCGCAGGTCATCAAGGCTATGAAAGCCAGAAAAGGAAGAGGCAGAAGCGCAGGTCGTCGAGGCTTTGACAGCCATACAGGGCAGCAGCAGCACAGGTCATCGAGGCTTTGACAGCCAGAGGAGGAGGAGGCAGCAGCGCAGGTCGTCGAGGCTTTGACAGCCAGAAGAGGGGGAGGCAGCAGCGCAGGTCGTCAAGGCTTTGACAGCCAGAAGAGGAGGAGGCAGCAGCGCAGGTCGTCGAGGCTTTGACAGCCAGAAGAGCCATAGGCAGCAGCACAGGTCGTCGAGGCTTTGACAGCCAGAAGAGGCGGAGGCAGCAGTGCAGGTCATCAAGGCTTTGACAGCCAGAAGAGGGGGAGGCAGCAGCGTATATCGTCGAGGCTTTGACAGCCAGAATAGGCATAGGCAGCAGCACAGGTAGTCGAGGCTTTGACAGCCAGAAGAGGTGGAGGCAGCAGCGCATATCGTCAAGGCTTTGACAGCCAGAGGAGGTGGAGGCAGCAGCACCTATCGTCGAGGCTTTGAAAGTCATAAGGTTCAGCGGCAGCAGCGCAGGTCGTCGAGGCTTTGACAGCCAGAAGAGGCGGTGGCAGCAGCGCAGGTCGTCGAGTCTTTGACAGCCAGAAGAGGCGGAGGCAGCAGCACAGTTCATCGAGGCTTTCATAGCCAGAAGAGGAAGAGGCAGCAGCAAAGGTCGTTGAGGCTTTGACAGCCAGAAGAGGCAGAGGCAGCAAAGCAGATTGTCGTGGCTTTGACAGCCATAAGGGTCAGCGGCGTCAGCGCAGTTCGTCGAGTCTTTGACAGCCATACAGGACAGCGGCAGGAGCACAGGTCATTGTGGTTTTGACAGCCAGAAGAGGCGGAGGCAGCAGCGCAGGTTGTCTAGGCTTTGACAGCCAGAAGAGGCATAGGCAGCAGCACAGGTCGTCGAGGCTTTGACAGCCAGAAGAGGCGGAGGCAGCAGTGCAGGTCATCAAGGCTTTGACAGCCAGAAAAGGAAGAGGCAGCAGCGCATATCGTCGAGGCTTTGACAGCCAGAACAGGCATAGGCAGCACCACAGGTAGTCGAGGCTTTGACAGCCAGAAGAGGCATATGCAGTAGCACAGGTAGTCCAGACTTTGACAGCCAGAAGAGGTGGAGGCAGCAGCACATATCGTCAAGGCTTTGAAAGTCATAAGGGTCAGCGGCAGCAGCGCAGGTCGTCGAGGCTTTGACAGCCAGAAGTGTCAGAGGCAGCAGCGCAGGTAATCAAGGCTTTGACAGCCAGAAAAGGAAGAGGCATCAGCGCAGGTCGTCGAGTCTTTGACAGCTATACAGGGCAGGGCCAGCAGCGCAGGTCATTGTGGTTTTGACAGCCAGAAGAGGCGGAGGCAGCAGCGCAGGTTGTCGAGGCTTTGACAGCCAGAAGAGGCGGAGGCAGCAGTGCAGGTCATCAAGGCTTTGACAGCCAGAAAAGGAAGAGGCAGCAGCACATATCGTCGAGGCTTTGAAAGTCATAAGGGTCAGCGGCAGCAGCGCAGGTCGTCGAGTCTTTGAAAGCCAGAAGAGGCGGAGGCAGCAGCAGAGTTCATCAAGGCTTTCATAGGCAGAAGATGAAGAGGCAGCAGCAAAGGTCGTCGAGGCTTTTACAGCCAGAAGAGGGGGAGGCAGCAGCGCAGGTCGTCGAGGCTTTGACAGCCAGAAGAGGGGGAGGCAGCAGCGCAGGTCGTCAAGGCTTTGACAGCCAGAAGAGGAGGAGGCAGCAGCGCAGGTCGTCGAGGCTTTGACAGCCAGAAGAGCCATAGGCAGCAGCACAGGTCGTCGAGGCTTTGACAGCCAGAAGAGGCATAGGCAGCAGCACAGGTCGTCGAGACTCTGACAGCCACAAGAGGCAGAGGCAGCAGCGCATATCGTCGAGGCTTTGACAGCTACAAGAGGTCATTGTGGTTTTGATAGCCACAATGGCTTTGACAGCGACAATGGCTTTGATAGCAAGAAGAGAAAGAGGCAGCAGCGCAGTTCGTCGAGGCTTTTACAGCCAGAAAAGCCGGAGGCAGAAGAGGAAGAGGCAGCAGCAAAGGTCGTCGAGGCTTTGACAGCCAGAAGAGGGGGAGGCAGCAGCGCAGGTCGTCGAGGCTTTGACAGCCAGAAGAGGGGGAGGCAGCAGCGCAGGTCGTCCAGGGTTTGACAGCCATAAGGGTCAGCGGCAGCAGCGCAGATCGTCGAGTCTTTGACAGCCATACAGGGCAGCGGCAGCAGCACAGGTCATTGTGGTTTTGACAGCCGGAAGAGGCGGAGGCAGCAGTGCAGGTCATCAAGGCTTTGACAGCCAGAAGAGGCATAGGCAGCAGCACAGGTCGTCGAGGCTTTGACAGCCAGAAGAGGCGGAGGCAGCAGCGCAGGTCGTCGAGGCTTTGACAGCCAGAAGAGGCAGAGGCAGCAAAGCAGATTGTCGTGGCTATGACAGCCATAAGGGTCAACGGCGTCAGCGCAGTTCGTCGAGTCTTTGACAGCCATACAGGGCAGCGGCAGGAGGACAGGTCATTGTGGTTTTGACAGCCAGAAGAGGCATAGGCAGCAGCACAGGTCGTCGAGGCTTTGACAGCCAGAAGAGGCATAGGCAGCAGCACACGTCGTCGAGGCTTTGACAGCCAGAAGAGGCGGAGGCAGCAGTGCAGGTCATCAAGGCTTTGACAGCCAGAAAAGGAAGAGGCAGCAGCGCATATCGTCGAGGCTTTGACAGCCAGCAGAGGCATAGGCAACATCACAGGTAGTCGAGGCTTTGACAGCCAGAAGAGGTGGAGGCAGCAGCGCATATCGTCAAGGCTTTGACAGCCAGAAGAGGTGGAGGCAGCAGCACATATCGTCGAGGCTTTGAAAGTCATAAGGGTCAGCGGCAGCAGCGCAGGTCGTCGAGGCTTTGACAGTCATAAGGGTCAGCGGCAGCAGCGCAGGTCGTCGAGTCTTTGACAGCCAGAAGAGGCGGAGGCAGCAGCACAGTTCATCAAGGCTTTCATAGGCAGAAGAGGAAGAGGCAGCAGCAAAGGTCATCGAGGCTTTGAGCGCCAGAAGAGAGGGAGGCAGCAGCGCAGGTCGTCGAGCCTTTGACAGCCAGAAGAGGCAGAGGCAGCAGCGCAGGTCGTCAAGGCTTTGACAGCCATAAGGGTTAGTGGCAGCAGCGCAGGTCGTCAAGGCTTTGACAGCCATAAGGGTCAGCGGCAGTAGCGCAGATCGTCGAGTCTTTGACAGCCATACAGGGCAGCGGCAGCAGAACAGGTCATTGTGGTTTTGACAGCCGGAAGAGGCGGCAGCGGCGCAGGTCGTCGAGGCTTTGACAGCCAGAAGAGGCATAGGCAGCAGCACAGGTCGTCGAGGCTTTGACAGCCAGAAGAGGCGGAGGCAGCAGCGCAGGTCGTCGAGGCTTTGACAGCCAGAAGAGGCATAGGCAGCAGCGCAGGTCGTCGAGTCTTTGACAGCCATACAGGGCAGCGGCAGGAGCACAGGTCATTGTGGTTTTGACAGCCAGAAGAGGCGGAGGCAGCAGCGCAGGTTGTCGAGGCTATGACAGCCAGAAGAGGCATAGGCAGCAGCACAGGTCGTCGAGGCTTTGTCAGCCAGAAGAGGCGGAGGCAGCAGTGCAGGTCATCAAGGCTTTGACAGCCAGAAAAGGAAGAGGCAGCAGCGCATATCGTCGATGCTTTGACAGCCAGAATAGGCATAGGCAGCAGCACAGGTAGTGGAGGCTTTGACAACCAGAAGAGGTATGCAGCAGCACAGGTAGTCGAGAATTTGACAGCCAGAAGAGGTGGAGGCAGCAGCACATATCGTCAAGGCTTTGAAAGTCATAAGGGTCAGCGGCAGCAGCGCAGGTCGTCGAGGCTTTGACAGCCAGAAGAGGCGGAGGCAGCAGCGCAGGTCGTCGAGTCTTTGACAGCCAGAAGAGGCGGAGGCAGCAGCACAGTTCATCGATTCTTTCATACCCAGAAGAGGAAGAGGCAGCAGCAAAGGTCGTCGAGGCTTTGACAGCCAGAAGAGGGGGAGGCAGCAGTGCAGGTCGTCGAGTCTTTGACAGCCATACAGGGCAGCGGCAGCAGCACAGGTCATTGTGGCTTTGACAGCCGGAAGAGGCGGCGGCAGGAACGCAGGTCGTGGAGGCTTTGACAGCCAGAAGAGGCATAGGCAGCAGCACAGGTCTTCAAGGCTTTGACAGCCAGAAGAGGCGGAGGCAGCAGCACAGGTCTTCAACGCTTTGACAGGCAGAAGAGGCGGAGGCAGCAGCACAGGTCGTCGAGGCTTTGACAGCCAGAAGAGGCATAGGCAGCAGCACAGGTAGTCGAGGCTTTGACAGCCAGAAGAGGCATAGGCAGCAGCACAGGTCGTCGAGGCTTTGACAGCCAGAAGAGGCGGAGGCAGCAGTGCAGGTCATCAAGGCTTTGACAGCCAGAAAAGGAAGAGGCAGCAGCGCATATCGTCGAGGTTTTAACAGCCAGAATAGGCATAGGCAGCAGCACAGGTAGTCGAGGCTTTGACAGCCAGAAGAGGTGGAGGCAGCAGCGCATATCGTCAAGGCTTTGACAGCCAGAAGAGGTGGAGGCAGCAGCACATATCGTCGAGGCTTTGAAAGTCATAAGGGTCAGCGGCAGCAGCGCAGGTCGTCGAGGCTTTGACAGTCATAAGGGTCAGCGGCAGCAGCGCAGGTCGTCGAGTCTTTGACAGCCAGAAGAGGCGGAGGCAGCAGCACAGTTCATCAAGGCTTTCATAGGCAGAAGAGGAAGAGGCAGCAGCAAAGGTCGTCGAGGCTTTGAGCGCCAGAAGAGGGGGAGGCAGCAGCGCAGGTCGTTGAGGCTTTGACAGCCAGAAGAGCCATAGGCAGCAGCACAGGTCGTCGAGGCTTTGACAGCCAGAAGAGGCATAGGCAGCAGCACAGGTCGTCGAGACTTTGACAGCCACAAGAGGCGGAGGCAGCAGCGCATATCGTCGAGGCTTTGACAGCTACAAGAGGTCATTGTGGTTTTGATAGCCACAATGGCTTTGACAGCCACAATGGCTTTGATAGCAAGAAGAGGAAGAGGCAGCAGCGCAGGTCGTCGAGGCTTTTACAGCCAGAAAAGGCGGAGGCAGCAGCACATGTCATCAAGGCTTTGACAACTACAAGAGGCGGAGGCAGCAGCACAGGTCATTGAGGCTTTGAAACCAGAAGAGGCAGCGGCGGCAGCACAGGTCATTGAGGCTTTGACAGCCAGAAAAGGAAGAGGCAGCAGCGCAGGTCATCAAGGCTATGAAAGCCAGAAAAGGAAGAGGCAGAAGCGCAGGTCGTCGAGGCTTTGACAGCCATACAGGGCAGCAGCAGCACAGGTCATCGAGGCTTTGACAGCCAGAGGAGGAGGAGGCAGCAGCGCAGGTCGTCGAGGCTTTGACAGCCAGAAGAGGGGGAGGCAGCAGCGCAGGTCGTCAAGGCTTTGACAGCCAGAAGAGGAGGAGGCAGCAGCGCAGGTCGTCGAGGCTTTGACAGCCAGAAGAGGCATAGGCAGCAGCACAGGTCGTCGAGGCTTTGACAGCCAGAAGAGGCGGAGGCAGCAGTGCAGGTCATCAAGGCTTTGACAGCCAGAAAAGGAAGAGGCAGCAGCGCATATCGTCGAGGCTTTGACAGCCAGAATAGGCATAGGCAGCAGCACAGGTAGTCGAGGCTTTGACAGCCAGAAGAGGTGGAGGCAGCAGCGCATATCGTCAAGGCTTTGACAGCCAGAGGAGGTGGAGGCAGCAGCACCTATCGTCGAGGCTTTGAAAGTCATAAGGTTCAGCGGCAGCAGCGCAGGTCGTCGAGGCTTTGACAGCCAGAAGAGGCGGTGGCAGCAGCGCAGGTCGTCGAGTCTTTGACAGCCAGAAGAGGCGGAGGCAGCAGCACAGTTCATCGAGGCTTTCATAGCCAGAAGAGGAAGAGGCAGCAGCAAAGGTCGTTGAGGCTTTGACAGCCAGAAGAGGCAGAGGCAGCAAAGCAGATTGTCGTGGCTTTGACAGCCATAAGGGTCAGCGGCGTCAGCGCAGTTCGTCGAGTCTTTGACAGCCATACAGGACAGCGGCAGGAGCACAGGTCATTGTGGTTTTGACAGCCAGAAGAGGCGGAGGCAGCAGCGCAGGTTGTCTAGGCTTTGACAGCCAGAAGAGGCATAGGCAGCAGCACAGGTCGTCGAGGCTTTGACAGCCAGAAGAGGCGGAGGCAGCAGTGCAGGTCATCAAGGCTTTGACAGCCAGAAAAGGAAGAGGCAGCAGCGCATATCGTCGAGGCTTTGACAGCCAGAACAGGCATAGGCAGCACCACAGGTAGTCGAGGCTTTGACAGCCAGAAGAGGCATATGCAGTAGCACAGGTAGTCCAGACTTTGACAGCCAGAAGAGGTGGAGGCAGCAGCACATATCGTCAAGGCTTTGAAAGTCATAAGGGTCAGCGGCAGCAGCGCAGGTCGTCGAGGCTTTGACAGCCAGAAGTGTCAGAGGCAGCAGCGCAGGTAATCAAGGCTTTGACAGCCAGAAAAGGAAGAGGCATCAGCGCAGGTCGTCGAGTCTTTGACAGCTATACAGGGCAGGGCCAGCAGCGCAGGTCATTGTGGTTTTGACAGCCAGAAGAGGCGGAGGCAGCAGCGCAGGTTGTCGAGGCTTTGACAGCCAGAAGAGGCGGAGGCAGCAGTGCAGGTCATCAAGGCTTTGACAGCCAGAAAAGGAAGAGGCAGCAGCACATATCGTCGAGGCTTTGAAAGTCATAAGGGTCAGCGGCAGCAGCGCAGGTCGTCGAGTCTTTGAAAGCCAGAAGAGGCGGAGGCAGCAGCAGAGTTCATCAAGGCTTTCATAGGCAGAAGATGAAGAGGCAGCAGCAAAGGTCGTCGAGGCTTTTACAGCCAGAAGAGGGGGAGGCAGCAGCGCAGGTCGTCGAGGCTTTGACAGCCAGAAGAGGGGGAGGCAGCAGCGCAGGTCGTCAAGGCTTTGACAGCCAGAAGAGGAGGAGGCAGCAGCGCAGGTCGTCGAGGCTTTGACAGCCAGAAGAGCCATAGGCAGCAGCACAGGTCGTCGAGGCTTTGACAGCCAGAAGAGGCATAGGCAGCAGCACAGGTCGTCGAGACTCTGACAGCCACAAGAGGCAGAGGCAGCAGCGCATATCGTCGAGGCTTTGACAGCTACAAGAGGTCATTGTGGTTTTGATAGCCACAATGGCTTTGACAGCGACAATGGCTTTGATAGCAAGAAGAGAAAGAGGCAGCAGCGCAGTTCGTCGAGGCTTTTACAGCCAGAAAAGCCGGAGGCAGAAGAGGAAGAGGCAGCAGCAAAGGTCGTCGAGGCTTTGACAGCCAGAAGAGGGGGAGGCAGCAGCGCAGGTCGTCGAGGCTTTGACAGCCAGAAGAGGGGGAGGCAGCAGCGCAGGTCGTCCAGGGTTTGACAGCCATAAGGGTCAGCGGCAGCAGCGCAGATCGTCGAGTCTTTGACAGCCATACAGGGCAGCGGCAGCAGCACAGGTCATTGTGGTTTTGACAGCCGGAAGAGGCGGAGGCAGCAGTGCAGGTCATCAAGGCTTTGACAGCCAGAAGAGGCATAGGCAGCAGCACAGGTCGTCGAGGCTTTGACAGCCAGAAGAGGCGGAGGCAGCAGCGCAGGTCGTCGAGGCTTTGACAGCCAGAAGAGGCAGAGGCAGCAAAGCAGATTGTCGTGGCTATGACAGCCATAAGGGTCAACGGCGTCAGCGCAGTTCGTCGAGTCTTTGACAGCCATACAGGGCAGCGGCAGGAGGACAGGTCATTGTGGTTTTGACAGCCAGAAGAGGCTGAGGCAGCAGCGCAGGTTGTCTAGGCTTTGACAGCCAGAAGAGGCATAGGCAGCAGCACAGGTCGTCGAGGCTTTGACAGCCAGAAGAGGCATAGGCAGCAGCACACGTCGTCGAGGCTTTGACAGCCAGAAGAGGCGGAGGCAGCAGTGCAGGTCATCAAGGCTTTGACAGCCAGAAAAGGAAGAGGCAGCAGCGCATATCGTCGAGGCTTTGACAGCCAGCAGAGGCATAGGCAACATCACAGGTAGTCGAGGCTTTGACAGCCAGAAGAGGTGGAGGCAGCAGCGCATATCGTCAAGGCTTTGACAGCCAGAAGAGGTGGAGGCAGCAGCACATATCGTCGAGGCTTTGAAAGTCATAAGGGTCAGCGGCAGCAGCGCAGGTCGTCGAGGCTTTGACAGTCATAAGGGTCAGCGGCAGCAGTGCAGGTCGTCGAGTCTTTGACAGCCAGAAGAGGCGGAGGCAGCAGCACAGTTCATCAAGGCTTTCATAGGCAGAAGAGGAAGAGGCAGCAGCAAAGGTCGTCGAGGCTTTGAGCGCCAGAAGAGGGGGAGGCAGCAGCGCAGGTCGTCGAGCCTTTGACAGCCAGAAGAGGGGGAGGCAGCAGCGCAGGTCGTCAAGGCTTTGACAGCCATAAGGGTTAGTGGCAGCAGCGCAGGTCGTCAAGGCTTTGACAGCCATAAGGGTCAGCGGCAGTAGCGCAGATCGTCGAGTCTTTGACAGCCATACAGGGCAGCGGCAGCAGAACAGGTCATTGTGGTTTTGACAGCCGGAAGAGGCGGCAGCGGCGCAGGTCGTCGAGGCTTTGACAGCCAGAAGAGGCATAGGCAGCAGCACAGGTAGTCGAGGCTTTGACAGCCAGAAGAGGCATAGGCAGCAGCACAGGTCGTCGAGGCTTTGACAGCCAGAAGAGGCGGAGGCAGCAGTGCAGGTCATCAAGGCTTTGACAGCCAGAAAAGGAAGAGGCAGCAGCGCATATCGTCGAGGTTTTAACAGCCAGAATAGGCATAGGCAGCAGCACAGGTAGTCGAGGCTTTGACAGCCAGAAGAGGTGGAGGCAGCAGCGCATATCGTCAAGGCTTTGACAGCCAGAAGAGGTGGAGGCAGCAGCACATATCGTCGAGGCTTTGAAAGTCATAAGGGTCAGCGGCAGCAGCGCAGGTCGTCGAGGCTTTGACAGTCATAAGGGTCAGCGGCAGCAGCGCAGGTCGTCGAGTCTTTGACAGCCAGAAGAGGCGGAGGCAGCAGCACAGTTCATCAAGGCTTTCATAGGCAGAAGAGGAAGAGGCAGCAGCAAAGGTCGTCGAGGCTTTGAGCGCCAGAAGAGGGGGAGGCAGCAGCGCAGGTCGTCGAGCCTTTGACAGCCAGAAGAGGGGGAGGCAGCAGCGCAGGTCGTCAAGGCTTTGACAGCCATAAGGGTTAGTGGCAGCAGCGCAGGTCGTCAAGGCTTTGACAGCCATAAGGGTCAGCGGCAGTAGCGCAGATCGTCGAGTCTTTGACAGCCATACAGGGCAGCGGCAGCAGAACAGGTCATTGTGGTTTTGACAGCCGGAAGAGGCCGCAGCGGCGCAGGTCGTCGAGGCTTTGACAGCCAGAAGAGGCATAGGCAGCAGCACAGGTCGTCGAGGCTTTGACAGCCAGAAGAGGCGGAGGCAGCAGCGCAGGTCGTCGAGGCTTTGACAGCCAGAAGAGGCATAGGCAGCAGCGCAGGTCGTCGAGTCTTTGACAGCCATACAGGGCAGCGGCAGGAGCACAGGTCATTGTGGTTTTGACAGCCAGAAGAGGCGGAGGCAGCAGCGCAGGTTGTCGAGGCTATGACAGCCAGAAGAGGCATAGGCAGCAGCACAGGTCGTCGAGGCTTTGTCAGCCAGAAGAGGCGGAGGCAGCAGTGCAGGTCATCAAGGCTTTGACAGCCAGAAAAGGAAGAGGCAGCAGCGCATATCGTCGATGCTTTGACAGCCAGAATAGGCATAGGCAGCAGCACAGGTAGTCGAGGCTTTGACAGCCAGAAGAGGTATGCGGCAGCACAGGTAGTCGAGAATTTGACAGCCAGAAGAGGTGGAGGCAGCAGCACATATCGTCAAGGCTTTGAAAGTCATAAGGGTCAGCGGCAGCAGCGCAGGTCGTCGAGGCTTTGACAGCCAGAAGAGGCGGAGGCAGCAGCGCAGGTCGTCGAGTCTTTGACAGCCAGAAGAGGCGGAGGCAGCAGCACAGTTCATCGAGTCTTTCATACCCAGAAGAGGAAGAGGCAGCAGCAAAGGTCGTCGAGGCTTTGACAGCCAGAAGAGGGGGAGGCAGCAGAGCAGGTCGTCGAGTCTTTGACAGCCATACAGGGCAGCGGCAGCAGCACAGGTCATTGTGGCTTTGACAGCCGGAAGAGGCGGCGGCAGGAACGCAGGTCGTGGAGGCTTTGACAGCCAGAAGAGGCATAGGCAGCAGCACAGGTCTTCGAGGCTTTGACAGCCAGAAGAGGCGGAGGCAGCAGCACAGGTCTTCAACGCTTTGACAGGCAGAAGAGGCGGAGGCAGCAGCGCAGGTCGTCGAGGCTTTGACAGCCAGAAGAGGCATAGGCAGCAGCACAGGTAGTCGAGGCTTTGACAGCCAGAAGAGGCATAGGCAGCAGCACAGGTCGTCGAGGCTTTGACAGCCAGAAGAGGCGGAGGCAGCAGTGCAGGTCATCAAGGCTTTGACAGCCAGAAAAGGAAGAGGCAGCAGCGCATATCGTCGAGGTTTTAACAGCCAGAATAGGCATAGGCAGCAGCACAGGTAGTCGAGGCTTTGACAGCCAGAAGAGGTGGAGGCAGCAGCGCATATCGTCAAGGCTTTGACAGCCAGAAGAGGTGGAGGCAGCAGCACATATCGTCAAGGCTTTGAAAGTCATAAGGGTCAGTGGCAGCAGCGCAGGTCGTCGAGGCTTTGACAGTCATAAGGGTCAGCGGCAGTAGCGCAGGTCGTCGAGTCTTTGACAGCCAGAAGAGGCGGAGGCAGCAGCACAGTTCATCAAGGCTTTCATAGGCAGAAGAGGAAGAGGCAGCAGCAAAGGTCGTCGAGGCTTTGACAGCCAGAAGAGGGGGAGGCAGCAGCGCAGGTCGTCCAGGGTTTGACAGCCATAAGGGTTAGTGGCAGCAGCGCAGGTCGTCGAGGCTTTGACAGCCATAAGGGACAGCGGCAGCAGCGCAGATCGTCGAGTCTTTGACAGCCATACAGGGCAGCGGCAGCAGCACAGGTCATTGTGGTTTTGACCGCCGGAAGAGGCGGAGGCAGCAGTGCAGGTCATCAAGGCTTTGACAGCCAGAAGAGGCGCAGGCAGCAGCGCAGGTCGTCGAGGCTTTGACAGCCAGAAGAGGCAGAGGCAGCAAAGCAGATTGTCGAGTCTTTGACAGCCATACAGGGCAGCGGCAGCAGCACAGGTCATTGTGGTTTTGACAGCCAGAAGAGGCGGAGGCAGCAGCGCAGGTTGTCGACGATTTGATAGCCAGAAGAGGCATAGGCAGCAGCACAGGTCGTCGAGGCTTTGACAGCCAGAAGAGGCGGAGGCAGCAGTGCAGGTCATCAAGGCTTTGACAGCCAGAAAAGGAAGAGGCAGCAGCGCATATCGTCGAGGCTTTGACAGCCAGAATAGGCATAGGCAGCACCACAGGTAGTCGAGGCTTTGACAGCCAGAAGAGGCATGTGCAGCAGCACAGGTAGTCCAGACTTTGACAGCCAGAAGAGGTGGAGGCAGCAGCACATATCGTCAAGGCTTTGAAAGTCATAAGGGTCAGCGGCAGCAGCGCAGGTCGTCGAGGCTTTGACAGCCAGAAGTGTCAGAGGCAGCAGCGCAGGTAATCAAGGCTTTGACAGCCAGAAAAGGAAGAGGCATCAGCGCAGGTCGTCGAGTCTTTGACAGCTATACAGGGCAGGGCCAGCAGCGCAGGTCATTGTGGTTTTGACAGCCAGAAGAGGCGGAGGCAGCAGCGCAGGTTGTCGAGGCTTTGACAGCCAGAAGAGGCGGAGGCAGCAGTGCAGGTCATCAAGGCTTTGACAGCCAGAAAAGGAAGAGGCAGCAGCACATATCGTCGAGGCTTTGAAAGTCATAAGGGTCAGCGGCAGCAGCGCAGGTCGTCGAGTCTTTGAAAGCCAGAAGAGGCGGAGGCAGCAGCAGAGTTCATCAAGGCTTTCATAGGCAGAAGATGAAGAGGCAGCAGCAAAGGTCGTCGAGGCTTTTACAGCCAGAAGAGGGGGAGGCAGCAGCGCAGGTCGTCGAGGCTTTGACAGCCAGAAGAGGGGGAGGCAGCAGCGCAGGTCGTCAAGGCTTTGACAGCCAGAAGAGGAGGAGGCAGCAGCGCAGGTCGTCGAGGCTTTGACAGCCAGAAGAGCCATAGGCAGCAGCACAGGTCGTCGAGGCTTTGACAGCCAGAAGAGGCATATGCAGCAGCACAGGTAGTCCAGACTTTGACAGCCAGAAGAGGTGGAGGCAGCAGCGCATATCGTCAAGGCTTTGACAGCCAGAAGAGGTGGAGGCAGCAGCACCTATCGTCGAGGCTTTGAAAGTCATAAGGTTCAGCGGCAGCAGCGCAGGTTGTCGAGTCTTTGACAGCCAGAAGAGGCGGAGGCAGCAGTGCAGGTCGTCGAGTCTTTGACAGCCAGAAGAGGCGGAGGCAGCAGCACAGTTCATCTAGGCTTTCATAGCCAGAAGAGGAAGAGGCAGCAGTAAAGGTCATCGAGGCTTTGACCGCCAGAATAGGTGGAGGCAGCAGCGCATATTGTCAAGGCTTTTACAGCCAGAAGAGGTGGAGGCAGCAGCACATATCGTCGAGGCTTTGAAAGTCATAAGGGTCAGCGGCAGCAACGCAGGTCGTCGAGGCTTTGACAGTCATAAGGGTCAGCAGCAGCAGCGCAGGTCGTCGAGTCTTTGACAGCCAGAAGAGGCGGAGGAAGCAGCACAGGTCATCAAGGCTTTGACAGCCATAAGGGTTAGTGGCAGCAGCGCAGGTAGTTGAGGCTTTGACAGCCAGAAGAGGGGGAGGCAGCAGCGCAGGTCGGCGAGGCTTTGACAGCCAGAAGAGAGGGAGGCAGCAGCGCAGGTCGTCAAGGCCTTGACAGCGATAAGGGTTAGTGGCAGCAGCGCAGGTCGTCGAGGCTTTGACAGCCATAAGGGTCAGCGGCAGTAGCGCAGATCGTCGAGTCTTTGACAGCCATACAGGGCAGCGGCAGCAGCACAGGTCATTGTGGTTTTGACAGCCGGAAGAGGCGGCAGCAGCGCAGGTCGTCGAGGCTTTGACAGCCAGAAGAGGCATACGCAGCAGCACAGGTCGTCGAGGCTTTGACAGCCAGAAGAGGCGGAGGCAGCAGCGCAGGTAGTCGAGGCTTTGACAGCCAGAAGAGGCATAGGCAGCAGAACAGGTCGTCGAGTTTTTGACAGCCATACAGGGCAGCGGCAGGAGCACAGGTCATTGTGGTTTTGACAGCCAGAAGAGGCTGAGGCAGCAGCGCAGGTTGTCGAGGCTTTGACAGCCAGAAGAGGCATAGGCAGCAGCAAAGCTCGTCGAGGCTTTGACAGCAAGAAGAGGCGGAGGCAGCAGTGCAGGTCATCAAGGCTTTGACAGGCAGAAAAGGAAGAGGCAGCAGCGCATATCGTCGATGCTTTGACAGCCAGAATAGGCATAGGCAGCAGCACAGGAAGTCGAGGCTTTGACAGCTAGAAGAGGCATATGCAGCAGCACAGGTAGTCGAGGCTTTGAGAGCCAGAAGAGGTGGAGGCAGCAGCGCATATCGTCAAGGCTTTGACAGCCAGAAGAGGTGGAGGCAGCAGCACATATCGTCGAGGCTTTGAAAGTCATAAGGGTCAGCGGCAGCAGCGCAGGTCGTCGAGGCTTTGACAGCCAGAAGAGGCGGAGGCAGCAGCGCAGGTCGTCGAGTCTTTGACAGCCAGAAGAGGCGGAGGCAGCAGCACAGTTCATCGAGGCTTTCATAGCCAGAAGAGGAAGAGGCAGCAGCAAAGGTCGTCGAGGCTTTGACAGCCAGAAGAGGCATAGGCAGCAGCACAGGTAGTCGAGGCTTTGACAGCCAGAAGAGGCATAGGCAGCAGCACAGGTCTTCGAGGCTTTGAAAGCCAGAAGAGGCGGAGGCAGCAGCGCATATCGTCAAGGCTTTGACAGCCGGAAGAGGTGGAGGCAGCAGCACATATCGTCGAGGCTTTGAAAGTCATATGGTTCAGCGGCAGCAGCGCAGGTCATCGAGGCTTTGACAGTCATAAGGGTCAGCGGCAGCAGCGCAGGTCGTCGAGACTTTGACCGCCAGAAGAGGCGGAGGCAGCAGCACAGTTCATCGAGGCTTTCATAGCCAGAAGAGGAAGAGGCAGCAGCAAAGGTCGTCGAGGCTTTGACAGACAGAAGTGGGGGAGGCAGCAGCGCAAGTCGTCGAGGCTTTGACAGCCAGAAGAGGGGGAGGCAGCAGCGCAGGTCGTCGAGGCTTTGACAGCCAGAAGAGGCGGAGGCAGCAGCACAGGTCGTCAAGGCTTTGACAACCATAAGTGTCAGCGGCAGCAGCGCAGATCGTCGAGTCTTTGACAGGCATACAGGGCAGCGGCAGCAGCACAGGTCATTGTGGTTTTCACAGCCGGAAGAGGCGGCGGCAGCAGCGCAGGTCGTCAAGGCTTTGACAGCCAGAAGAGGCATAGGCAGCAGCACAGGTCGTCGAGGCTTTGAAGAGGCATAAACAACTTCCGGAGGCGGCGCAAAACGGCAATGGCGGTCCTCTTTACCCAGTGAAGAGGGGCTCCGCGAAAAAGGGTCGTCCGCTACGGCAAAGCGGAGACCCATTAAGATAAACCGCAGGCAGAGTGAGCCTGCGGCCGTGGGACTCGGCGGGTGCCAGAAGCCCCCCCAGAAGCGAGGAAGGGACCTCATAAGAGGCTCCGGAACGTGAAAGGGGGAGCGGCGCTGTGAGTTCATCGCTCTTTTCGCGGAAGTGAAGCCGCGCTGCTGCTGCTGATGAGCGTCGACCTTTCTTCTTGAAAAGTATCGGAATTGGCTGCAATTTACCCGTGAGTAAGGGGTACTAAAGATTGACTTAAATTTATTTAATTCGGCTGAAAACGGGAGGCGAGTAACAGGAAGTCCGTCTCCCGACCCTGCTAATCAGAGCAAAGCAAAGAATTTGATGTGGGCTGAAGCGCTTAAAAAGAGACTTTGAAAATAGTACGAAGGGGCATCAATAGACTGTGTTTTTAGAAATTAAAAGGAATGAAGGATTAAATCATTTGGTTTATTTTGCTACGGAACCTTCCCCCTACTGTGGAGTGACGTGGAGTTAAAGGGGACAACCGAGCTGTCGGGCTGCCAGTGTTGCAAAGGAGAACTGTCAGGCTGCTGAAACTTCTTCTGAAGTATAAATTGTTGCATGGATGGATACATTATCGCTTTAATATTGATACTGGAACCTTTCTGTCACCTTGTGGCACTATTTTGAAACAGAACTATCTGGAAACCTCCTTTTTGAACTTGGGGATTATAAAAGTTAATAGGAACTTTGATGGCGGAAAAGAAACTTTCCTTCTCATGAAACACCCCCCTGGTGGATTTGCAGAGGTATAGAGGTATAGAGGCCTGGGAACCGTACTATATCGAGATTCTTTGTGGTTTAATTGTTTATACTCTGGACTTGCCTTTCTCATGGATTGAAAGGCTATTTGACCTTGAACAGAGGCAGCTGGGGAATGAGCGGCCCAGGGAAAACAAGAGCAGCCAAAGCTAAGGAAGCTAAAGAAAAAGATAAGAGAGCTGGGCAGCTTGTTCAAACAACGTTAACACATCAACGTAGATCCTCTGTACCAACTGTGCTGACGGCACAGGAGGGAGAAGTTGAAACGCTTGCTACAGAAGAAATGGCAACTGGAGGAACTGATCCAGTCTTGAAACAAATCTTGGAACAATTGGCACTTTTGAATAAGAAGGTGGACGATCAGTCTTCTAAAATTGATAGAGCTACATCTACTATCAGTAAGTTATCAGATCAGGTTTCCCAGCATACCCAGGCTATTGAGAAATTGCAAGGAGCTACGGCTGAGAACTATAAATTAGCTGCGGAAGCCAATCAAAAAGCTGAGCAAGCGTGCAAAAAGGTTGAGGAGATCAAAGGGGAAGTAAGACCTCTGAAAAGACAGGTAGGAGAACAGCAAGCCTACCTGTCAATGGTGGAACTGAAAAGTAAGGAATGCAATCTTAGGCTGAGGGCCGTCCCAGAACTGGAGCAGGGCAACCTAGAGGAATTTTTGACGCAGTTATTTTCTAAATTTTGGGGGGTTGAGGAAGACAAAGACTTCAAAATTGTGACGGCCTTCAGATTGGGAAGATCGGCTAAGAAAGACAAGTCCAGAGACTGTTTGGTTTGCTTGAGAACAAGAGAGGAAAGAGACAAGATACTAGGCCAACATTTTAAAAAATCTCTGGAAGTTGAAGGCAAAAGAGCAGAAATTTATAGAGACATTCCCAAATATCTGTTGGACCTTAGAGCCTCATATACAGACTTGGCCAAACTGTTAAGGTACAACGCAATTCCTTACAGGTGGGAATTCCCTCAAGGTTTATCATTCACCTATAAAGGAAAGAAGGTAAGAATTAAAACACTAGAGGACCAGCAGAAGTTCCTGCACGACAACGAGGAGGACCTCCAAAAGAGAGCCACAGATTCTTGGCCTCCACCACCGGGATTACCACCAGGACACGTACCATCTGGAGGCGGACCGGCACCACATCCTTCGGGAACGGAGGATAACATAGATACCCAACTGTGATATTCAAGTACTAGACCAGGATGTCTCTACAGCTTCTTAGTTGGAACATAAACGGCGGGAACTCTCCAGAAAAAAGGAGAAAAGTATTTCATATTTTGAAAAAAGAACAATTGGACATTATCTGCTTGCAAGAAACACATGTGACAAGACTCCACAGAAAAGTGTTAATTAATAAAAGGTTAGGCCAAGAATTTATTTCATCGGACAAAGTCAAGAAAAGAGGAGTGGTGATATATGCAAAGGAGAACTTGTCACCAAAATTTGTATTTAAAGATGAACAGGGCAGAATTTTGGCGGTTGAAATTCAGACACAAGGAGAAAAGTTTTTAATTCTAGGAATCTACGCCCCAAATGAAGGGAAATCGGAATTTTTCAAGAGGCTGCATGAGACTATGCTGGACTATTTGGATTACAACAACATTATCATGTTGGGAGATATGAACGGAGTCGTCTCAGTGAATATGGATAAGTCGCAAAGTGCTAACATAACGAAAGACGGCAGACTACCAAAAACTTTTTTCGAAATGACTGACAATTTGGACTTGACTGATATATGGAGGATCAAGAACCCTCTAGGGAAAGAAGGAACTTTCTTTTCTGAGGCCCACATGACATGGACGCGAATCGACCAAATATGGATAACTAGAGGACTGGCACCTAAGACTAGAAAAGTGGAAATCTGCCCAAAAACCTGCTCCGACCACAATGCTTTGAGAATGGAACTGAGATTAAACACAACCGGATCTTTCAGATGGAAAATGAATGACGCTTTGTTAAGAGATCAGGAGATTGTTAAGAAGGCCCAAAAAGTTTTAAAGGATTATTTTGAAATAAATTTAAAGACAACCGTGGAAAAAAGAACAATCTGGGACGCAAGTAAAGCAGTTATGAGAGGGTTTCTAATACAGCAGAACACGATCAAAAAAAGGCTCTGGAATGAAAAGAAGGAGAAGATTTTGGAGAAAATAAGAGAAGGAGAGAAAAAACTGAGATCCAGGCCTAAATCGAAGGAAGTGCTGAGAGAAGTGAAGTTTTTCCAGGCACAATATTCGAAATTGATAAATCAAGAGGTGGAATGGAAAATTAAACAAATGAAACAAAGATCCTTTGAATCAGCTAATAAGTGTGGGAAGCTGTTGGCTTGGCAGTTGAAAAAGAGACAAAAGCTTAATACAGTTACAAATCTAGAGATTGAAGGGAGAATGGTTCAGAAACCTGAGGAAATTAGAAAGTGCTTCCAGAGATACTTCAGAGAACTCTATTCACAAAGGCCACAAAAAGATTCGGAGGTGGATCAATTTCTCATAACTAATGGATTACAAAGAATACCTCAGGAAATGAGAGCAACCCTGAACTGTAACATTACGCTCCAAGAAATTGAATGCGCCATTCAGAATCTTCAACTAGGCAAGTCTCCAGGACCAGATGGACTCACTTCCAAATACTATAAGGTATTGAAGGACTCTTTGATACAACCACTGTTGGAAGTTTGCAACCAGATTATGGAGGGGAGGAAGGCACCGGAAACGTGGAAAGAAGCTTTCATCACGTTGATACCAAAATTAGAAACTGAAAAAACTCAACTTAAAAACTACCGTCCTATCTCACTCCTAAATGTGGATTACAAAATCTTTGCAGACATTTTGGCAAGTAGGTTTAAGAAAGTATTAAATGAAGTGATTCATAAGGACCAAGCAGGCTTTCTCCCCGGTAGGCATTTATTTGACAACACAAGAAACATCATTGATATTTTGGAATTTTTACAGACAAATTCAAATACAAGAGCGGTGTTGATCTTTATTGATGCGGAGAAAGCCTTTGACAACATTTCTTGGATGTTTATGAAGAAAAATTTGGAAAGGATGGGAGTAGGGCGGGGGTTTGAAAATGGAATAGAAGCAATTTATTCAGAACAAAAAGCTAAATTGATAGTGAACAACGTGGTGACAGAGGAGTTCAAAATTGAAAAAGGGACACGACAGGGGTGCCCTCTGTCTCCTCTGTTGTTTATCTCAGTCCTGGAGGTGCTATTGAACAAGATTAGAAATGACCGGTTGGCACAGGGAATTGTGGTCGGAGAGAAACAATATAAATTGAAAGCATTTGCAGATGACTTGGTATTAACACTACAGGAGCCAGCCTCTAGCACTAAAAGAGCGTTAGAATTAATTGCTGACTTTGGTCGGGTGGCGGGATTTAAGCTGAATAAACAAAAAACTAAAGTTCTAGCAAAAAATTTGACAACTATTGAAATAGAGGAGTTCAGAAAAGAAACGGAATTAAATGTGGTTAAAAAAGTAAAGTATTTAGGGGTGCACTTGACCTCCAAAAACTTGAATTTGTTTAAGGACAATTATGAGAAATGTTGGTCAGAGATCAAAAGAGACTTGGAAACATGGTCAAGACTGAAACTTTCCTTGTTGGGTAGAATAGCTGCTATAAAGATGAATGTATTGCCGAAAATGCTATTTCTGTTTCAGGCCCTCCAGATCGTGGACAAGGTGGAATGTTTTGGAAAATGGCAGAGGGATATTTCTAAATTTGTCTGGCAGGGCAAAAAGCCCCGAATTAAGTTTAAAATACTAACGGATGCGAAAGAAAGAGGGGGGTTTGCCCTGCCGGACTTGAGGTTATATTATGAATCTGCAGCCCTCTGCTGGTTGAAAGATTGGATTTTATTGGAGAACACCGATGTCCTCGACCTGGAAGGATTTGATAATGCTTTTGGGTGGCATGCATATTTGTGGTATGACAAGGTTAAAGTTCATAGATCATTCAAAAACCATATTGTCAGAAGGGCAATTTTTATGGTCTGGTCAAAATATAAAGACTTATTGGAGAGTAAAACTCCGAGGTGGCTCTCACCGATGGAGGCCAAAGCACGGAAAAGACTCAATATGGAGGCCCACTGGCCTAAATATTGGGAAATAATTGAAAAAATTGGAGATAATTGGAGGTTGCAGAGTATGGAAAAGTTAAAAAACAAGGTGCGAGATTGGTTACATTATGCTCAAATTCAGGAAGTTTTTAAAGCGGACAAAAAAGTGGGTTTCCAGGAGGAAAAGTCGAAATTAGAGACAGAGCTGCTTGAGCCAAAATCTAAGTTAATTTCGAGAATGTACAACTTGTTGCTTAAATGGAATACACAGGATGAGATTGTTAAATCCTCCATGATAAAGTGGGCGCAGGATCTGGGGCACAACATTATGTTTGAAGACTGGGAAAGGTTATGGAACACCGGAATGAAATTTACGGCATGTAGTGCCCTGAAGGAAAATATTATGAAAATGACATACCGGTGGTACATGACCCCAGTCAAGCTTGCAAAGATATATCACCTGTCTGACAACAAATGTTGGAAATGTAAAGAGGAGGAAGGGACATTCTTACACCTCTGGTGGACCTGCCCGAAGGTGAAGGCCTTCTGGGAGATGATACATAATGAACTAAAAAAGGTACTTAGATTTACCTTACCCAAGAAACCGGAGGCCTTCCTCCTGGGCATGGTAGACCAGAGGGTGGCCAAGAAAGATAGAATTTTCTTTATGTACGCTACTACAGCAGCAAGGATCCTGATGGCAAAGCATTGGAAGACACAAAATTTACCCACATTGGAAGAATGGCAGACGCAGCTGATGGACTATATGGAACTGGCTGAAATGACTGGCAGAATCCGAGACTCGGGAGAAGAAGAAACGGAGGAAGTTTGGGAAAAATTTAAGGACTACTTGAAAAGGCATTATAGGTTGTATGAATGTTAAAAAATGCTCCTTTTTAGGAAATTACAGCTTCAGCATCGGTTAATTTTTTGAATTGGAAAATAAGGAACAACAAGACAGAAGTGGTGTAATGAAATAATTTTATTGTGTTGAAACTAAAACAATGGATTTGGACTGAAATGTTTAGAGACCAGATATCACGATAAAATGGAAGATATATTATTATGTTTAAAATAAGTTAACAATTTGCTGAGGTTTTAAATTTACAGAGAATGCAGTGTTCGGAAGATGGGGGGAGTCCACTAGATCTATGGAAATAAGTGTTTGGAAGTTGGATTTTGTATACTATAAACTTAATAAAAATTATATGAAGAGGCATAAACAGCAGCAAAGGTCTTCGAGGCTTTGACAGCCAGAAGAGGCGGAGGCAGCAGCGCAGGTCGTCGAGGCTTTGACAGCCAGAAGAGGCATAGGCAGCAGCACAGGTCGTCGAGGCTTTGACAGCCAGAAGAGGCGGAGGCAGCAGCGCAGGTTGTCGAGGCTTTGACAGCTAGAAGAGGCATAGGCAGCAGCACAGGTCATCGAGTCTTTGACAGCCATACAGGGCAGCGGCAGCAGCACAGGTCATTGTGGTTTTGACAGCCGGAAGAGGTGGCAGCAGCGCAGGTCGTCTAGGCTTTGACAGCCAGAAGAGGCAGCGGCAGCAGCACAGGTCATTGTGGTTTTGACAGCCGGAAGAGGCGGAGGCAGCAGCGCAGGTTGTCGAGGCTTTGACAGCCAGAAGACGCATAGGCAGCAGCACAGGTCGTCGAGGCTTTGACAGCCAGAAGAGGCGGAGGCAGCAGTGCAGGTCATCAAGGCTTTGACAGCCAGAAAAGGAAGAGGCAGCAGCGCATATCGTCGAGGCTTTGACAGCCAGAATAGGCATAGGCAGCAGCACAGGTAGTCGAAGCTTTGACAGCCAGAAGAGGCATATGCAGCAGCACAGGTAGTCGAGACTTTGACAGCCAGAAGAGGTGGAGACAGCAGCACATATCGTCAAGGCTTTGAAAGTCATAAGGGTCAGCGGCAGCCGCGCAGGTCGTCGAGGCTTTGACAGCCAGAAGAGGCGGAGGCAGCAGCGCAGGTCGTCGAGTCTTTGACAGCCAGAAGAGGCGGAGGCAGCAGCACAGTTCATCGAGGCTTTCATACCCAGAAGAGGAACAGGCAGCAGCAAAGGTCGTCGAGGCTTTGACAGCCAGAAGAGGCGGAGGCAGCAGTGCAGGTCGTCAAGGCTTTGACAGCCATAAGGGTCAGCGGCAGCAGCGCAGTTCGTCGAGTCTTTCACAGCCAGAAGAGGCGGAGGCAGCAGCGCAGGTCGTCGAGGCTTTGACAGCCAGAAGAGGCATAGGCAGCAGCACAGGTCTTCGAGGCTTTGACAGCCAGAAGAGGCATAGGCAGCAGCACAGGTCTTCGAGGCTTTGACAGCCAGAAGAGGCGGAGGCAGCAGCACAGGTCTTCAAGGCTTTGACAGCCAGAAGAGGCGGAGGCAGCAGCGCAGGTCGTCGAGGCTTTGACAGCCAGAAGAGGCATAGGCAGCAGCACAGGTAGTCGAGGCTTTGACAGCCAGAAGAGGCATAGGCAGCAGCACAGGTCGTCGAGACTTTGAAAGTCATAAGGGTCAGCTGCAGCAGTGCATGTCGTCGAGGCTTTGACACTCATAAGGGTCAGCGGCAGCAGCACAGGTCGTCGAGTCTTTGACAGCCAGAAGAGGCGGAGGCAGCAGCACATTTCATCGAGGCTTTCATAGCCAGAAGAGGAAGAGGCAGCAGCACAGGTCATTGAGGCTTTGAAAGCCAGAAGAGGCAGCGGCGGCAGCACAGGTCATTGAGGCTTTGACAGCCAGAAGAGGAGGAGGCAGCAGCGCAGGTCATCAAGGCTATGAAAGCCAGAAAAGGAAGAGGCAGAAGCGCAGGTCGTCGAGGCTTTGACAGCCATACAGGGCAGCGGCAGCGGCAGCAGCAGCAGCACAGGTCGTCGAGGCTTTGACAGCCAGAAGAGGAGGAGGCAGCAGCGCAGGTCATCAAGGCTATGAAAGCCAGAAAAGGAAGAGGCAGAAGCGCAGGTCGTCGAGGCTTTGACAGCCGGAAGAGGAGGAGGCAGCAGCGCAGGTCGTCGAGGCTTTGACAGCCAGAAGTGGCGGAGGCAGCAGCGCAGATCGTCGAGGCTTTGACCGCCATAAGGGTCAGCGGCAGCAGCGCAGGTCATTGTAGTTTTGACAGCCAGAAGAGGCGGAGGCAGCAGCACAGGTCATCAAGGCTTTGATAGCCAGAAGAGGAAGAGGCAGCAGCGCAGATCGTCCAGGCTTTGACAGCCAGAAGGGGCTGCGGTAGCAGCGCAGGTCGTCGAGGCTTTTACAGCCAGAAAAGGCGGAGGCAGCAGCATAGATCATTGAGGCTTTGACAGCTACAAGAGGCAGAGGCAGCAGCACAGGCCATTGAGGGTTTGACAGCCAGAAGAGGCAGCAGCAGCAGCACTGGTCATTGAGGCTTTGACAGCCAGAAGGGAATGCAGCAGGAGCGCAGGTCATCAAGGCTATGAAAGCCAGAAAAGGAAGGGGCAGAAGCGCAGGTCGTCAAGGCTTTGACAGCCATACAGGGCAGCGGCAGCGGCAGCAGCAGCAGCACAGGTCGTCGAGGCTTTGACAGCCAGAAGAGGAGGAGGCAGCAGCACAGGTCATTGAGGCTTTGACAGCTACAAGAGGTGGAGGCAGCAGCACAGGTCATTGAGTCTTTGACAGCCAGAAGAGGCGGAGGCAGCAGCACAGGTTATTGAGGCTTTAACAGCCAGAAGGGGCTGCAGCAGCATTGCAGGTCATCAAGGCTATGAAAGCCAGAAAAGGAAGAGGCAGAAGCGCAGGTTGTCGAGGCTTTGACAGCCATACAGGGCAGCAGCAGCAGCAAAGGTCGTCGAGGCTTTGACAGCCAGAAGAGGAGGAGGCAGCAGCGAAGGTCATCAAGGCTATGAAAGCCAGAAAAGGAAGAGGTAGAAGCGCAGGTCGTCGAGGCTTTGACAGCCATACAAGGCAGCGGCAGCAGCACAGGTCGTCGAGGCTTTGACAGCCAGAAGAGGCATAGGCAGCAGCACAGGTCGTCAAGTCTTTGACAGCCATACAGGGCAGCGGCAGGAGCACAGGTCATTGTGGTTTTGACAGCCAGAAGAGGCGGAGGAAGCAGCGCAGGTTGTCGAGGCTTTGACAGCCAGAAGAGGCAGAGGCAGCAGTGCAGGTCATCAATGCTTTGACAACCATACAGGGCAGCGGCAGGAGCACAGGTCATTGTGGTTTTGACAGCCAGAAGAGGCGGAGGCAGCAGCGCAGGTTGTCGAGGCTCTGACAGCCAGAAGAGGCATAGGCAGCAGCACAGGTCGTCGAGGCTTTGACAGCCAGAAGAGGCGGAGGCAGCAGTGCAGGTCATCAAGGCTTTGACAGCCAGAAGAGGCATAGGCAGCAGCACAGGTTGTCGAGGCTTTGACAGCCAGAAGAGGTGGAGGCAGCAGCACATATCGTCAAGGCTTTGACAGCCAGAAGAGGTGGAGGCAGCAGCACATTTCGTCGAGGCTTTGAAAGTCATAAGGGTCAGCGGCAGCAGCGCAGGTCGTTGAGGCTTTGACAGTCATAAGGGTCAGCGGCAGCAGCGCAGGTCGTCGAGTCTTTGACAGCCAGAAGAGGCGGAGGCAGCAGCACAGTTCATCGAGGCTTTCATAGGCAGAAGAGGAAAAGGCAGCAGCAAAGGTCGTCGAGGCTTTGACAGCCAGAAGAGGCGGAGGCAGCAGCGCAGGTCATCAAGGCTTTGACAGCCAGAAGAGGCATAGGCAGCAGCACAGGTAGTCGAGGCTTTGACAGCCAGAAGAGGCATAGGCAGCAGCACAGGTTGTCGAGGCTTTGACAGCCAGAAGAGGTGGAGGCAGCAGCGCATATCGTCAAGGCTTTGACAGCCAGAAGAGGTGGAGGCAGCAGCACATTTCGTCAAGGCTTTCATAGGCAGAAGAGGAAGAGGCAGCAGGAAAGGTCCTCGAGGCTTTGACAGCCAGAAGAGGTGGAGGCAGCAGCGCAGGTTGTCAAGGCTTTGACAGCCATAAGGATAAGTGGCAGCAGCGCAGGTCGTCGAGGGTTTGACAGCCATAAGGGTCAGCGGCAGCAGCGCTGGTCGTCGAGTCTTTGACAGCCATACAGGGCAGCGTCAGCAGCACAGGTCATTGTGGTTTTGACAACCAGAAGAGGCGGAGGCAGCAGCGCAGGTCATCAAGGCTTTGACAGCCAGAAGAGGCATAGGCAGCAGCACAGGTAGTCGAGGCTTTGACAGCCAGAAGAGGCATAGGCAGCAGCACAGGTTGTCGAGGCTTTGACAGCCAGAAGAGGTGGAGACAGCAGCGCATATCGTCAAGGCTTTGACAGCCAGAAGAGGTGGAGGCAGCAGCACATTTCGTCGAGGCTTTGAAAATCATAAGGGTCAGCGGCAGCAGCGCAGGTCGTCGAGTCTTTGACAGCCAGAAGAGGCGGAGGCAGCAGCACAGTTCATCGAGGCTTTCATAGGCAGAAGAGGAAGAGGCAGCAGGAAAGGTCCTCGAGGCTTTGACAGCCAGAAGAGGTGGAGGCAGCAGCGCAGGTTGTCAAGGCTTTGACAGCCATAAGGATTAGTTGCAGCAGCGCAGGTCGTCGAGGGTTTGACAGCCATAAGGGTCAGCGGCAGCAGCGCAGGTCGTCGAGGCTTTGACAGCCATACAGGGCAGCGTCAGCAGCACAGGTCATTGTGGTTTTGACAGCCAGAAGAGGCGGAGGCAGCAGCGCAGGTCATCGAGGCTTTGACAGCCAGAAGAGGGATAGGCAGCAGCACAGGTCGTCAAGGCGTTGACAGCCAGAAGAGGCAGAGGCAGCAAAGCAGATTGTCGTGGTTTGACAGCCATAAGGGTCAGCGGCGTCAGCGCAGATCGTCAAGTGTTTGACAGCCATACAGGGCAGTGGCAGCAGCACAGGTCATTGTGGTTTTGACAGCCATAAGGGTCAGCGGCAGCAGCGCAGGTCGTCGAGGCTTTGACAGCCAGAAGAGGCTGCGGCAGTAGCACAGGTCATTTTGGTTTTGACAGCCAGAAGAGGCGGAGGCAGCAGCGCAGGTCGTTGTGGCTTGGACAGCCAGAAGTGGCGGAGGCAGCAGCGCATATCGTCGAGGCTTTGACCGCCATAAGGGTCAGCAGCAGCTGCGCAGGTCATTGTAGTTTTGACAGCCAGAACAGGCGGAGGCAGCAGCGCAGGTCGTCAAGGCTTTGACAGCCAGAAGAGGCATAGGCAGTAGCACAGGTCGTCGAGGCTTTGACAGCCAGAAAAGGAAGAGGCAGCAGCGCATATCATCGAGGCTTTGACAGCCATAAGGGTCAGCGGCAGCAGCGCAGGTCTTTGAGTCTTTGAAAGCCATACAGGGCAGTGGCAGCAGCACAGGTCATTGTGGTTTTGACAGCCAGAAGAGGTGGCGGCAGCAGCACAGGTTGTCGATGCTTTGACCGCCAGAAGAGGCATAGGCAGCAGCACAGGTCGTCAAGGCTTTGACAGCCAGAAGAGGCGGTGGCAGCAGCGCAGGTCGTGGAGGCTTTGACAGCCAGAAGAGCCGGTTGAAGTTAAATCCTTCAAAGACAGAGGTCCTCTGGCTGGGACGGAGCAATATGGGATTGAGGGGGCAACTCCCATCTCTTGCGGGGGTGCAGTTAGTGGCAGCATCATCCGTTAAGAGTTTGGGTGTAATCTTCGATACCTCCCTCTCTATGGAGGCGCAGATTACAGCTATAACAAAGGCAGCATTTTTTCATCTCCGCCAAGCTAAGCAGTTGGCTCCTTATCTCTCTCGCCCTGACCTAGCCACTGTGATCCACGTGACGGTCACCTCCAGGCTGGATTATTGTAACTCGCTCTACGTGGGGCTACCCTTGAGACTGACCCAGAAACTCCAGCGGGTGCAGAATGCCACGGCGAGACTCCTTATGGGGTCTTCACTGCGAGATCATATTCATCCAGTACTATACAAGCTGCACTGGCTCCCGGTGGAGTACAGGATCAGGTTCAAGGTGCTGGTTTTAACCTTTAAAGCCCTATACGGCCTGGGACCCTTGTACCTACGGGACCGCCTCTTCTGGTATGTCCCACAGAGAAATTTACGGTCTGCAAATAAAAACATCCTAAAGATCCCAGGCCACAGAGAGGTTAGGCTGGCCTCAACTAGAGCCAGGGCTTTCTCGGCCGTGGCTCCAATCTGGTGGAACGCTCTGTCACAAGAGACTAGGGCTCTGCGGGACCTGACATCCTTCCGCAGGGCCTGCAAGACAGAGCTGTTCCACCAGGCCTTTGGTCAGGGCGCAGCCTGACCCCCTCCTCTGGCAACCTGCACAGGATTTTGCTTGATGGTTGCCATTAATTTGATTTTAATTAATTTTATAATGAATGTTTTTAGAATGTTGAACTATTTTGACTGTTGTTAGCCGCCCTGAGCCCAGCTTCGGCTGGGGAGGGCGGGATATAAATAAAATTTATTATTATTATTATTAAGAGGCAGAGGCAGCAGCACAGGTCGTCGAGGCTTTGACAGCCAGAAGAGGCGGAGGCAGCTGCGCAAGTCGTCGAGTCTTTGACAGCCATATAGGGCAGCAGCAGCAGCACAGGTCATTGTGGTTTTGACAGCCAGAAGAGGCGGAGGCAGCAGCACAGGTCATCAAGGCTTTGATAGCCAGAAAAGGAAGAGGCAGCAGCGCAGATCATCTAGGCTTTGACAGCCAGAAGGGGCTGCGGCAGCAGCCCAGGTCGTCTAGGCTTTTACAGCCAGAAAAGGCAGAGGCAGCAGCACAGGTCATTTAGGTTTTGACAGCCAGAAGAGGCAGCGGCAGCAGCACAGGTCATTGAGGCTTTGACAGCCAGAAGGGGCTGTAGCAGCAGCACAGGTCATCAAGGCTATGAAAGCCAGAAAAGGAAGAGGCAGCAGCGCAGATCGTCCAGGCTTTGACAGCCAGAAGGGGCTGCGGGAGCAGCGCAGGTCGTCAAGGCTTTTACAGCCAGAAAAGGCAGAGGCAGCAGCACTTGTCATCGAGGCTTTGACAGCTACAAGAGGCGGAGGCAGCAGGGCAGGTCATCGAGGCTTTGACTGCCAGAAGAGGCAGCGGCGGCAGCACAGGTGGTCTCACCGTCAGAGCCTAAGTGACACCAGATAAAGTCGAGCAACATTTATGTCCTCAAGCCTGATATTCACCTGAGAAGGTGGTGCCTTGTTTTGACCCCCAGGCTTGTTGTGACCCATGGAAGGTACAGAGCTGCCGCCCCCCCTTATCAGACAACAAATATCACATATTTCATAAGCATATAATGTCATGGTTTTACAATTGGAGTGTGAGCTCAGTTTCTAAAAAGCACCTCTTGAACGGGTTACTGGTATTTTGGGATTGATTCAGGTTGGCCCCCAAAGCAGCTCACTTCAGTTCAATGGTCTCCAGCAAGAAGCACCCAGCCATGCATGACCCCTCCTGCCCCTTCTCATCCCAATCTGGCCGCAGCAGAAGCTAGGCTGGTGCTTCCATTTGGAACTATGGAGTTCTCCGCTGGTTTCTGGTGGGCCTGGACCCCGCATTCCAACCTCTAGGGCTGGGCATGGCCCTCCCAATCTAATTCGCCTCTACTCTCACAGTCAGGTACATTTTGGTGGGAAAGGGAAGGAAGGAGTATGAGCTGGTTGGAATCATGCTGAACCAAACACATCCTAAGCTGGGTCTGAACTGTAGGAGGGTTTGGACTTGGCTCATAAAGAGCATGAGATGAGGCTTGAAACTGGAGAAATCTCTTCAGTTCAAAGACTTAGTGGCCTCAATAAATAAATGAAAAAAGCTTATTTGGACAAGCAAAGGATTATTATTATTATTATTATTATTATTATTATTATTATTATTATTATTATTTAGTCTCCCCACCCCAATACATAGCGGAACAAAGAGAAAAAAAGATATATAATAAACCAGCAGACACACAAAAATCAATCTTTAAAGCAGGCAAAAATAAATACATATGAACTTATACCAGCTTTCAGGTGTTTCCAATAGTACATATAAAAATGTAATTTTAAGAAAAATCTTAGCCTTCCAAAGGTGAAGACTTGTCCATCCATTAACGGAATACCTGTATGATTGCTGCCTGCAGTAACTTGCGCGCTAGGTCACGGAAGTGTCCGTATCGGAGTCGGACATCCCCTAAGTTGGAGCAAAGCCACTGTAAGTGCATCTTTTATTATGTATACATTCATCTTCTATCAAAAAAATATTGTCCATATATATTAGACATGATAGCAGTGAATGCAGCTGAAGTTGTACAATTAAATAAAAAATGTGTAAATGCTAAAGAACATTTGACAGTTAAATTGTGAGGAATAAAGAAACCATTAGAAACATTAGAACAGGCATTCCCTGTTTCCAGTTCCTACCTCCAAGTAAAACGCCATGCCGATGGCTCTCTTCTTATTGTTTTGACAGCACATATATTCCCGTGCCAATCGGGCAATCCTCTTGTACTGTTCTGTCGAGGAGGTGAACAAGGTCCTGAAACATAAGAGTAAGAGACAAAGGATTCACAAGCCTGAAGCTGGCTCAGCGTTCCTGCACAACAACAACCACCACCAGGTTACTTGAACGCTGAGCAGAGCCTCCCGCCTGCATTCGCTCCATAAGACGCACACACATTTCCCCTTACTTTTTAGGAGGGGAAAATTGCGTCTTATAGAGTGAACAATATGGTACATTTTCTGAAATAAATAAGAAGTTTATCCCCATTTCCCCAGAAAGCAGGCCTTGCTCTTCATGCCTCACCTGCCTGTCCTTTTCAACTTCTTACCTTGCCAGAAGACGAATGCCGTTGAAAAAGCTTTCTGGACTTGACAGCATATCCCAGCAGCTTTGCAACCCCAAAACCTCAAAATCGTCAAGGTATTCAACATGCCCAATCAGTTGTTTCAGGGCCTGCACAGCGGTCCTGAGTCAAGTGAAGGAATTAAGAATATTATATTTTAAAAATTTGTATACTGCCCTTCACCCGTAGATCTCCGGGCAGTTCACAACATAAAAATGCAAGTTAAAAAGTACAAAATAGAGAATAAAAACAAGAACCAAAGCAAACCAATAACTCCTCTCCCTCCAACAAACACAGTTGAAAGGGCATAGGAGGTTAATCAGCCAATGGCCTGATTGAAGAGGACCATTTTTGCCTGGCATCTAAAGGCACCAGGCAAGCCTCCCTGGGGAGAGCAACCCACTAATGGGGAGCCACCACAGAAAAGGCCCCTTCTTGTGTCGAGGAGGCACGTGAAGAGGGGCTTCCGATGATGAGCGCAAGGTCTGGGTAGGTTCATCTGGGGAGTTTTAGGTCCTTGACATCTTGCAGTCCAACCCCAACCATCACCGCCTGCAGCCTCCCACATGTTTCCAGCACAAGCGGCAACCTTTCGGCTGTGATGGAGACTTAAGGTTTCATGACACGTGAGTCCACCACACCCAAATCAGCCCATCGTGCGGGAGAGTCTCCAACATCCTCTCCCATCCTAGGGTCCTTCAGATGTTTTGGACTACAACTCCCATCTTCAGTCCAGTTGTGCTGGCTGGGGCTGGTGGGAGTTGTGGTCCAAAGCGACTGAAGAGCACAGGGGTTGGGGAAGCCTGGGTCTCCTAGCTATCTAACCTAAGCAGAACCTCCATGTCCAAATGAAGCCTATCTCTTGGGGGAGGGCTGAGCCATCACCGCTATGGGTCAGAGAGAGAAGGGAGGGGCCCCCCAAATGCATTAGCAGGTCCCTTACGTCAGCGGATCGAGATGCGAAGAGGGCTCTGGGATTAGACTTGTCGCCCTCGAACCTCTTCTTCTCGCCTCATGGACAAAACAGATCCGAGTGCTAAGTGCAAACAGCAGGTGGTGGAACTTGCTCTTCAGGATACCTGCAGCCTCAGGGAACGACAGGATATGACACAGAGCGTTGGTAGCCTGGAGGGACAAGGACAGGAGAATGGCATTCAGCAGAGGTCATCGTCAGATCAAGACCTCAGACTCAGACACGACTCAGAGCCCCGGTCCATCTCACTCAGTGTTGTCTACACTGACTAGCAGTGGCTGTCCAGGGTTTCAGGCGAGGGACTCCCCGACATGGAGATGCTGGGGCCCTTCTGCATACAAAGCAGGTGCTCACAGGATGGACCACTTATTAAGATGCACCCCCCTCCCAGCAAGAAGCCCCCAGCCCCATCCAGCTCCCATTCAAAACAATCCAGGAGAGAGAAACTGAGTGGTTTCGTACCGCCATTGGCATTTGAGAAGTGCTGCGTCGCCTGGAAGTGACTTCCACTTTGGGGTCTTCATCCTGCAGCCTTTTCAGGAGGGGTCTCAGCAGCTTGACGCTGGAATACGGATCTGTGACCAACGCCTTCCAGATCGCTGTGGCACTTCTGCAATTTTTTCAAAACAGAATTTTTCCTTTTTCCTTTTCTTAAAAAAAGTCAGGCCTTTGATATTTTCTTTATATTGCACATACATTAGCAAAGAAAGAAACCACAACTCGGAGCACAATTTTTTGCAAGTACGAAATTCAATATAAATAAATATAAATGAAGAAACCCCTTAAATCTACCCCTCCCCATTTTCACATCACAAAAACTTACTCATCACGCTCCATCGAGCAGTCCAACAGGCTGTCTACGACCGGCTGCAGGCGCTTGGTGGCTAGGCTGACAATAGCCGAAAGCGTCTCTTCCTTAGTGCGGGTGTCGGGGATCTGGTGGAGATGGTTGTAAATCTCCTTCACAACCATAGGCAGCTGGAAGAAGATAAAAGAAGACCAGGATGAGAAAGTGTGGTGAACCTGTTTCTATTTGGCTTAATGTATGTAGGGTTTGACGTCAGCGTTACTCGTGCTGGTTCTCTGCTGTTCACTTGTGTTCCTTTGGTGGTGAGAGAGGTTGGGGTTGGCCTAGGGTGTGGTTGTTTGTTTGTGATTGGCTGTGGTGATCTTTGTTTTCGTGTGAGAGTGGGGTGGGTGGGTGTTTTGGATTAGGTTAGCCATATTGATTTGTATGCTGTTGGTGGATTATTGCCATTGTCTTTTTGGGCTGTGTTTGTGATAAAGGGGAGCCATACCAGGATAAAGGCGTCTTCTTCTGTTTGTCCCCGTGTCAGTTTCAGTTTATTGGTTAATTTTTCTAGTAGGGCTGTTTCCCATACTATTTGGTACCATTGGTCCATGCTTACTCCCGACAGGTCTCTCCAGTGTCTGGTTATGCTGTTTCTGGCTGCTGAAAGTAGGTGGGTTATGAGTTCTTTGTGGTGTAAGTGGGCATTGTTGTCCTGGAAGTTGTTTAGCAGGGCTAGTTCTGGGGTGATCTCTAGTACTTGCTTAGTTATTTTACATATTTCTTGTATGGCTGTTGTCCAGAATAGTTGGATTTTGGGGCATTCCCACCACATGTGGAGGTATGTGCCTGTGGAGGTGCACCCTCTCCAGCATTTTGGTGAGGTTCCTGGGCGTATTAGCGCTAGTTTTCTTGGTCTTAGGTACCACCTGTAGGTGAGTTTCAGAGTGAGTTCTTTTCGTTGATATGGATTTAAAGGGGGGGTTAGACCACATTCTGATCCATTGAGTGGGGTTAATCTCATAGCCTATGTCATTCTCCCATTGTTTTTTGATTGCGTCTAGGGGGTTTGTGGGATTTTGGAGTAGTATTTTGTATATTGCGGATACCATCCCTTTACCGTTTCCCTTTGTTGTTAGGAAGAGGTTTTCAAAGGTTGTCAGGGGCCTAGTTGCTGCTGATTTTACTGTTGGATTGTTTAAGAGGGCATGTAATTGGTGTTGTGTTAACCAGGGCATTTGGGTGTCTTCTAGTTTGTCTTGTATTTCTTGTGTTGACAAAGATTTGTTATTTTTACAGAAGTCTATTAGGCTTTGGTTTGCCAGGTTTTTATCTGGAGGTTTTGTGCTGCATGGTGGAATAATAGGTAGTGCGGCAGGGGGATTAGTGGGGATGGGGTTGGTATTTTCAATTATGTCCCTCTCTAGGTGTACCCATTGTTTTGTCTCATCTAGTATATATGGGATTATATGGAGTATTTGGCTGGCAATGTAATATGCTTCTATGTTGGGGATTCCCCATCCTCCTTCTGAGGTGGGGAGGTGCAGGTATTTGGGGCTTATTTTTGGTTTTTTTATGTGAGAAGATAAAAGAGTGGAGTTTTCTCTGCCATCTGTGGAGTTGTGTTGGGGGAATCCAGATTGTGAGGGTCTGGTAGGTTAGTTTTGGGAGGGTGATCATTTTGATCATAGCAAAGTTTTATTAATTGACCTCAGTGTTGTCCATATTGTGTTTCCTTTGCACTGAAATGAACAGGGTGGAATAATGTAATTAAAATACTGCCAAAGCAGACAGCGAGATGAAAAACAGGGTGGTTGATTTTTGGAAGCCGAACTGCGGCAGGATGGAAACAGAGCGCGAGCCACAGACATGGAAATTGAAGAAGAAGAAGAAGAAGAAGAAGAAGAAGAAGAAGAAGAAGAAGAAGAGTAGTAGTAGTAGGAGTAGTTTGGATTTGATATCCCGCTTTATCACTACCCGAAGGAGTCTCAAAGCGGCTAACATTCTCCTTTCCCTTCCTCCCCCACAACAAACACTCTGTGAGGTGAGTGAGGCTGAGAGACTTCAGAGAAGTGTGACTAGTCCAAGGTCACCCAGCAGCTGCATGTGGAGGAGCTGAGATGCGAACCCGGTTCCCCAGATTACAAGACTACCGCTCTTAACCACTACACCACACTGGCTCTTCTTACTTCCCACACAATGCCTTCTTACTTCCCAGAAACAAGCTAATTCTAAGTCCGAAGAGAATGTTTAATTTAGAGGAAACCTGCTCCCCCTGCCTCCGTTTTGAGCCTTACATCCTCCATTTCCATCCCGCATTCCTCAAGGAAGGACCTCAGGAGCTTTCCTGCAGCCTGAGAGACGGCTCTGTCTTCCACTGTCAGGTTGTCAATCGCCTTCAACACGATTTCGTTGATCTGGCTGGGCTTGAGGTGCTCCCCAAAAGCCTGGCACAAAGAAGAGAGAAGCGGGAGTTTTCTTCTGCTCCACACTCTGACCACGTTTCAGTAGTCCAAGGGTGCCTTCACAAACCAAGTGAAAGACATCTCCACTCTGCCTTGAGAGGGTTGAACTAAGTGACCCCCGCGTCCCTTCCAACTCTACAATTCAGTGATTCTATTTATGTGTTTATTTAAGTAGCTGAAAGATTTTACAACAAACAAAACTAAAAGTCAGGTGACGCCTTGCTATTTTCGATCCACATCTTAAATTGGTTATGACATTGGGACATGAAGAGGTTCAATCTAAAATCAGACTAGAAAATTTAAAAAAAATTCTCGCAGGAACAGAGAGGGTGAATAATAGTGGCTATCCGTTATATAACCAATGCCAAACAGACTGGGTGGGAACCTGCTGGCTGTGTGTTTAGTTCTTAATATACAACAAAAACACCCACCACAATGTTGGCATAGTTCATTGGCTTGGCAGTGCCTTGTGAAAGATGTATCGAATGAGTCAACTTTTCCTATTCTTTTTCCACCCTGAGGAGCCCAAGGTTGGGCAATACATGGTTCTCTCTCCTCCCCATTTTAGTCTCATGAGGTAGGTTAGACTGAGAGACTGTGACTGACTCGTGAGTTTCAGGGCTGAGTGGGGATCTGAACCAGGTCTGAACCAGCACCTGGTAGAATTTCAATAAGTAGAATTCTGCATGCAGTTTAGGCTACCGGGCACTTGTCTTTGAGCAATTTATTCTAATACAATGCATTTCTGAATGTTATTTACACTAATAGCTCACGCATGGATTTTTTTACACACTGTTTGGCATTGCAAAATTCAAGGACATGTGAATTTCAAAGGCGGGTTGTGTTTTTCAGTTCTCCTATTGTTTCTGAAAGCCTCGATTTGATAGCTTTGGCTTGCAGTGTGAACTGCTCTGAATCTCTCCCTCATTCCTAGAAGGCATGGGCTGCCTGAGGGCAGGCTGAAGTTGGTGGGGCAGGGCCCTATTGGCCCAAGTGAGTAAATCTTTGCTAACTGGGAGTGGCTGCGGTCTTAGCAATAAAGAGTACAAAAAGCCACCCCTACCTTGGCCACTTTTGCGATGTTGTAGTGGAAGAGGGAGGGCCCAGGGATGAAGAAGTCTTCTCGGACCCACCTGACCATGTTGCCTTTCTTATTTTTATTCCTCCTCTTCTCCAGTTCCTTACCTAAGCAGGGTCGGGTTTTGGAATATGCATGCAAAAGAACCCAGCATTAGTGCTCCCTGCTCAAAACCTCCAGTTTTCCCACTGGGACCAACAAAAACAATTATCGATTTCACCTCAAAAATTATAATTCAGAACTGGGAAAAAGGTTCAGAAGGGGGCAACCAAAAGGACTGGGGTGCTTGTGGAGCTGGTTGCAGCATTTGGGGGGGGTCCGTTTAGAAAAACGGCGAGGAAGAGGAGACACAATGTATGGCATGGAGAAAGTGGAGAGAGAAAGCTTTCTCTCTCACCGTCAGAACATGAGAACAACTGGACCTCCAATGAAACTGAAGTTTCAGGATGGTCCTTCTTCTTGCAGTGCACAGCTAAACTCTGGAACTCCCTGCCACAGGAGGCACTGATGGCCACGGACCAAGATGGCTTTCAAAGAAGATGAGGCAAATTCATGGAAGAGAAGGCTACCCATGGCTATTAGCCAGTATGGCTATGCTCTGCCTCCATGGTCAGAGGCAGCAAAGTACAGGAGTAGAAAGAGCTTGAATTCTGCTTGCTGGATTCCCACAGGCATCTGGTCAACCCCTGTGGGAACAGGATGCTGGACTGGGCTGGGCCACTAGTCAGGTCCAGAAGGCTTTTCTGATGTTCTTCAGCAGTGAATCCCTCCCCCAAGACTGCCCTCTCGTCTCTGGCCAACAGGGTGTTGGCGTTAGGCCAGTGCTGGCACGAATTCTGGCCCTCCTGAACTCCCTGATCAACACCAGCAGCAGCCAGCATGGGCAACACTCAGGGATGATGGGAGTTGGAGCAGCCTCTGGAGGGCTACAGATCTCCCACCCTGCGGCTCACAAGAAACAAGCCATTTCCCAGCATCGCCCTCACCCATTTTGGCTATCATGATGTAATGGAGATGGTACAAGGCCTCCGCTGACTGCAGGCCAATCTCCTTCACGTTGTCTGCGAGGTGAAGGGACAAGAGCGCCACCAGCTGTCCAAGAAGGGGGAAATCCTGGGATACCTAGGAGGTGGAGAGAGAGAGATGCACAGTCAGCCCTCGTCCCACAGAGCCCAGCAAGAGAAAACCGTCTGGCATGCTTTCAGTCGGCAAAGGTGACAGAGGGGCGCAGGGCAAGAGAGCTGTGCTTAGGTGGCCCACCCTAGGCTTGCCCCAGGGCTTTTCCCCCAGCCAGAACTCACTGGAACTCAGTTCTGGCTGTTGAATGGTTGAATGTTGAATGGTTGAATGTTGAATGGCTGTGTCAGCATTTGGGTGTAGTATATAAGGAGCAGCACCTAGCTCTCCCATTACCCTGGGGAATGGGTTGGTGGTTGGGTCTGGTTTGTTGATGTATTTAGTGTTTTTGTTTTTGTTATTAAAACCTTGTTTAAGTCATTTTTGAGTCCCTTTTTAATGCATGGTCTCCCCAGCAAGCTCTCTGCAGTGCTACTATACTGCAAATAGGTAACATCTTTGGTTATGGGCCCAGCTGCTGAGTGGATGACTGCATATTTTTGGACTCTGAGAAAGGTTTGAAAACTCCTTCTCCTGTTAGTGTAGTTTCTGTGGGTCTGGAAGAGTTCCAGAATGGTTGACCGGGTTCCAGAAGCTGAGAAGGCTCTGGTGTTCCCACAGCTAACAGATGAGAACTATAGTTTATGGTCTTTTCGGGTGGAGGCGCTTTTGACCTCTAGAGAAGTATGGACCTATGTAACTGATGACCCTCCTGACCCTGTAACTAATGCTTGGTCAAAAGGAGATGCGAAAGCCAGGGCAATAATTAATTTGGCAGTCAGCGACCAGCAAGTAGTCTATATAAGAAATAAGAAAACTGCCAAAGAAATGTGGGACAGTCTTGCAGCAGTGCATATTAGAAAAGAGTCAGCGTCCGCATTGACGTTTTTCAAGCAGCTGTACCAGACCAAGTTGTAGCCTGGTGGTGATTTGGCAGCACACTTGAGACGTCTGGAGGCAATACGGTGCAAATTAATTCAAAGGGACATGGAGATACCTGATATTCAGTATGTTTTTATCATTCTTTGTTCCCTTAATGAGGACTTTGATGGTGTAGCTAGCCAGATATCTGCCGTTCCACCAGCACAATTAACTGTGGAAGGGGTAACGGCAAGATTAATGGGCGATTTGGATAGAAGGGAGGCTTGTGCCATAACTACTCCTATTTCCAGAAACAATGAGGAATGCCATATGCAAACTTGTGGTGATACGACTGCATTTAAAGCTGCAAAGCGTTATTGGTTCTTCAATAAGCAGGGACATTTTGCAAAGGACTGCAGATCCAAAAGAAAGCAAAGTACTCCCAAGTCACGGTCGTCAGCCCAGCAGCCGACATCGTACCGTAAAGACAGAAACGATCCACGAGCTTTTCATGCTCGGACTACAGATCTTAAAAGAATTAAAGGTGCCAAGTGGAAGTCTTTTATTGTGGACTCAGGAGCATCTCAGCACATTTGCAACGATTGAAGCTTGTTTATTTCTTTTGAAGAGGAAATTGGTAATGTACATTTAGCCAATTCACAAGTCTTGCAGTCGCTTGGCAGGGGTACTATTAAACTTGACTCTTTAAACATTACGATAGCGAACTGCATTTACTGCCCGTCAGTGGACAATTTATTGTCAGTAAGATGTTTTGCTCGTCAAGGCATAACTGTGCGTTGCTTAAAGTCAATGTGTGAGTTTTTCGATGGGAATAAATGTCTATTGTATGCCCGGGACTCTGATGGTTTATATAGACTGTATTTTCGCACCTACTCCCAATTGCCTATAAATTGCAGAGCAGCACAGTCAAGCCAGGGGTTGAGGAATGTAAGGCCACATTCCGGGTGTGCCCATGAAGCACACAGAATTCTGGGACATCTGAATTTTGCTGATGTAATTAAGACAAAGAATATTGTTAATGGCCTAAACTTAAAACCATGTAAATTCTTTATGCAATGTCTATCCTGTTGCAAGAATAACATTAAGGTTGCACTCAAGGGTAGGTGCTCAGATAGGAAAGTAACTGAGCCATTTGAACGTGTACATTGTGATTTAGTTGGGCCACTCCCACCATCATTAGGCGGTTCTAAGTACTGGCTTACCCTGATAGACCAGTATAGTAGATATTGTTGGACTTATGCAATAGCTGAGAAGTCCCAAGCATTTGAGAAGTACAGAGCTTTTTGCAACTGGGTAAAAACGCATTTTAACAAACCAATTAAGAACCTGTTTACTGACCGGGGCGGGGAATTTGTTTCTGAGGATTTTGAGAAATTCCTGGAAGCGCAGGGGACTACTCATGAGTTATCTTGCCCCCGAAGTCCCTGGCAAAATGGGCTTGTTGAAGTTGTGCAGCGTGACCTGCAGGCAGGGGTTAAAACTTATCTGCACAATGCTAATCTGCCCAAAGTCTTTTGGGCTGAAGCACTCGATGCCTTTTGTTACGTTAGAAATCACAGTTATCATTCTGGTTTAGATGTCACCCCTGTTGGGATACTGCCAGGGAGACAAAGGCCATCATGCCCCCACGTCGACTTCGGACGATCCATCAACCTCCCGTAGGAACGCAGTATCAGTCAATTAGCGACACAAGCCTCAGAAACAGCTTTCCACATTCCAAGGACTTGTGCACGCCCTTTGCAGAGTTCGCACAACGAAAGATGCACTCAGGAGAGCATTATTTACAACTTTATTCAGCGTTGGTCAGAACAAAGAAAAAACATGACTGCTTGCCTACGTGTTCAGGCACAGAGAGAGAAACAAAAGCTATGTACAAAACATAAACTTCCTGTGAGTCGGAAGTACGCAGACTGTGATTCAAACAACAGCCTACTCCCTGTTTAAGGTGGAATGGAAATATCCTAACAACCCCCTATGAGAAGCTGTATTAAAAACGCCCTAATCTGAAATACCTACGCATTTGGGATTCAGATATAATTATGCATTATCCCGCTAAGCAGAAATTGGGTGAGTGTAGTGTTCAGGGAAAATTAATGGGCTACCAGCAGGGGGCGTACAGAATTTACATACCAGCAACTGGCAAATTTCATATTACCAGAAGCATGATACAAACTGTAAATTGGAATGGCGTTGCTGTTTTCCAAGATACTAACGGTATAAATGACACTGAGGAAGAAGAGGAAGCAGCAGCAGCAGCAGGAAATGGTGCTTCTGAATTAATGGAACAAGACAAAAAGCCTGTTGAATCTGATGATTTGTTTGATGATTTAAAGTCACAGGCACCCGAGGGGAGGTTAGATTCTCTTGAGTTTTCTGACTGTGAGCTTAGCCTCAGGCACCTCTTCAGTCTGACAATGATGATTTACAACCTGAAACTAGTAGTTCAATTAGTCCCATTAAGTCTGAGGAGTCTGACTCTCCTTCCTGACTGAGACATTCAGATAGAAAAAGACAGAAGCCACAACGTTTTGCAGATGAACATTTAAATACTGTGTATGCCAATAAGGCGGTTTTTGAGCCAAAAAGCTACAATGATGTTCAGAATTTACCTAAGCACCAAGCTGTAAATTGGTATAAAGCTATGAACTCTGAGATAGCTTCTTTAAAAGAGCATAACACCTGGTCTCTTGTACCACAAACCCCAGATATGAGACTTATTGATTCAAAATGGGTTTAAGAAAATGCAAATGGGAAGGAAACGCCTATGGTGTGTGGTTTCACCTTTACATGTGAAGATAAGCCATTTCCTAACAAAACTTTGCATCGTTCTGCTATAGGCAAGCTAAATTTCATTCAAAGAATCTCAAGACCAGATATAACTTATGCCTTTCACTTTCTGGCAAAATTTGTGGAAAAGCCCACTACGTAATGTTTCTCTGCTCTTAAGAGAGTGGTAATGTACCTTAAACATACCAAAACATTATAGGTTGCAGTTTACATCATGTATTGACAAAGGTTTTGAAATTTTCTGTGATGCATCTCATGTAGTGGAACAAAATAATTGCAGGGATGTGTCTGGTATGGTGTTTTGTTATAACGGTTGTCCATTTGTCTCTCCACAACAGAGAGTGAATTATTTGCATGCGTTCAGGCCACTCGTGATGTGGAATGGTATCTGCAAGTATTTGCAGACCTACAGATGAAAGTAACACTACCAGTAAGAGTTTACCTTGATTCCCAGAGCGGACTCGCTATCCTGTGTTCAGAGACCAATACGCAGCGCACTAGAGTCTTAAGGTTACGTTTACAGTTTGTAAAGAAACTAATTGCTGACGAAATGATTGTATTTCAATATGTTCCAGGTGACAATCAAATTGCAGACATTTTTACAAAAGCACTTCCAAAGGTTACTCATGAAAGACATGTACAAAATATGCTTTATGTTTTTGTTCCACAATGATGAACCGCAGGGGAAATGTTGAATGATTTCTTTAAATGTAAAGGTTCATTATTGTTCCACCAGTTTTGTATGTCTTTAAGGGGCCAGAGCAAGGGCCAGAGCAAAATAACGAGACCCAGCTTTACAGCTGTGAAACACAGTAGGTGCTGAGTTGTATTGATTAAGCTGTGTCAGCATTTGGGTGTAGTATATAAGGAGCAGCACCTAGCTCTCCCATTACCCTGGGGGATGGGTTGGTGGTTGGGTCTGGTTTGTTGTTGGTGTATTTAGTGTATAAGGAGTTTTTGCGTTTGTTATTACAACCTTGTTTAGTTATTTCTGAGTCCCTTTTTAATGCATGGTCTCCCCAGCAAGCTCTCTGCAGTGCTAAAAGGTAAAGGTAAAGGTACCCCTGCCCGTACGGGCCAGTCTTGACAGACTCTGGGGTTGTGTGCCCATCTCACTTAAGAGGCCAGGGGCCAGCGCTGTCCGGAGACACTTCCGGGTCACGTGGCCAGCGTGACATCGCTGCTCTGGCGAGCCAGAGCTGCACACGGAAACGCCGTTTACCTTCCTGCTGGTAAGCGGTCCCTATTTATCTACTTGCACCCGGAGGTGCTTTCGAACTGCTAGGTTGGCAGGCGCTGGGACTGAGCAGCGGGAGCGCACCCCGCCGCAGGGATTCGAACCGCCAACCTTTCGATCGGCAAGTCCTAGGCGCTGAGGCTTTAACCCACAGCGCCACCTGCGTCCCCCCTCTGCAGTGCTACTATACTGCAAATAGCTAACACTGGCACCTCTCAGGTGGGCGCTATTGCCATTATAAGAGAATGAGGGAGGTGAGTTCATGGTGAGTCCTGGCACCTCTTTTTCTAGAAAAATAGCACTGGCTGGCACCTTCCCCTGGGATGGCCATGCCATACAGCTTTCATCTAGTTCACACGTGAACTTTCCAACACAATACGATTTGAAATTGCATCGTTAAGCCTTGGTCACTCACATCAAAGTCCAAATGCTCGGAGACATATTTCATGAGTACGTTGGTGGTCTTGACTGCTCTTTGCCTCTCACTGATTTTTGTGGAGTCAATCCAGCCATTTGTGTGCTGCGAGAGAGAAATCATCGTCATCACATGGAAGGACAACCCTTAATCCAGGTTTGCAAATTCACAAAGCTTCATAGAGGGGACAAATTGCAGAAAGGGGTTGTTTTGTAAAGGAGAAAGTTTGCTGCAATTTGTTTTATTATTATTATTATTATTATTATTATTATTATTATTATTATTATTATTATTATTATATTACCCCACCTTTTTCCCAGACAGGGACTCGAGGCAGCTTACAAACAAAACAAGAACAACGAAAGACACAGAAAAAAGAAGCCATTAAAAAAAAAAAAGCATTAGTAGAATTAGATATTAATTGGCTCTTGGGTTGCTTTTGTTTTATTATGCATTTTCTGTTCTGATTTTGTATTTTTATGTTGTGAACCGCCCTGCAATCTGTCATTTGTGTGTTTGTGTGTGTGATAATTACAACAATACAGCATACACCTCACCACAGCCATAGCAATGGAATGCAGGAAGCATCCTTCAAGCCCAGCCATTGATCCACAGGTAATGAGGACTGGCAGTTGGCCCTTTGGCCTTTCAGGCAGAGAGCCTTTTCCCAGCCCCACCTGGAGATGCTGAGGACTGAACCGGGGACCTTGGGCATGCAAGACAGATGCTCTGCCCCAAGCCACAGCCCTTCCCCATACGCCATCAGCAGAGGACATATCTTGTGTGCCTTGCACAAGCATTGCTAGCAGAACAGAGGCCCACTTGACCATCAGCACCCACAACCAGCGAGTTGGCCGCAGATGCCCCCCGTGCAATCATTTCAAGAGGGTCTGTCCTCCGGCATGGGAGCTGCTGCTTCCCCCTGCTCTGACACCTTGAGGGGCTCCCTTACCACTAATATCTCCTGCAGCGTCTCCAGAGAGGGGGCCTCCGACAGCAAGCTAGTGAGCATGTTGAGCCAGATGTAGATGGTCTCTTGAAAGCAGTCCTGGAAGGAGTGAAGCAAAAGCACTTAGAAGCTGAAGACCCCCATGGAAATCCCACATGCTCTGGAGCCTTCTAGTCCAAATTCGTAACAAAGCTTATGCAGGGGTTCAAGCAAGGCACACAAAGAGTCATAAACAGCAAACGTTTCTTGATATATGTAAGGTTACAGGTCATGCGATATAAAGATACAGGACTCCACACTGGGCTCAACTTCCTTGGAGTGTTCCAAGGCAGAGGGCCTTCTTGGTGGTGGGGCCCACCCCGTGGAACACCCTCCTATCTGATGTCAGAGAAATACATCATTATACTTCCGTCTGAAGACATCTGAAGGCAGCCCTGCATAGGGAAGTTTTAAATATTTGATGTCTGGCTGTGTTTTAATTTGTTGGAAGCCGCCCAGAGTGGCTAGAGTAACCCAGTCAGATGGGCAGCATATAAACAAACAAGCAAACAAATAAAATTAAATGCAACGTAGGAGGGAGGCATGAGAGTCACAAAATGCAGGCATGCAGGAATCATTTGTGGATGCATTTTAGCCAAAGGTGAAATGCAATAAATATGGAAACATGATTAAAATCAAAAATATACACCCCAAGTCTCTGGCTGTTACATCATTGTGATGGGTCAAATGTCTCGGGCAGCATTCTTTGCAGCTTACACGGCTCAGACTCTTTGCCCTCAAATCCTTTAACCTGGCAACCCCATTTTCCTCCAGAAGCAGAAGGTCCAGTCACCTGGCTCTGTGTTGCTGGCACAGAGCTCCCGGCTTTGACCTTCGTAACCTGCAATGATGGCAATTGGAAGACCTTCCTTATGGTTTTCTGTAGCAGCTGTGACCGGAGCAGGGGGTCCATGCGTGGTCTCAAGGCACTGAAAAGAGAAAGAAGGGGAGAGGAAAGGATCAGCACCCAGCAGTCCATAAACCTGGTGAAGAAATATGTACTGTGTCTGGCCGTACTTACGTCATGCGAATGATAGCTTCCATCGCTTGGTGTAATATGGTGAGTGATCCCATCGGCTCCTCTTTGATAACCTCCTGTGGTGGGGAAGCACACAGCATGTCAGGGAACTGGAGGCGCCATCCCTGCAACCACCACACCAAGCCCTCAGTTGTGCTCTCTATCCAGCCCACTTGACAACTTCTTTGCAATTGGCAAGTGGGTCCTCCTAGAGGAGAAGAGTGGGCTTCCTGGATCTGGGAATAAGAAGGACACTGACAAACTGGAACGTGTCCAGAGGAGGGCAACCAAAATGGTCAAAGGCCTGGAAACGATGCCTTATGAGGAACGGCTAAGGGAGCTGGGCATGTTTAGCCTGGAGAAGAGGAGGTTAAGGGGTGATATGATAGCCATGTTCAAATATATAAAAGGATGTCACATAGAGGAGGGAGAAAGGTTGCTTTCTGATGCTCCAGAGAAGCGGACACGGAGCAATGGATCCAAACTACAAGAAAGAAGATTCCACCTAAACATTAGGAAGAACTTCCTGACAGTAAGAGCTGTTTGACAGTGGAATTTGCTGCCAAGGAGTGTGGTGGAGTCTCCTTCTTTGGAGGTCTTTAAGCAGAGGCTTGACAACCATATGTCAGGAGTGCTCTGATGGTGTTTCCTGCTTGGCAGGGGGTTGGACTCGATGGCCCTTGTGGTCTCTTCCAACTCTATGATTCTATGATTCCCTTTTTCTCCTGGGCAGAGCTCTACCGCATAAGAACAGCATAAGATCAGCCTTCTGGACCAGGCCAAGGGCCCATCTAGTCCAGCATCCTCACAGCATTCTCACAGTGGCCAACCAGACGTCTGTGAGAAACCAGGGAGCAGACCATGAGCCCAAGAGTCCTCTCCCCACCTGTGGCTTCCAGCAACTATATTCAGAAACATTGCCTCCTTCCTTTGTGGAGGTAGAACATAGCAATCATGGCTGGGAGCCATCGACAACCCTCTCCTCCTGGGAGAACCTAGCCTCTTTTACTTAGGCGCTGGTGACATCCTGCTGAGGTTGCCACAATGTAGGGCTGCCTTTCAAGAGGGTTTGGAAACTTGAGCTGGAGCAGAACGTGACCACCCAGAAATGGTTTGGGGCCAGATGGTCAGAACATGCAACCCAGAGCTAGACCTACACAGCTATTTTTAAGAAAAAATGCTCTGAAAATAAACCCCAGGAGATTCCCCCTCTTTTTTTCTTTTTCTTTTTACTCACTATGATGCAGAAGGTGAGCTCGTCTTTGTGGGGGAAGGTGACATATCCCACATTCGATTGCACAAGCGCCTTGGTTGTTAGAGTTGCTGCCTTCATAAAGCTCTTCTTCAAAGCCTCGTTCTGAAAGGAGAAGGGATTTTATAAAATTGAGTTTGAATCAAAATCACAAGGAAACATAAAGCCACACTGACCCTAACCCTAATTCTAATCCTTACCCTAACACTAACCCAATCCAAAAATTAACCCTAACCCAGAAATGGTCTTGTTAGATAGTTAAATTCATGGTAAATTGCTGTTTTAGGGTTTCTTTTAAAAAAGTCTGGAAATAATTAATCCATTTTGCATTACTTTCTATGGGAAAGCGTGCCTTGGTTTGGAACGCTTTGGTTTCAGAATGGATTAAGTTTGAGAACCAAGGTACCACTGTAATGCCCCATCTGGTCCTAAGGGTGGAGTCAGTATACACCCCAGTCTACAACCCTTCGGTGGATGAAGCCAGAGACCCTGCCCTAGGGCACAGTCTGAAGGCATGTGGTGCAAGGACCTTGACGGAGCTCAGGAGGTCTGCTCACTGCCTGGATGGTGACCACGGGGGAAATAAAGTCGTATGACAGGAGAAAGGCAGGATATACTGTATTTTTTCGTGTATAAGACACCCCCTATTTTGGGGGACTCCAAATTAAGAAAATGGGGGAAGGATTGCCCAGAGTTGCTGAGCTTTGGGGGGGGGGGAGGATTACCCACAGTTGTTCAGCTATTTGGGGGAGGGGATTCCAAAAATTGCTCACCCGCTGGACCTATGCTGCCACTCACACACGTCGCAAAACCCACCTATTGTCTGTCCCTCACCGGCAGAAACCGCCAATCACCTTCCCAATTGCTCACCCGCTGGACCTATGCTGCCACTCACACACGTCGCAAAACCCACCTATTGTCTGTCCCTCACCGGCAGAAACCGCCAATCACCTTCCCAATTTCCGCAGCGACAGCCAGTCAACACCACCCCTGCCGCAGCCACCAATAACGTGCACAATAGCCGCTGACTATCTCCGGCTTGCAGCGGCAACCAATCCCACGTCCCCCCTATGCACTATCTGTGTATAAGATGACCCTCATTTTTAAACATAATTTTTTAATAATAATAAAAAGCACCTCGTCTTATACACGGAAAAGTATGGTATAGCTGAGAGAACAAACAACATGAGTCCATGTGATAATCAGAGCCATACCTTCCTGCTGTTCTGGAATTGGAAGAGGAGCTCCTCTGTGATAAGGTCTATATAAAAGGGGAGCTCATCCTGCTGTGCCCCGAATGCCATTTGCCCGCAGCAAAGGATGACGGTGATACTAGCATTCGTCTTGCTAGTATTCTGGAGGGAAAGGATGGGGAAAGTGAGTTTGGGAACCTTAAGTGCAATTGGAGACAAATCACCGTTTAGTTGGGACCTTTTAGCAGCTGGGAAAATATTAGTAGTCAGTAAGTTGTTGTGCGAAAGGTGGAGGGCACAAGGAGAAGGGGACAAGCTCTCTAAGCTACCAGCATGAGTTTGACCAAGCTGCGGGAGGCAGTGGAAGACAGGAGTGCCTGGCGTGCTCTGGTCCAGGGGGTCACGAAGAGACGGACACGACTAAACGACTAAGCAACAACAACAAGTTGTTGTGCAGACTTACAAATTTTGTATTTTTTTTTCCTCCAGGAAACTCAAACTGCTGGCAGGCCAGGGCTCACCCACCCTATATATGTGCATCAGATTCTTCCTGCCTAAATGTAGAGCCTAACATTTGACTCTATTGAATTTCATTTTGTTAGTTTGGGCCCAGTTCTCCAATCTGTTAAGGTTATCTTGAATTCCGATTCTGTCTTCTGTGGCATTGGCTACCCTTCCCAGTTTGGTGTCATCTGCAAATTTGATGAGCATCCCCTCAATTCCTTCATCCAAGTCATTTATTTTAAAAAAACGTGGAACAACAACGGGTCCAGGACAGAACCCTGTGACACCCCACTGGTCACTTTTTCCCCAGGATGACGAGGAACCATGAAGGTGTTCTCTTTGGGTTCGGTCAGTCAACCAGGGAGAAAGTGCAGGACAGTGTAGGGTAGACTGACCACTGGTGCTCTTTTCCATGGGAGCTGCTTTTTTAAAATTAAAATGAACCGGGTGGATCTGCTCATCTTCTCCATAGTGAGGGTTGGGAAATTTCCTTGGTCATTTCCCAACTCAGAGCAAAAATCCAGGGGTACCACACTCCTGGGTTTCATTTCTCTTGGATGGCAGAGCACAAGAGAGTTCAGGGCTGCGTTCAGATGTAACAATAAACCAGAGGGCATCAACATAGGTTGGCCTCTAGCTCACATCAGCCTCAGCCAGCATGGCCAGTGGTCAGGAGGGATGGGAGTTGCAGTCTGTAGCATCTGAAGGGCCCCATTTTGGTTACCTCTGTGATAAACTATGGTTTATTATTGTGTGAATGAGCCTTGGACTCATTGGCTCCTGCTCCCTTCTCCTCTAGCACAGTTGCAAAACGGATACCAGAAGCTTGAGGGAAGTTAACTGAAAGTGGAAGGAAAAGGTTCTGATCTCCTTCCAGTTGGGATGGAGAATTGGAGAGTCGGGGGCACATGACCCCAAGGCCCCCTCAGGTTATGGAACTGTTAGATCCGCACGCAGTTAGTATGCCTTTGTAATAATTCGCTTAATTGACAAATACATGGAGGTGAACACAGAGAGTGACACTCAACTATGCTTTGCTTCAAGTAGACCTGTCGAAATGAATGAGCCTAACTTAGTCATCTTCATTAAATTCAATGGGTCTACTCTAGAACATAGTTGAATGGGGCCAGCAGGCACTCCCGTAAGCAGAAGAACCCTTGCACGAGAGCAACTTGGGCAGCTGCCCTGCCCCGGGATGCAGCTGAAACCTCTCCCCTCTTTCTCTCTGCCTCTCCCAGCCTGCCGCCTGCCTTCTCTCTTGGGTTCTGCTCCCTCCCCTCAGTTGGAGAGGTGTCCCCTCTTCCAAACTCTAAGAGGTTCTTCATTCAAAGCTTTCTGACAGCAGAACACTCTCCCTTGGGAGGTTGTGGACTCTCCTTCGTTGGAGGTTGGATGGCCATCTCTCAGGGATGCTTGAGCTGAGGTTCCTGCATCGGAGGGGGTTGGACTAGATGACCCTTGGGGGTCCCCCATTAGCTTCCACTATTGAAGAAATGCCAACCAACCATCTGACAACCAACCTAAAAACAGGGGTCAGTGTACTTTGGGGGATGACCAATGGTTTCTAACGAATCGGTTTGACTGACTGACTGAGCCACGGGATCAGATCAGATCTAGGATCTGGAGCCACAGAGACAGGACTGCTGGAGCCCACTTCAGAAGGATGACTGACACATACCCACAGAGGAAGCTGTCTGGCTTCCATACTGAGAGGATGAGCAGATCCAATTGCCTTTTTGAAATGGTAAGGATCCCATCCCTTGAAAAAGAGCATATTTGGAAATGGGGCAGGATTCGTTCTTTTCCAACACAGCTCTGTTTTACTAGATCAGAGGAACCCAGAGGCTGCTTCATGTGCTTTGGTGTGGATGTAAATAGCCGCTAAGGATCCAATTTGCCAGGACCTTTGTCTAACCATTGGCCATGCTGTCAGGGGTTGATGGGAGTTCCAATTCAAAACACACGGATGGGGAAGGGGCACCAGGCTGGGGATGGCTGACCTACACTCTTGCTGCGCTCCTTCCTCACTTCACACCCTTACCTCAGACGTCTCAGTCATCCTTGCAATGGCTGCGCGGCCAAAATCCCGCACTGCCATCAGCGCCTGGGAAATATGGGTGCTTGAAGCCACACCGATAGCCTCAGAAATTCCCTAGGGAGAATGAGGCATGTCAAACATATCGTTTTCTTGATTGCAATTAGTGATAATAAAAATAATAATAAATTTTATTTATAGCCCGCCCTCCCCAGCCAAAGCCGGGCTTAGGGCAGCTAACAACAATAAAATAGTACAACATTCTAAAAACATTTCATTATAAAAATTAATTAAAATCAATTAAAATGAAATTGATGGCAACCATTAAGCTAAGCTGATCATGAGGGATGGAGGATAAATGTGATTCTGTAAGCAGATTGCTGCAAAATGTGGGGAACCAAATTTAAGAATGGAGAAATGAGACACTTAGAGAACCAATTTGAACAGATCCTTTCATCCCGGATAATAATAGGGGTGGTTTGAAGAACGATATGTCTGTGGATTCTGATGTGAACTGACCAGACGACACCTCCCAGACTCATGTGCAGCTTGCAACGCAAGGATGCCTTGCATTCTGACATTTGCAAATCTTGTATACAGTTCTTGGCTTCCTTAAACACCCAACCACATTAAAATGCATCATTTATTACCTGGAAGTATTTGTAACCCACCCCTCCCCCAAAGGCGCCAGAGCAGGAATATGCACCATCTAAACCAGGCCAGGGTGCTCCAATTTCTCATACCAAGTGGGCCACAAGAGTAGTTCAGCACAGAACCTGTGGACCACACACTGACTTGTCGTGTGGGAGAGGGGAGCAAGGCCAAAATTTGACACACACGCCCCGGCCCGCATGCTGCCTTCCCAAAGGTAGGCAGGTGAGGCGCTGGGTTTTGGGAAGGAGGCACGAGGCTCTGGTGGGACCTAGCACCTTCCCACCTTCTTGCCAAAGGTGGCAAAGAGCTAACTGAGTACTCTAGGACCCTGACATATCACACCTGCCTCCTTCCCCAAGCCCAGCACCTCCTTACCCAGCTTTGGGAAGGCGGTGCAAGGTCTACAGGTGTGTAGGGGTGCCTCCAAGGTTGCTGAGGGCTGCCAAGAAAGGCATTGAGGGCCACTTGTTGGCTGCTCTGATCTAACCCAAAACTAAACAAATCTGCCCAGATATCTGAATGCTGAAAAGCGGTTCCTCCTGTAAGGGGCTTTGAGGGGGTGACTGGGTAGGCACAAAATCCTTGGAGGAAGGAAGGTCACGAGCAGAGACCAATCCGGAAATCAGGACAGAGGGCTGGTGGGGTCTGTGGGGTAATGTCAGGGACTGGCTGGATGAATAAGAGTGGGGGACCCTGGTTTGTGGTGGTGGGACACTGGGGAGCAGCCTGGGGAGGCGCTTGAAGCAGGAGGTTTCAGAAGGAGGAGGCTCTTCCAGGACACGGCTGGAGGTGGAGAGTCTCCGTGTGAGCACAGTCCCAGTCCCGCTGGCTCTCCTCCCCCCTGACATCCCACACATTCACTCACCTCTCTGTCTGCTTCCTCTTCGAGAGGCAACGTCAGGACTAAGTGCAGGTACTGGTGGACTGTCTCTGCGCTCCTGGAATCCCGCAGCTTGAGTCCATAGTATCTATAGAGGGCGTTCTAAGGGTTGGGGAAGGTTTGGGTGAGTCACAGGGAGGAGACCCCACCAGCTACATCAACTGCTTTTGGAAAACCAAAGAATTTCCATTTTAACGTCTGAAAATGTCGGGTAATACTGAATAATAATAATAGATTGCAAGTACTAGGCAATTGTTTTAATGGTTTGTGTCAGGGAACTGCCATCGGAGCCGAGTGGAGAGGTAAGGCTCCCCAATGATGCCGGAGAGGGAACTAGCAAGGAGAGAGAGAGAGCTTCCGCTGGGGAAGGAAACCAAGGTGACACCAGGAAGAAAGGAGAGGCTGAGAGTACTTCGGAGGGAAGGATCTGAGACTCTTCCAGTGACATCAGTGGGGAGAGTGCAGGACCACCGCTTGGCACGCCCACTCTGCGCAGAAGGCTTCCGCGCAGAGAAGCGAGGCGGAGACTTGCTCTTAAGGAATTCTTATGTTGGAAGAAGTTCAGGAAACGCCCACTGACGGATTCTGCCAGTGACTGAGACAGTTGCGCTGTTAGGGCTGTCAAACCGGGGAAAGGTTCAGCTATACAACCAGCTTGGAGCAGTTTGGAATTTACGCACAAGCAACCCCAATTCCCATTACAGTTTGTATGCAATTTTATCCATCTTCTGAATTCCCAAGTCATGTTACAACTCTTTAAAGGTAAAGGTAAAGGGACCCCTGACAATTAAGTCCAGTCGCAAACGACTCTGGGCTTAAAGCTCATCTCGCTTTAAGGCCGAGGGAGCCGGCATTTGTCCGCTTCCGCAGACAGTTTCTCCAGGTCATGTGGCCAGCATGACTAAGCCGCTTCTGGCGAAACCAGAGCAGCACACGGAAACGCCGTTTACCTTCCAGCCGGAGCAGTACTGGCTTTGGCTGGGGAGGGTGGGATATAAATAAATTATTACTATTATTATTATTATTTACTTGCACTGTGTGCTTTTGAACTGCTTGGTGGGTAGGAGCTGGGACCGAACAACGGGAGCTCACCCTGTCACAGGGATTCGAACCGCCGACCTTCCAATTGGCAAGCCCAAGTGGCACAGTGGTTTAACTCACTATTACAACTCTTTAGTTAGTTTAGTCTTTAGTTAGTTTAGTCCCTATTACAACTCTTTAGTACTCCTCATTTGGGGAATTTGAAAGTTGACAAGTTCAGCATGTCCTAATTGCTCTGCCTCCACTGTTGGAGGCAGGAATGCTTCTGAATACCAGTTGCTGGAAACCACAGGAAGGGGAGAGGGCTCTGTGTTTGAATTCTGCTTTCCAGTTTCCCATGGGCATCTGGTTGGCCACTGTGAGATAAGGATGCTGGACTGTGCAGGCTGCTGGTCTAACCCAGCAGCCTCGTCTTTCATTCTCATGACACACTTTTGTCCTGGATACGCTGACCCTAGGCTCTTCCCGCTTTTTAAGAGAACTAATACCTGCACCCACAGCCTCTTACGGGTTTTCCCACCCTCCCCCCATGACTGAAATTGGGAGAGGGTGTTCTCTTTTGTGGCACCCCACAGTAATGTGATTGGCTGTCACTGGTTTAAAAGGGAAGCCTGTCCAATAGTGGTGGAGTGGGGTAGATGAGTGTGGAGTCTTCTTTTGCCCCCAGGAGCAGGTACTCTGTCTGATTATATGAACTGCTTCTGTAGATATTTGTATATATATTTAGCTCACAATAATGAATACTGCACTAAAGAACCTGGGACTCTGGGCATTCTGCTAAAAGCGCCGCAAGGAATTCATGACAGGGTTATGGGCCCAGCACGCTTCCGCTGCGCATGAGTACAGGTGGCAGTTATCTAGCCGTGGGTGCTGGAGGGGAGCTGCAGGGATGGAGCAGTCCAGAGCTGGCGTGTTGCTGGAGAAGCTGACGGCCCCAGGCAGGATCTGGTCAGTCCGCATGCAACACTTCCTCAAGCGTGAGGGCCTGTGGAAAGTGGTGGAAGATCCACCGCAGCCCCCTGAGGAGGATGAAAAGGATGAGAAAGCCTTGGCTACGATCATCCTTGGAGTGGACGACAGCCAGCTAATCTATGTAGCTGATAAGGTGACGGCAAGTGAGGTGTGGAATGTGCTCAAGGCTGTCCATGTGCGAGAGACAGCTGGCTCGCTGATAACACTGACCAGGAGAACGTACCAGTGTCAGAAGACACCGGAGGACTCCCTGGTGAACCACCTAAAATTCCTAACAGGCTGTTTCCAGGAGCTAGTCTTAAGAGGGAGGCCTGTGGGGGAAGAGGACAAAGTCTTTATAGTCCTGAGTTCCCTTGATGACAGCTATAATATGCTGGTCAATTCCCTCGAGTCGGTAGAGACTGATAAGCTGACTCTGGAATACGTTACCGGACGGTTGTATGCAGAGGAGAACAGGCATTCAGAGTGAAAGATGACCTCAGCCCAGCTGCTGGAGCATCCCAGAGGGAACAACAGCCGGGAAGAGCAGAGGTGTCGGGAGCAGGAGAAAAAACCAGGAGGAGCTGCTGCAGACCAGCTGGTGGTCAACAAAGTAAAAAGGTGTTTTTGCTGCAAGTCCAGTGGACATCTGCTTCGGGACTGCCCGAGGAAACAACAAAAACAGCAGAAGCACAGGAGGCAGCAGAGAGAGTCTAACGCTTGGGTGTCTGCAGATGGCCAAGAAAATGAAGAGCTGTGGGTTCTGGACAGCGGAGCTTCTCAAACTTTTTGTAAAAGAAAAGCATTGCTAACTGATGCTAGGGCTTCAAACAAAACCATGTAAGTCTTGCCTCAGGCCAGAAAGCTAATATAGCCTGTGAGGGGGAGATTGTGTTCCCACAGCTGGGACACACATTCAGGAATGTGTTGTGTGTGCCTAGTTTGCAAAACAATCTCCTGAGTATTCCTGACTTAGCAAAAGCAGGCTTTGAAGTAAACTTTGTGGGAGATCAGTGCCAGATAAAGCAAAATGGGGCAGTATTGGCAAATGCTAACCTTAGAACTAATATGTATGTACTGCAGTGTGAGTCTAAGGTTGTGAATGTGCAAAATGTCCCGACCCATGATATGTGTATTCATATGCTGCACAGGCGTCTGGTCATGCCAGCTTTAAGGTGCTGAACAAAACATTGGAGTTGTGTGGGGTGATGAAAAACATTAAAAGTTGTGATAATTACTTAGACTGCAATATCTGCAAGGAGGTTAAAAGCAGGGCTTGCCCAGTAGCAAGAGCAAGCCAGAGAGAAACAAAACAAAAAAAACAACCACTGGAGTTGGATCATGCTGATGTAACTGGTCCTTTTCCACCAATCGTCTCCTGCAACAAGTATTGTTTGATCCTAGTGGATGACTATTCTAGATTTGGCTGGGTCTATCCATTAAAGCAAAAATCTGATGTTGCCCAAACTTTGAAGTTCTGGGTAAGAAGGATAGAAAGACAACTTGGCCAAAAGGTGTGCTCTATTCAGACAGACAGGGGAGGAGAATTTATGGCAAGCTCCCTAAGAAACTGGTTGCGATCCCAAGGGATTAAACATAGGCTTACCAATGTGGCGACTCCTCAGGAGAATGGAGAGCAGAGCGTAGGAGAGGTGTCTTGCAGACACAATTGAAAGCATTGTTGGCAGATGCAAATCTTCCAATTAAATACAGGGCTGAGAGTATTAAGACAGTGAATTATATTGGAAATTGTTTGTGGTCTATAAGATTCTCTATAACAAAAGTCCCAGTTTGCAACATTTGAGAATCTTTGCGACAAAGGCATGGGTTGACATACCTATAAAAAACCCGAAGAAAAGGTGGGAAAAGGGCACAGCAGTTGCTATTTCTTGGGTATGAAAGCGGTACGAAAGCCTACAGGTTTGAAGATGATAAAAATCTTTTGAGTTATAGTTGGTCAGCCAGCTTTAATGAGCAAAGAAATTGGCCCAAGATACATGCAAACCTGCTGCCAGAAAAAGTTTTACTGCCAAGTGTACCTGATAAGGCCGTTGAAAGAAAGCTAAGAATTGGCAGCTCTCCCAGAGAAATTGAAAGGGAGGAGGTAAAGACTGAGCATTTTTCTCCAGCTGCTAGCATGGAGCGGGGGGGGGGGGAGAAAGTGCAACAGGGACAGGAGGAGGTAAATCTCCAGAGTCAATCCACCCCAAAAGCAGTCCTGAAGGTAGCCCAGGGGGTGAGATTAATGAACCAAGGAGGTCTGAAAGAAGTAATAAAGGCCAACCTCCAGCCCGTTATGGGTTCCCAGCCACCATAAACCAGGTTTGTGTAACTGAGCCAGCAAACTTTGAAGAAGTGCAAGAGTTACCTACTCTAGAGAAAGAGGTGTGATTAATGGCAATGCAGGCAGAGTATAACTCTCTGCTAAATAACAATGTGTTTGTACCTACTGAGGAGATTTCACCCCTCCCATATCCAAGAATCTGCTGATGTTCTCTGCTGATTCTCCAGAGAGGAGGGGGCGGTTTTTGCTCTCTATTTATTCCTCTCCAGCCTCACATCAAAGTGTCGGAGAGAGAGACTGAGTGTTAGAGAGAGATCGTGTGTATAGATAAGGTTGCTGCTAAGAGCAGCTGCAGACACTCAGTGCAGTTCAGCATTCATTTTCGTTTAGACCTCATTTAGCTCCATATATAGTTCTGTATTATAGTTGTAGATAGAATAAAGAAGATATTCTACAGAGCTGTTCTCCGAGTCGTTTATGCTCTGCTGTACTCTGCTATACTCTGCTGTGCGACGACTGTCTTCTTGTGGAAGTGAATCTGGTGCTCACAACTGAAAGCTGTGAGTCCACAGCACTTTGACCTGTTCCTGTACAGAAGGTGGTCTCTGGAAGTGCTACCCAGCTCGCCTAGCTCAGTTGGGGCTGAAGTGGATGAGTCTAGTTGGTGACACTGGCTCAAGGGCAATGCTGACACCTACAGAATTGCCTGAAGGTAAAAAGCCCATAAGCTGTAAGTGGGTTTTTAAAGTGAAAAAGCTGGCTGATGGTAGTTGTCAGAGGAAAGCCAGGCTGGTTGCAAGGGGCTTTACACAAAGGAAAATGATACATTATGATGAAGTGTTTGCCCCAAGAGCAAAGGCTGAAACAGTAAAATCAGTTTTAGCAATGGCAAGTCTGAGGGGGTTAAAAGTTAATCATTTTGATGTTGCCTCAGCATATCTAAATGCTCCTATTGACACTGAGGTGTATTTACAGCAAATACCAGGTTATGAGCTGGAAAAAGACAGCATGGTGTTAAAGCTGCAAAGGGCACTATATGGTTTACACCAAAGTGCACGTCTATGGCGTGAATGCATAGATACAACTTTGAAAAAGATGGGATTCAAACAAAGCCTGGCTGATTCCTGTTTATATTCAGCAATGGTGCAAGGAAGTGTTTGTTATTTACTTCTGTATGTTGATGATATCTGTCTAATAACAACTGCACTAAAACAAGGGTCTTGGTTTATAAACAGCCTAGGTAACAAATACAAACTGAAGTATTTGGGAGAGATTCAGAATTACTTAGGAGTAGAGGTTCAGAGAAATGAAGAGGGCGTCTACTCTCTGAGTCAGAAGGAAAAAATCGAAAAGTTACTGAAGACATATGAAATGGAGAGGGCAAATGAGGTTGACACTCCCATAACTAAACAGTACAAAAATGAACCAGAAGGACAAAAATGTGAGAATGCAACTGTGTTTCATTCTTTGTTAGGTTTCCTGTTATATTTAAGTTGCTGGACGAGACCCGACATAACATTGGCAGTGCACATGTTAAGCCAAAGAAGTGCAGACCTGGCTCAGAGAGATTGGGTAGCGCTTAAAAGAACCCAAAGGTATCTGAAAGGCACAAAAGATTACAAACTGGTGCTGGATACAGGATATGATCAGCAGATTTCTAAGGATTACCAGATTTCTAAGGATCTCCTTAACGTTAAAAAATTTTTAGCGATAACAAACGGGCTGCTCCTGACCCTAGTGGATAATTTCAAACAACATGTGAGCGCTTCAGACCAGAATACAAATCCCCTAGCCAGCCCGGATCCACCACTCCCCAGCAAACCCCGGAGGAAAAAAGCTGAGCCTAAGATGAAGAAAAGCAAAAATATGAAAAACCTAAGGCGGCTTAAGACAACTCACCGTACCTGTAAAAAATATTGGCAGAAGCTCTTTAACCTTCTTCCATCCCTTTCTACAAGTGGAACAAACAAATCCAACTCGAGTGCCATCAAAGAGACACGTAAAGTAGATACACCCATAAAAGAATCTAAATCAAGTTTTGAAGAATCAACACCGAGCTGGGACAAAGGAACTAATCCATCTACAGTTATACCGCCCCAGAGTCCTCTTATGGCCAGCACAGAATCTGTAGACAGAGGTGAGCAGGCGACCCAAACTATTGAGGGGAACCACTCCTCCCAAGCTCGACAGATGTTGTGTCCCAAAAGAGAATGGAGTTTAGTCCTAATCCCACAAAAGCTTGTCTTTGCTAATTACCCCAAACCGCCTAGATTTTATGCAGGGTTGGACCGTATAGACCACTTTTTGTCCATTATAAGTGGCATTTTACCGGGGGTAGTAAAAGCAACTGACATAGCCGCTATAGAGTATCTACATCAAGATGATTGCTCGGTACGAGCATTGATTACTTTTTTAGACCATAATCTGGCCAGTTTCATTTTTAGAGCTAAAAACCTATTCAAAAAAGAAAGAATAGTCCTATTAAGAATATTTGAAAATAGAGCACCTGCAACCTCTCTGATGGGGCCCAAGAGCATAGGAATGGAAGTTCACAAAAGGGAAAAAACCAACCACCAAAACCATCGAAATAGAAAGCATAAGTTCCAGCAGGATCATCTCCATCAAACAGTACCAAATGAAAAAAAGGAAGCCCCACATCCAACTGGCGTCTGGCCTCTCACGTGTGATAGTGAGGACTCCGCTTTGGAGGAAGAACTCTCGCTGATAAAGCGATTCTGGTCACTGCATTCTCCAGCTCAAACTGAGATCCTGAAAAGACTTGATTTACTTCGAAGCAGACTAGAAAAAAAGGATGAGCTAGAGGCGTTTTTAGAGCCTCTCGAATCTACCTACCCGTCTGCCCTGACTATTGTGTGTGGAGACTTCAACGCTCGTATAGGAACAGATGACAACAGTCTATACACTCATTTCAACCAATTTATGGACCCTGAAGAACAGACGGATATTGGTGCGACACGACTGTCCAAAGATAGTAGAAGTAATTTCCCAGGTCTCTGCTTAGTGCAGGCTGCCAGACGGAGGGAACTGCTGATATTAAACGGCAATATAGAGGGGGACCGCCCCGGGGAATATACCCATTTCTCCAAGGCTGGGGGAAGCGTTATAGATTATATCTTAATCTCAAGATTTGCTCACAGCTTTGTAAGGAAGTTCCAAGTGGGCCACAATACTCTGAGTGATCACCTACCTCTAATTTTAGAGCTTGCAGGTCGGCCTTTTGACTATTCTATTGCCGAGCCACAATATATACCTTCTGTAAATTTGGATATACCTGCCCCCAAAAGACTCAAATGGTCCCCAATACTGAATGAAAATCTAACCCTCCTTCTTCAGTCAGTGGAGTTAAAGCTTATTCGCTCCGCTATTGTATCAGGCAATTCAGTAGATGCGATTATGGAACGCTTTAAATTACTTTTGGAAAGATTGAAACCCCATTTAACAACAGTGATACATAGCTCCGCTACAAAGAGGGCAAAGGACGGAGCTAGCTGGTTTGACCTGGAGTGCAGGCAAACAAGGAGACAAACGAGAACAGCCTACCAGAGATACAGGAAATCAGGGACTGCCCTCCTACTTAATGCTTATATTTATCTGAGACGGTCTTACAAACAATTACTAAGGAGAAAGAAACTGGAAGCTGAAAGAGCCGCATGGCACAGTTTGGTTAAGGCATCGCACGAGAAAGATACTACTTGCTTTTGGCGAACCATATCTGGTCTACTGGACCAGGAGCGTACTAATTCCATCTGTACAGTGGAACCAATGGAGTGGTTGCGCCATTTTCAATCTTTGTTCTATGACCAGGAAGCCCAACATTACAAACTATGCATTCAATTGGAGGACCTACCTCATTGGCCACCAGTAACTGCAAAGGAAGTTGAGAATTTAATCGCACAATTAAAGAACAACAAGGCCCCAGGGAATGATTACATCCCTGCCGAACTTCTGAAGTCCAACATTGGCTGGTGGGCCCCCCTGCTGGCGTCTTTATTTTCTTGGATCGACTCAACGGGTTTACTCCCAGATGGTTGGACTGAGGCAATAATTATCCCAATCTATAAAAAAGGACCCATGACAGACCCGGCGAGTTATAGACCAATCAGCCTTCTGCCTATACCCAGCAAACTATATGCCAAACATCTTTATATCAAGCTAACTAGCTGGCTGGAAACTGAAGCTATTCTAGCGGAAGAGCAAGCGGGTTTCAGGCAAGGCAGATCCACCATAGACCATTGCTTCACCCTAGCCTATTTAATTGACAAATATGCCAAAAAATCCCGTGGGGTGTTATATGCAGCCTTTATCGATCTAAAGGCTGCTTTCGATTCAATTCCACGTGTAAGACTCTGGGATAAATTGAGCACATCAAGTATAGACAAAAGACTATTATTTCTGATCAGCTGTTTATATAAAGACACGGTGATGCATGTAAGAACTTCGTTAAATGGCCATCTTATAGGACCAGTTCCTGTCAGTAAGGGGGTCAAGCAAGGTTGCATCCTGGCCCCAGTTCTATTCAACATCTACATCAATGATATGGTTAACTGTTTGTCATCTCCGGACTTCCACGCCCCCAAACTGGCTGACAAATCAATATCAGTGCTTTTGTATGCTGATGATGCGATACTCCTATCTCGAACAAGAATAGGCTTAAATAGGCTCATAGGTGAATTTTCAGCATACTGTAGGAGAGAGCAACTTGCAATAAACTATCAGAAAACCAAAATTATGGTTTTTGCAAGGAAACACAGACAGTACAGCTGGAGGATGGATAACCAGACAATTGAACAGGTTAAAGCCTTCAAATATCTGGGTATCGTTTTCCAGTCGACCGGGTCCTGGGATGTCCATCAAAAATGTGCCAAAGAAAAAGCAGCTCAAAGTATCAAGATGCTGTCCCGCTTCTTTTACACGAAGGGGGGCAGATACATCCCAGCAGCCCTTGAAGTTTTTCAAGCAAAACCTCTGGCGCAGTTACTGTACGGGGCACAAATCTGGACGGGGAACCACTGCTCCAGTCTTGAAACTGTGCAGTCTAAATTTCTAAGGCAGATATTCGGCGTCCCCTCCTGTGTTCCAAACGCAGCATTACGACTCGAGGCCTGCCTTCCATCTGTGGAAACTCGGACCTGGCAGAGAACATTCAACTATTGGCTTCGTCTTAATCTGAATCCACCTGGTCTACTGCCTCTAGTAATGCAAGACCCTCACAAAAGCAAGTGGTTCAAAACTGTGCATCAAAAACTCCTTACATGCGGTCTGCATTCACAGTCCCTACTATCAATGGGCCTCATTAAAGCAAAGAGTCTAATAGGCCAGCGCCTGAAAGACATTGAACGACAAAACAACCTGATTATCTTAAAGAAACTGTGCCCATGGTATACCTACTTTCCCCCTTCTCATTTTGACTCTCCAGCTTCATATTTGTTTAAACTAACCATCCCAAAATACAGACGTGCCTTTACATTGGCTAGATGGGATGTTCTTCCCTCTGCTGTACTCGAAGGTCGTTACCAAAAGACTCCATTTGAAAAACGACTTTGCCCATGTGGAGATGGTAACACGGAAACAGTGTCCCACGTCCTTCTATCTTGCCCCCTTTACAAAGACCTAAGGAATGAGATTATTACTCCACTCATTCTCTCCAACCCCGGCCGTTCACCAGACATTACACTGTATTTTCTATTATCTGATACGGATAGTCAGATAACAGAGAAGGTCGCGAGGTACATCGAGAGAGCTGCGAAATTGAGGGCCACCATCTGAGTGACAGACTTGTTCATCTGACGGACCTCCTTTTGCTTGTTCTTTTCTTCCTTTTATCCCTATTTTCACTTTTAACTCTTGTATAGCTGTGGCCTGTTGGCTTTGCTAATAAAGTTTTGATTTGATCTGATTTGATCAGCAAGTGTATGAATATACTGATGCCAGCTGGGGAGACAGAGAAAATGGAAAGTCTACCACTGGCTATGCCATATATATTGGAAATGCCCTGGTTCAGTGGAAATCCCAGAAACAAACATTTGTTGCCACAAGTACTTGTGAAGCAGAGTACTCAGCCATAAGCGAATGTGTGTCACAAGTAGAGTGGTTTGCTTGCCTAACAAAAGAGCTTGGAATACGTTCTGAAATGCCAATCTCTGTGCTCAGTGACAACATGGCTGCACAACAGCTTGCTAACCAACAGAACTTTAAGAGCAAGAGCAAACATATTGCTATAAGATACGGAAATGTGAAAAATGCTTTGGAAAGAAATGTGTTCAAGGTACAGCACTGTAACACAAAATGTAATGTGGCAGATTTGTATACAAAATGTTTGGATGCTCCTAAATTTCGAGACCTAAGAGAATTATTAGGTCTCAAGCCTTTGACTTAAGGAGGAGTGTTGGGATTCACAGGATGCTGTGCAAGTAAGTCTGCAGGCTTCAGTTTGCAACAGGCTGATGTGAAGGAATGGGTTTCCCAAACCCAAAACTGACTGTGAAGGCAGTACCAAAATCCCTATTTTTCCTTAGCTAAAATCCATTAACTTGAGCTCTGAGTCAATGTATAAACAAAAACCCGGCTGTGCTCGAAGCTCTCTCCCTTATCAGTCTGTGGCGGCAATGAGTGACCTTGCCAAGTTCCAGTAGAGCAGGGATGATGCGTGTGTGCCTTATGTGCTGACCACAAAAGACGCACAGACCCAATCTGGGAACAGCGCCAGAGCGTGTTCCCGGAGATGATGACCTATTCCTCCCAGATAAGAGTAGGAAGAGGAAGATCCTTTTATGGTTATAAGTACAGGAAGGAATCCCCTTTTATGGTTAAGAATACCAGAGCAAGAACATATGTGATGTCAACCTGCGTACATAGGCTGACGTGGTTGGATTTATATGGGAAGGAGGGAGACGGTGCCTGGAGGATATATATACTGCATGAAACTTGTCATTTCTTTGGACTTGCTGTGGACTTGATCATGCAAGTACCTTCTGCTATCCGGAGAGCAGAATAAACTCTTTCTTCTTTGAATCAACCTCGGTGTCATTTGGCTTCCTTCCTCCTGTCCCGGAGCAACGCAGACCCAATCAGTGAACTCCAATAAGGCTACAGATCCAATACTCTCTGTGGAAGTGCTGGGTCAGAATGATGCAGCAGTAATGTGATTGGCTGTCACCAGTTTAAAAGGGAAGCCTGTCCAATAGTGGTGGAGTGGTGTAGATGAGTGTGGAGTCTTCTTTTGCCTCAAGGTGCAGGTACTCTGTCTGATTAGATGAACTGCTTCTGTAGATATTTGTATATATATTGAGCTCACAATAATAAATACTGCACTAAAGAACCTGGGACTCTGAGCATTCTGCTAAAAGCGCCGCGAGGAATTCGTGACAAGGACTTACCTTGTTGTGTCCAGGCTTGGATGTCTTCTGCTGGGAATAAAATGAAGAAAAGTGTCATGTTTTTTGTCTAGAGAACAGTTGCCATCTATCTGCCACTTGTCTTCTCTAAAAAAACCCCCACATGCCTAGAAATAGACTTCTTGCAAAAATCATTTGGAGTAAAATCTATTGCAATCAATTATTCTTCTTTTTTAAAGTAACACTCCAAAGAAGATGAAATAAACCCTCCGGACTGGGAGACACACCATTCATTTAAAGCACTTTGTTTCCTGCCATGAACAAACAGAATCTAGGCATTGTGGCTATTACTATTATTTATTAAATTTCTGTACTGCCCATCATTCGAAGATCACAGGGCGGTTTACAATATAAAAACTCAAAAATACATACCATAATAACAAACAGACAATACCACTCCCAGTATGATTATTTATTAAATTTTCTGTTGCATATAGTATTTGCTTGCCTGCTCTGCCAAATGCCCAGGCCTGGCAAATTAACTGCTCTTGAGAGCAAAGAGGAAATATTGGCCATATTTGGCACAATACAGTCACAAAAACTTTTACTGCACAATATCGGGTTCTGAAACGTTCCCAGATATCGGGAACGATCAGTTGCAAAAGTCAAAGAAAAAAAATGCAACATTTCCTGGGGTCCAAGTCACCCCACCAAATCAAGTTCATGGATTGGTTCTTCTTCCAGTCTACAGATCCTGCACTGGTCACCTTCTCTGCTTTCCCAAATTTGCCTGGTCCTCTTTTCAAGCCCCCCAGACTGGCGGCCACCACTCCTTCTCACTAGGGGAAAGTCATCTCTTGCATCTGCAAATAGGACCTTCCTCCAAGCTGGGCTCCCAATAGTTCAGGCATAGGCAAACACGGCCCTCCAGCTGTTTGGGGACTCCAATGCCCATCACCCCTGACCCACTGGTCCTGTTAGCTAGGGATGATGGGAGCTGTAGTCCCAAAACAGCTGGAGGGCCGAGTTTGCCTTTGCCTGTGATAGTTCATGGCAGTTCCCCTCAACTTGAACCCTTCGACATGCTCCCACCAGCCCCAGGCAGCATATGGTCCAGAACATTTAGAGGGCACCAGGTTGGGAAATCCTGGTTCACGCTGCACAACATCAGACCAGGGTGGATAAAAATCAATGACCCAATTTTTTTATTTTTATTTTTTAAATGGATTTCTTTGATTTAAATCACATTTTTAAAAAAATTAAATTGGATTTCTAAAATAAAATGCTTTTGGAGGAAAAATCTTTCGAAATATATTTTTCTTTTTAAATTGCATTATAGTCCAACGGCTATTCACTGGGGAGTAAGGATTTATTTTAAGTTTTTCATATATGCTAAAATTCATTCTAAGAATTTTTTTTAAAAAAATGTTTAACCACATCAGTTAACAAACATGGATATATATGCTATAATGTTATTGTTTTAGTTAAATAAATTGTTTAAATTCTTATTAAGGAAATGATTATTTTTCTCCTTCCAATAAGGTACAGCAGAAAAGCTGTCCAAATATACAGTGGTACCTCAGGTTAAGGACTTAATTCGTTCCGGAGGTCTGTTCTTAACCTGAAACTGTTCTTAACCTGAAGCACCACTGTTAGAGGTATCGGTTGGTTGCTTGAGAGCAATCAGGCAATATGGCTCAAGAGTCTGTTTTCCAGCTTTCCTCTTAGTGATCTGTTACGGAAGGGGGGGCATGTCTTCTTCACCTTCTTCTTCGCTACAATATATCAATTTATTTCCAATTGTCAATGTCAAAAGGGACTAAAATCTATAAAATTCATAGAAAATCAGCGTGCCAGTTTGCTCAATTACCCTAGGACTCCATCACATTTCCCCTGTCCAGCAAAATCCCTCAAGCAAGGTGTCAAGACCCTAATCCTTTCAAATTGCTCTGATCAGCCTTTCCTCCAGACAATGTCAGGTGGCAGACTATGCATATTTGGGACTATTGTTTTCTCATCCCCAGGAAGTGTTTATCTGTGCATATCTCCAGCTCTGCATATTCCCCCCTCCCTCCTCCTTATGTTAATCCGGTGTAGCTCTGCATATTCCCCCCTCCCTCCTCCATATGTTAATCTGTGTAACCCAACCTCCCTTTAATATATTCATGATGTAATCTGTGTAACCAAACCTCTCTTTAATGTATTCATGACGTGTTTTGCACTGTATTCTGGGACATGGAGGGAGTTTCAAAAACTCATGTCACCCCTTTCTCACTGTTCAATCTCGCCTTGAACCTGTTGCGCAATAAACTTGGATCTTCTGCAGTTTGCTCCTGTCTCCGGCTGAGCTCATTTTCCTCCGCAGGGACCCACGGACTTAGTCTGATGAGCTGGGTGGCAGAGCAGCCTCGCACCCAGATTTTTGCCGTAACAGTTGGCGCCCAACGTGGGGCATGCGGTTCTCCCGCGTTGCTGACCGGGGGCCCCGAAATCTTCAGCCGGCACCAGGCCATTTTGCCTGGGAAGATCCTTTGGACCCCCGGCCATCTTCCGGGCGGTAATCGAAAGCCCCAGGAGTTCAGCCGGGGAGCAAAGAGGGATCCAGCCGGCTTACTCATCAATCCCGGGATCATCATGGAAAACACGTGAGTATAAGGAAAAGGAAAAACCCAGTGCACTGGTGGGAAAGGGGTGGAAATCTCCTGGCAACTGAATTCTCTGCCCTCCTCTCTATCGCTCCTTCTCGCCTGTCTCTTGGTCCAATTGGTGAGAGAGACCGTGGACTGCTGCTCGACCCAAAAGGGGGGTTCTGAGCTCTATCTCTTTCTCTATATTTCTCCAGCCAGCCGCACCAATTGGGAGCCCGAAAGTAAGACGGAGAGACCCGACTTGAAAGATAGCCGACTCTCCGCAACGGGTATCCCAGTTGAAAGCAAGGGGTTGGAGTTCTTTTTCCGAACTTCCCGAGCGTCCTTGCTAGGGGGCAGGAAGTGGTCTTGCTTTCTATCCAATCCCAGCCGCACCGGTCGGAGCCACTTATTGTGAGCCCGCTTCCGAAAGCAAGGGGGATTTTCGACCCAGAACCCTATCCAGGGATCACCCGATCTGGCACCGCACGGCGCGGGCGTCCAGTAGGGCCCCTTTCCTGAGAAGTCTAACGATAGGTAGGAGGTTGCCAGGAGGGATAGCCCAGGGAGGATTGGGCGGGATCAGGCAGAGTGGAAGAAGGACCCCAGGATATTGAGAAAAGGAAAATAGGAAGGAAATATACCGGATAGCTAGAGCTCTTTAAAAAACCCTACTAAAGTTGCCAAGCGACTTGAAACCCTCTTTACTATAAATTCCTGCTCACTATAATTCCCTGTATTAGGTCTACCAATCTCGTAGATATACCAATCCTTACCGACCTCTCCCTCTCTTCCTTTCCACTTAGACACGCGTGAAACATAAAATGGGTACCCAGGCTTCCAAACACGAGCGGGCTCACTCTGGGAGGAAGGCTTCTAGAAAGCCATCTCAGTCCCGGAAGGACCCTGACTCTCCTCTACAATTTGTCATCACGTATTGGAAGTCGATTCCTGGCCACAAATTATTATCGAAACAAAAATTAGAGGACCTCTGTTCTGAAATCTGGCCCGCCAGCACCGCCCCCGCCAAGCCCGAATTGCGTTGGCCGGCTGGTTAACTGGTGGTGTTTGAAGAGGCAAGGAGGCTCTTAAAACCATGTGGGACCTTCCTACTAATTTCACTTAATGAAGCTAAAGGAAGCAGCCCAACTCCTTGCAATAACCAACTAAAGGATGAGAGTATATATGTTTACATGTTGTCTGTTATGTGTGTTGTGTGTTAATACATATATGAGAATATGTGTGTTTACATGTTGTCTGTTATGTGTGTTGTCTGTTCCTTCTGTCTCTGACAGACTGCCTTTCTTAAGCGCGCATAGTTTAAACTGCAAGCTTGCTTCAAAATTTTAAATTTAAGGAAGCTATGCTGGACCTTATCAGTCCTAAATAAGACAAAATGAGAATGAAGGGTGCAAATGTTTACCCCACCTCTTGCTTTGCCGCAACTTTTCAGATCGTGAGTCTACAGTCTATTTTGGAATGTGAATGTTTCTAATGTGAATTAGATGTTTCTGCTGCAAAAGCGTAGGTGAGCACAACTGCTCTCTCAAGCTAAAATGCAGTGTATTTATTTCATGAAGCACATGCCTATGAAAGTATGGTCTTCCTTCTAAGAAAATATCTGAGTCCAGTTTTAACTTTGATTTGGTTGGACAGAAGAGTTATTGTAAGGCTCCTGATATCAGGCCTCTTTTCTTAGAAGACATGCCCCCCCCCTGTTTCATTCTGTCTCTTTCAGGGTTTTTTTTCTCCTCTTCTTCTGTGCCAGGTAAATTTACTTCCGGGTAAGCTTCCTTTAAAGGAAACTGCAAAAGGGGGGGGGCATAGATTAGGTTTACTATTCCTCTGCAAATTCAGATTAGGCTTACTATTCCTCTGCAAATTCAGATTAGGCTTACTATTCCTCTGCAAATTCAGGAAAATTGTCACTTTTGTATTCCCTTTAAATCAAATCTATGGCTGTTTTAACTATGCTTTATAAGAGATCCTCTCCCTATCTTAAGAAAATGTTCACTTCAATCTTTCTCTAAAGATCATTTGTCTAGGAACTTGCACTCTAAGGAACTTGCACGTCTAAGGAAGTAAACTCAAACTAATCTCAAGATCTGCTAAAGGGTTCTGTATAAGTTGGGAATTTTTATTTTCCTCTTCCTTAGTACATGATAGGAGCACTGATTGTGCTCTCTTCCCCAGTAGTGCCTGTGTACATAAGTATGTGTGTGTAGTACAAATCTTGCTGTGAAATCTTGCTGTGAACCCTTTATTTTGGAGGGTTGGACTAGATGACCCCAGGGTCCCTTTCAACTCTCCCAATTTGTGGCTGTGTGGAAGGACATGTGTCCGCAAGCATTGCAGGGTAATTCTTAAATTCTGGTGTGGTGATGGAGTTGAAATTCAGCCTAGCTTTGCTCTTTAGTTTTAAAAAGGTGAGAGGTGAAGCTGTGATGTTTTGAAGCACAACTGGTAATACCAAGCATTTGAGTGATTACAGTGTTTATCATTTTGTTTATCATTTTGTCTACTATTTGAAAATCAGACCAATACATATGGGCCTTGACCAATCCTGTAAATAAAGGGGCAGGAAAATTTTTGTCTGCAAATGGTAAGGCCGAAAAACTTAGAATGTTAAAAAACAAATTAAAAATCCTATGAATTCTGACTCTGGCCATTTTTTCCCATATATAAGGGCGCGGCATTGTTCCACGAATGGCCAGAGGAATATTAGCCCTTTCCTGTACATAAAGGAAGCAGTAGCTTTGCTTGGGCTGAAATTGCTAGCTTTTGTTGGTGAATACTTCAATTGCTGAGTTTCTCTCTTTTGTTTTAAATCTAACCCTCTTTTAAAATCTACTCCTTACCCTTCCCTTATTCAAATTCTAATTTTGCCAAAAGATGCAACATTTCAATAGTATAAAAGGTTTGCTGAGACATGAACTCCACACATGCACAGAGACTAGATCAGCAAAAAAAAAAAAAAGGATAGGAAAAGAAATGAGAGAGAGAGAGAGGAAGGAGGGGGAACTGTGGGGGGGGGGGAGGAGGTTTATGTAAAACTTGGAACCATTGAGAGAAATCACCCTTAATGTGTCCCAAGTTAGAAATCTTAACATGCCAAATTCTTTTCACAGGTAAATATCAAAGAATTCCATCCCTCAATGGGATTTAAATCACAGACTTTGTTTGTGTGCATTTTAGGAACAGCATTTCCTGACAGGCTTCTCACATGAAATAATTTTCCCTTTTAACAGGATATGTGAACACTGATAACAAAGTGTTTGTCCCTTTTTTCTCCCACAACAACTTTCTTTCTGTTCTGTGAAATCCCTGCTGTATTAACTTTCTTTCTGTTCTGTGAAATCCCTGCTGTATTAGTGACTTCCATCTCTTCGTGGCTTTGACACTTTTAAAGTTACAAATAATCTGTTTCCATTTATTTAATCCGTTTTTCCATGATGTCTATGAAATTAATCGAAGCATAACCAAACATTGTTTGTGGAATGGTATTTGTTTACCTTTTGCCTGAGCATTCCTTATTAATTCTGTCATTTTGGCTAGTTCAAGGTACTTGCACAACTTTAAATTGCCATTAAGTCATTTTCCAGTATTTTGCTATTAACATTCTAGCCGATGGTGTCACATCAAGAAACACTCTTTTATTTTCATTCTTACTTCAGATTTCTTAAAATTCTGTGTCTTAGCATTTATTTATTTTGGTTCCTCATAGGTCATTGTGTGTGTGTGTGTGTGTGTGTGTGTGTGTGTGTTTTATTATTATTTTAACTGTGTCTTTTAAGTCCACCCTGCCCTTACAGGATATCACTTCTACAAGTGTGTTATTACAGATCCAATGAAAAGCTTCGCCACCACAACAGAAGACACCAAAGCTATCTCTTTCAAAGGATATAGACTGCCGGGGGAGTGGGGCTGACAAAGAGGGGAGGAGTTGAATTGCAAGGACATTTTTTGACTCTTATATTCAACTGATATTTAATTAGTTTGTTGTGTATTATGTGTTATTATGTAGGAATGTTGAAATGTGTTTGACAGTGTTATTTCCACAAAGGGAAGAATTTTTTTTTTGTGTGTGTGTGTAATTGTCTTATGTTTAATGTATACTGTCTTATTCCTTATACCCCAATGGAGGATTTTCATACATTTTATGCTTTCTAATGGATCAGGCTATTGTGTAGTTCAATGTTTAGATAACCACATTTCGCTGTCCCACCTGGCACACTGCCAACCTTCCCTACCCATTTTTAAATGTGTTAAAACTCACTTTACCAAGGAGAAGCTTCAGGAAGGTGTATATGCCTTGATTTAGCAGGAATGATCCCTTATAGAGTTAAATTGACTTATCTGGACAAGTGCCCCTTTTAAGAATGGTTTTCTTTTAACAGATTGGTTTGAAGAGTTAAGAACCATGGGGCAAGATAAATTCAAATTGGACCCAGTATGAATTGGGCATGTGTATCCAGGCTGCAATTAGCTTTTGGTCTTTTTAAGTGCAAGTGAGCAACTTCCCATGACTGTTGACCAGAGCCTCTAAAATAAAACCCCATAGAAAGGCCAAGGTAAAGACATTTCCCTCAGGACGTGTCCAAACCTGTGCCAGCTGTGATGGGTGCCAGGCAACATGGCTAATATGAAAGCCCTAAGTGGATTCACCAGGGATTGCCACTACTGTGACACGTGAGACCACAGAAGAGCTACCTTGACACCTGAGAACACAAAATGGCGGGGGGCAAAGCAAACTGCATTTTTTTCCAGTCAATAGTGGACCTTCCTGCTAAATGTAAAGCATAGACCACTACTGAACAAAATACAACAGGTGTTCCTTTATGCGATATCCTATATCCAGCTATCTGCACTACTATACTTGCAAATGGCCTTAAGAGGCATGATTTGCAAGTCCCCTTCAGGTTTGCACAAACCCACACATCTAGTATGGTAGATACAAAGTTATTATTTAGTGCATATCTATATAACATAAACATACATTGTATTGGTCCGTGTTGCTCCCTCCTTTGTTGCCCTGCTCAACCAACCTTCTTTTCCATTAGGGCCTATTCCCACTCACACGGCACCCCTACCTTCACCGAGATTTAGGGTGCGGAGAAAAGATTTGCAAGTTCTTACAGAACTTTAATGCAAATCTATCTCCGAATGGGGGACTGTTACGGAAGGGGGGGGCATGTCTTCTTCACCTTCTTCTTCGCTACAATATATCAATTTATTTCCAATTGTCAATGTCAAAAGGGACTAAAATCTATAAAATTCATAGAAAATCAGCGTGCCAGTTTGCTCAATTACCCTAGGACTCCATCACATTTCCCCTGTCCAGCAAAATCCCTCAAGCAAGGTGTCAAGACCCTAATCCTTTCAAATTGCTCTGATCAGCCTTTCCTCCAGACAATGTCAGGTGGCAGACTATGCATATTTGGGACTATTGTTTTCTCATCCCCAGGAAGTGTTTATCTGTGCATATCTCCAGCTCTGCATATTCCCCCCTCCCTCCTCCTTATGTTAATCCGGTGTAGCTCTGCATATTCCCCCCTCCCTCCTCCATATGTTAATCTGTGTAACCCAACCTCCCTTTAATATATTCATGATGTAATCTGTGTAACCAAACCTCTCTTTAATGTATTCATGACGTGTTTTGCACTGTATTCTGGGACATGGAGGGAGTTTCAAAAACTCATGTCACCCCTTTCTCACTGTTCAATCTCGCCTTGAACCTGTTGCGCAATAAACTTGGATCTTCTGCAGTTTGCTCCTGTCTCCGGCTGAGCTCATTTTCCTCCGCAGGGACCCACGGACTTAGTCTGATGAGCTGGGTGGCAGAGCAGCCTCGCACCCAGATTTTTGCCGTAACATGATCAAAACCTTTAGAATGCAGATCGCCTCTATTCCGTGTCTTGCTCATTCACGGGCAGAATCTGAGAGTGGGCAGCCCTTCAACCTTCCCCAGCAGAGTAATTTATTGGCGCCCAGTCTGCGCCTCCCCTCTCTGCGTGGAAACCTACTGCGCAAGGAAGGCTTGGGTAATGGGGGACCCCCCTCCTCCCCGCTTTGCTCAGGCAAGGTGTCCTGGCACCGCCTTGCCTCCTCCGACCCCTGCATCTCCTCTCCTTCCTCCGCTGAAGAAGTGCTGCTTCCCACGATCTTTGGGGGCTCTCTGTAATCCACCCGGCTTTTCCCCTCTCACCCCTGAGCCGATGGCAGTTCTTAACCCGAGGTACTATTTCTGGGTTAGCGGAGTCTGTAACCTGAAGCGTATGTAACCTGAAGCGTCTGTACACAGTTAACTTATTATACCCCACAATAATTTCATAATTATCTGTCTATGCATTCCTAACAGTATAACCAAATCAGTAGTAAAAACTACTCTGGAAATTTATTATTCCCAAAATGAAACCTTCATCTGGTTGTAAATATTAAGATTATACAAGCAAGAATGTAAAAATATGTTTTTAATTGATTTGATTTCAATCAAATCCACCCTGCATCACACACACCTGGGGAGGTGGCTGGAGGTGTTGGAGGATGGTGTCCAAAATCTCCCTTTCATCCATCATCTCCAAGGCTTCTCTGACTGTTCTTCCTCCCAGGATCTTCTTACCCATCCACAAGTACTCGAAGTTTTCATCAGAGAGTTCTTCAGAAAGAAAGAGAGAGAGAGAGAGAGAGAGAGAGAGAGAGAGAGAGAGAGAGAGAGAGAGAGAGAGGTGAGTAAATGAGGCGGATGTGTTTCTTTGTGGCTGATTAGCTGCTCTCCCTGTGCAAAGGGGCAGGGTTTCTGTTGAGGTAGGTGATTAGCTGTGGGAGGAGCTTATCAGAGCTTGTAGGGCATCTTTTAGATTTAGGGGAGCTAGTCTCAAACGTTTGTTGGGGGAGACCTAGGTTTTTTGGGGGGGGAGTTATTTGTCCTGTCTTCATGCTTTTTATGATGGAGGACCGCTGTAGTCACCCCCAACGACACATTCTCAAGATGGAGGGTGAGGGAACAGCTGCAGTCACCTGCGGTTCCTGCGCAATGTTTGCTATCTTGCCAAAGGTTGCAGGCAGCTTTACCTGCAGCAATTGCATGTTGATTGCCCTCTTAAAAGACAAAGTCCAGCAACTGGAGGAACGTGTAGCTACGCTCCAAAGAATTAGAGAGCTGGAGCTCTTCTTGAAAGCAACAGAGCACACCGTCTCCAGCAAGAAGGAGACAGGGGACTCCCCTGAGAAGGAGGCTAGTTCACCAACACAGGAGCCAGATATATGGAGAAACGTTCGCTCTGATTGTTTAGATCGCTTTGAGGTCCTCTTCCCCTAGCATGGAAGACGAAGAGCAGACTCCATTTGAGGATCTCTCCCTTATTACAGTTGATCAGGTATATGAAGACGAGCAGCAAAGTCAGTCCTCAGGGAATGTGCAGGCGACCTTGGAACGAACAGCTCACGGAAGAACCCCGACCAGATCTAAGAGGAGGCGTGTAGTGGTGATAGGGGATTCCCTACTGAGGGGTACAGAAGCAGTGATCTGTGGGCCTGACAAGATGTCTCGGGAAGTGTGCTGTCTCCCTGGGGCTAAGATCCAAGATGTAAGTGAACGACTGCAAGGAATCATAAAACCCACTGACAAATACCCCTTCCTCTTGGTTCAAGTAGGAACCAATGACACTGCAAGCAATAGCCTCCAGAAGATCAAAAGAGACTACGAGGCTCTGGGCAGGAAATTGAAGCAATTAAATGCATAAATTGTCATCTCATCTGTCCTCCCAGTTGAACGACGTGGCCCAGGGAGAGAGGGAAAAATAGTGGAAGTGAACAACTGGCTTCGCAAATGGTGTAAACAGGAACGGTTTGGATTCTTAGATCACAGACTGCAGTTTCTTAAAGAGGGACTTCTGGCAAGCGATGGGCTGCACCTCACAACGGTTGGGAGGAATGTTTTTGCCAAAAATCTCAGAAACCTCATCAGGAGGGCTTTAAACTGACTAATGTGGGGGAGGGAGACAGTGCTCCTGAAGGTAGGAGTCTATCAATTGATGAAGATGATCATCCCAATGTCATAGACCAAATGGAGCAAACAGCACGCAGACCTAGTGGTGGGAGGAAAAAATCCTTAAATAAGAGACACGGGGGAATGCTTAATGGACTTCAATGTCTGTACACTAATGCGCAAAGCATGGGAAATAAACAAGATGAGCTTTGAGCTCTTGGTACAGCAAACTAAATATGACATAATAGGCATCACTGAAACCTGGTGGGATAAGTCCCACGATTGGAATGTAATAATGGAGGGATACAATCTATTTCAGAGAAACAGACCAGACAAGAAAGGAGGAGGAGTGGCGTTATATGTCAGGAATGTGTATACCTGTGAAGGGATCCAAGATTTAGAACCTCAAAGCCAAAGTGAAAGCATTTGGGTCAAAATAAAGGGAGAGAAGAATAACAGTGACCTCATTGTGGGAGTTTACTATAGATCCCCAAGCCAAACGGAGGACATAGATGATGCCTTCCTGGAACAGATGGCCAAGCATGCAAAAGGAAGGGAGATAGTAGTAATGGGGGACTTCAATTACCCGGATATTTGTTGGATGTCAAACTCAGCCAAGAGCATAAGGTCAAACAGATTCATCACTGGCCTTGCAGACAACTTTATTGTCCAGAAAGTAGGAGAAGCAACAAGAGGAACAGCCATTGGTCCTAACCAATGTTGATGACCTGGTTAGTGGGGTAGAAGTGGAAGGATCATTAGGCGCGAGTGATCATGCTCTTCTGAAGTTTACTACACAGCGGAAAGGAGCAGCCAAGCATACTAGGACTCAATTTCTTGACTTTAAGAAAGCCGACTTCATAAAACTTAGGGAAGTGCTGGGTGAGATCCCATGGACAGTAATACTAAAAGGAAAAGGAGTTCATGATGGCTGGGAGTTTGTTAAGAGGGAGATAGTAAAAGCACAACTTCAGGCAATACCAATGAGACGGAAACATGGAAGGTGCCAGGGTGTCTATCTAAAGAACTTTTAACTGAGTTAAGATTAAAAAAGGATGTGTACAAAAAATGGAAAAGGGGGGAAACCACCAAAGAGGAATTCAAACAAATAGCCAGCACGTGTAGACACAAAGTCAGAAAAGCTAAAGCACAGAATGAACTCAGGCTTGCTAGAGAGCTTAAAAGCAACAAAAAAGGCTTTTATGGGTATGTTCGTAGCAAAAGGAAGAACAAGGAAACAGTGGGGTCACTCAGAGGAGAAGATGGTGAAATGCAAACAGGGGACACAAAAAGGGCTGAACTCCTCAATGCCTTCTTTGCCTCAGTCTTCTTCGATAAAGAAAACAATGCCCGACCTGAAGAATTTGGAGCAAATGATTCAGCAGAGGAAACACAACCCAGAATAACTAAGGAGATAGTACAAGAATACTTGGCTAGTTTAGATGTATTCAAGTCTCCAGGGCCAGATGAACTGCATCCAAGAGTATTAAAAGAACTGGCAGATGTGATCTCAGAACCACTGGCAGTCATCTTTGAGAATTCCTGGAGAACAGGCGAAGTCCCGGCAGACTGGAGGAGGGCAAATGTTGTCCCTATTTTCAAGAAGGGGAAAAGAGAGGACCCAAATAATTACCGCCCAGTCAGTCTGACACCAATACCAGGGAAGATTCTGGAGCAGATCATTAAGCAAACAGTCTGTGAGCACCTGGAAAGGAATGCTGTGATCACCAATAGTCAGCATGGTTTTCTGAAAAATAAGTCATGTCAGACTAACCTGATCTCGTTTTTTGACAGAATTACAAGCCTGGTAGATGAAGGGAACGCAGTGGATGTAGCCTACCTTGATTTCAGCAAGGCATTTGACAAGGTGCCCCATGATATTTTTGTAAAGAAGCTGGTAAAATGCGGTCTTGACTATGCTACCACTCAGTGGATTTGTAACTGGCTGACTGACCGAACCCAAAGGGTGCTCATCAATGGTTCCTCTTCATCCTGGAGAAGAGTGACTAGTGGAGTGCCACAGGGTTCTGTCTTGGGCCCGGTCTTATTCAACATCTTTATCAACGACTTGAATGATGGACTCAAGGGCATCCTGATCAAATTTGCAGATGACACCAAACTGGGAGGGGTGGCTAACACCCCAGAGGACAGGATCACACTTCAAAATGACCTTGACAGATTAGAGAACTGGGCCAAAACAAACAAGATGAATTTTAACAGGGAGAAATGTAAAGTATTGCACTTGGACAAAAAAAAAAATGAGAGGCACAAATACAAGATGGGTGACACCTGGCTTGAGAGTAGTACATGTGAAAAGGATCTAGGAGTCTTGGTTGACCACAAATTTGACATGAGCTAACAGTGTGACGCGGCAGCTAAAAATGCCAATGCGATTCTGGGCTGCATCAATAGGAGTATAGCATCTAGATCAAGGGAAGTAATAGTGCCACTGTATTCTGCTCTGGTCAGACCTCACCTGGAGTACTGTGTCCAGTTCTGGGCACCACAGTTCAAGAAGGACACTGACAAACTGGAACGTGTCCAGAGGAGGGCAACCAAAATGGTCAAAGGCCTGGAAATGATGCCTTATGAGGAACGGCTAAGGGAGCTGGGCATGTTTAGCCTGGAGAAGAGGAGGTTAAGGGGTGAAATGATAGCCATGTTCAAATATATAAAAGGATGTCACATAGAGGAGGGAGAAAGGTTGTTTTCTGCTGCTCCAGAGAAGCGGACACGGAGCAATGGATCCAAACTACAAGAAAGAAGATTCCACCTAAACATTAGGAAGAACTTCCTGACAGTAAGAGCTGTTCAACAGTGGAATTTGCTGCCAAGGAGTGTGGTGGCGTCTCCTTCTTTGGAGGTCTTTAAGCAGAGGCTTGACAACCATATGTCAGGAGTGCTCTGATGGTGTTTCCTGCTTGGCAGGGGGTTGGACTCGATGGCCCTTGTGGTCTCTTCCAACTCTATGATTCTATGATCAATCAATAGATTTTATTGCATTAGCCGTGTGGCCATAGCATAATATACATGGAAATAACAACATAAAATGGGGGTGGGGAGGTAAAAGTAGATATCGTCCTGGGCGAATACTTTAAAAAAAAAGAAATTGGGGATAACAAAAGTAACAGGGGATTTAAAACATCGAGTGACAGAGAGTACAAAGACAAAAGGACAAAAAACTGCTGAGGCTGGGGGAGGATTGTTAAGGGGTCCTTCATCTCCTCAGATTTGTCCTAGCTCCTTGTCCTTGTTCAATAAGGCTACTTGGAACTTCGTTCGATTGTGCGGCGTATCGACTACAGCTGTGGTATTAAAGAAGAAGTTGGTGCCGCTTTCCTCTTCATCACACTAAGCAGGAAGTTAGCTGTCATCTCGGTAATCCAACAATCCGAATCCTGCAGAAGAAGGGACACTATCCAAGGCTGGATTGGGAGATGAAGCTTGTTCACGAGAGGAGTTAGAAACCGAGATCTTTCATCTTTCCAGTTGGGACAGAAGAGCATTACATGTTCCATAGTCTCCAGAGCCGTGTCATTGCAGGTGCATGTTCTATTTGCGATGGGAACTCTGGAATAACAACCCGACAGAACTGCTGTAGGAAAACAGTTGAGACGGGCGCAGGTAAAGGCCCTTCGCTTAGCCTCCGAAGAAATTGTGAGGCAGTATAGAGGGATCCCTTCAGGGGGTGGAATAGCTAGGGCTAAGCCTGAACACGGCCCTCTTGCATGGGAAGCTGTGTTAGAGAAGTTGCTGTAGCTTCTTTTTGATTAGAGGTAGGGCCGCCGGGCTAATACACTCTAAGTTAAGAACAGTTTTGCAGTTCAGATTGAGAAGAGAGCAGAATTTGAGGTTAATTGTAGTTTTCCAAGGAGAATTATGAATATCTCTTAGGATCAGATTGGAGAAACCACCTCTAATTCGAGCATCCAATGCTAATAGGTGGGAGCTACAGGAAATGGCTCGACTCCATGCTCGTTTTTCAATTGAGGGCTGGGCGAACTCAAGTCGTAGGGCTGCACCTGAGACACATCTCGGGACGCCGGAAAGAGATCTCAGAAACATGTGAAGTGGGCGATCCAAGTTACCTGATATTGCTGTAGTCCATACTTCGTAGCCATATAATAATTTAGGAACAACTTTGGCATTAAATATTTGAATTGCTGCTGGAAGGTGTTTGCCGCCCTTCTGGTGGTAAAATCGGACAATGGCATTAGAGGTCGTGGTTGCAGCGAGAAAGGCAGATTGTAGATGGGTGGTCCAGGAGAGATTATAAGTGAATATTAAGCCTAGGTATTTAAAGGCTTTTACCTTTTCTAAGTAGCCACCTGTGATCTTAAGCGGCTCCAGCTTGAGTTTGTGGGAACGAGTGAAGTGGAGGACTTTCGATTTTTTATAATTAATATTAAGAGCTTCCGCCTTACAATAGGCGATAAATGCATTAACTGCATTTGCTAGGTCCGCAGCTGTTCTGGATAAGATGACGGCATCATCTGCATAGAAAAGGGAAGCAACCGGGTGGCCTGCTAAGTGAGGAGGGTACTTAGTTGCTAGCTTCAAAGGGGAAATTGCATCATGAAGATAGAGATTAAACAGTAAAGGGGCCAAGAGACAACCTTGTCGGACGCCCTTGGCCGTTGGGAATGGAATGGTAAGGGAGCCGTTGGGACCACTTCGGACGCGAGCTGTGGTGTTTGAATAAAGGGAAATAATTAGGGAGAGGAGGTGCGGATCAATTCTGATTCTATGATTCTATGAAAGGTACCGTATTTTTCCATGTATAACACGCCCCCTATTTTTGGGCACTCAAAATTTAGAAAATGGGGGCAGATTGCCAAGACTTGTTAAGCTTTTTTGGGGAGGGGTTGCCCAGAGTGGTTGAGCTTTATTTGGGGGGAGGGAGCCATTAATCAAATTGCACAATTGCAGGCATCAACCACCAAGTCACCTATCGTCTGCCAGTTGACAACAGCCCTTTCCACAGCAAAGAAATCATGGCTGGGAATCTCATCCTGGCGGCTACAACCAAGCGCCCGTTCCCCCTCAGCACTCCCCCTGTAGAAGAGGAGCCCCAATTTGACACTTGATTTTGGGGGTAAAAAACCTCGTCTTATACACGAGAAAAGACGGCAAGTTCTTTCTCAGGGGGCTTCTCGCCTGTTGCAATGAGCGGGTGCATGCCATATCTGAACAGGGATCATAGAACTGTAGCGTCTGAAGGGACCTGCGGGGTCACCTAGTCCAACCCCCAGCAATGCAGAACAGGGGCAGCTACCCGGAAGTCCCTGCTCCATGTTACACGCCTCTTAACAAGGAGGGGTGAGGTGGGGGCGACTTCCACCCAGCCATCAAGGAAACCAAGAGAGACCCCGACCTTGTATCATAATAATAATAATTTATTATTTATACTCCTCCCATCTGGCTGAGTTTCCCCAGCCACTCTGGGCAGCTCCCAATGAAGTATTAAAATCAATACAGCGTTAAATGTTAAAAACTTCCCTAAACAGGGCTGCCTTCAGATGTCTTTTAAAGATAGGGTAGCTACTTATTTCCTTCACATCTGAAGGGAGGGTATTCCACAGGGTGGGCGCCACTACCGAGAAGGCCCTCTGACTGGTTCCCTGTAACCTTACTTCTCGCAATGAGGGAACCACCAGAAGGCCCTCGGCGCTGGATCTCAGTGTCCTGGCTGAACAATGGGGGTGGAGAGGCTCCTTCAGGTATACTGGACCGAGGCCGTTTAGGGCTTTAACACTTTGAATTGTGCCCAGAAACGTACTGGGAGCCAATGCAGATCTCTCAGAACCAGTGTTATGTGGTCCCGGCGGCCGCTCCCAGTCACCAGTCTAGCTGCCGCATTCTGGATTAATTGCAGTTTCTGGGTCACCGTCAAACGTAGCCCCACATAGAGCGCATTGCAGTAGTCCAAGCGGGAGATAACTAGAGCATGCACCACTCTGGTGAGACAGTCCATGGGCAGGGAGGGTCTCAGCCTGCGTACCAGGTGGAGTTAGTAGACAGCTGCCCTGGATACAGAAGTAACCTGCGCCTCCATGGACAGCTGTGAGTCCAAAGTGACTCCCAGTCTGCGCACCTGGTCTTTCAGGGGCACAGTTACCCCATTCAGGACCAGGGAATCCCCCACACCCATCCGCCCCCTGTCCCCCCAAAACAGGACTTCAGTCTTGTCAGGATTCAACCTCAAACTGTTAGTCCATCATCCAACCGCCTCCAGGCACTCACACAGGACCTTCACCGGTTCTGATTTAAAGGAGAGGTAGATCTGGGTGTCATCTGCATACTGATGAACACCCAGCCCAAACCCCCTGATGATCTCTCCCAGCAGCTTCATATAATAATAATAATAATAATAATAATAATAATAATAATAATAATAATAATTTTTATTTATATCCCGCCCTCCCCAGCCAAAGCCGGGCTCAGGGCGGCTAACAAAAATAAAACAGTACAAAAGTACAGTGCAAACAACACTCATTCATTATAAAATTGATTCAAATCAAGCCACTGGCAACCATTGTGCCAGAGCTCCACGAAGATTGCCAAGGGAGGGAGTCAGGCTGTGCCCTGGCCAAAGGCCTGGTGGAACAGGGTCTTGCAGGCCCTGCGGAAAGATGTCAAGTCCCACAGGGCCCTAGTCTCTAGTGACAGAGCGTTCCACCAGATCGGAGCCACAGTCGAAAAAGCCCTGGCTCTAGTTGAGGCCAGCGTAACTTCTCTGTGGCCTGGGACCTTCAAGATGTTTTTATTTGAAGACCGTAAGTTTCTCTGTGGGGCATACCAGGAGAGGCGGTCCCGTAGGTACAAGGGTCCTAGGCCGTATAGGGCTTTAAAGGTTAAAACCAGCACCTTAAACCTGATCCTGTACTCCACCGGGAGCCAGTGCAGCTGGTATAGCACCGGGTGAATGTGGTCTCGCAGCGAAGACCCCGTAAGGAGTCTCGCTGCAGCATTCTGCACCCGCTGGAGTTTCTGGGTCAGTCTCAAGGGCAGCCCCACGTAGAGCGAGTTACAATAATCCAGTCTGGAGGTGACCGTCGCATGGATCACAGTGGCTAGGTCAGGGCGAGAGAGGTAAGGAGCCAACTGCTTAGCTTGGCGGAGATGAAAAAATGCTGCCTTTGTTATAGCTGCAATCTGTGCCTCCATGGAAAGGGAGGTGTCGAAGATTACACCCAAACTCTTAACGGATGGTGCTGGCACTAACTCCACCCCCGCAAGAGATGGGAGTTGCCCCCCCGATCCCATATCGTCCCGTCCCAGCCACAGGACCTCTGTCTTTGAAGGATTTAACTTCAACCGGCTCCCATGTAACCATCCAGCAACAGCTTCCAAACATCTGGTCAGTGTGTCTGGGGCCGAGTCAGGATGGCCACCCATCAACAGATAGAGTTGGCTGTCATCAGCATACTGATGGCAACCCAGCCCAAAACTCCGGACAAGCTGGGCGAGGGGGCGCATAAAGATGTTGAAAAGCATTGGGGAGAGTATCGCACCCTGAGGTACTCCACACACCAAGGAGTGGCGCGATGACAATTCCCCCCCAAGCGCCACCCTCTGTCCCCGACCAGAGAGAAATGAGTGCAGCCATTGAAGGACTGTGCCCTGAATCCCCATGTCGGCAAGGCGGTGGTCCAGGAGTTCGTGATCAACCATGTCGAAAGCTGCTGACAGATCTAGAAGAATCAGCAGCCCCGACCCGCCTCGATCCAGCTGTCTACGAAGATCATCTGTTAGGGCAACCAGAGCCGTCTCGGTCCCATGACCCGCGCGGAAGCCGGACTGGAATGGATCCAGAGCCGATGTTTCATCCAGAAACCTACCAAGCTGTTCGGCAACCGCTCTCTCAATCACCTTACCCAGGAACGGAAGATTCGAAACCGGGCGGTAATTGGATAGATCTAAAGGATCTAATGATGTTTTCTTTAAGAGCGGGCGCGCCACTGCCTCCTTCAGTTCCACAGGGAATGTCCCCGTGCCAAGGGACAAATTGATGATATCCCCCCGGAGGGCCCGCACCTCGTCTGGAAACGCTCTAATCAGCCAAGACGGGCACGGGTCGAGAGGACAGGTGGTGGGCTTTCTAGCTCGGAGGAGTCTGTCCACATCGGCTGGGGATATCTGGTCGAAGTGGTCCAATACTGGACCCGAGGACAGTCGAGGGGCCTCCAGTTCCTTTATTGTATCCAAATTGGCAGGGAGGTCATGGCGGAGCAACAAGACCTTCTCCGCAAAAAAGCTCGCAAATGCCTCACAGCTATGTGCCAAATTGTTATTTAAATTTGGCTGTCCCTCAAGGGACGTTAAAGACCTGATTATACTAAATAATTGTGCCGGGCGAGACCTAGCGGATGCAATGGAGACCGAGAAGTAAGACTTCTTAGCAGCCTTCACCGCCATCTCATAGGTTTTCATAAAAGTCCTATAAGATGTTCTTGAGGCTCCGTCACGGGCACCCCGCCATACTCGCTCTAGCCGTCTGAGGTCCCGCTTCATTTTCCGGAGCTCTTCGGTAAACCAGGGAGCCCGGTTTCTGCGGGGTCGCAGAGGGCGCTTAGGTGCGATCTCATCGATGGCTGCCAGGAGCTGGGTATTCCAGCCCTCAACAAGCTCAGTCAATGAGTCGCCAGGGGGAGCAAGGTCCCGCAAGGCTTGACGGAATCTATCAGGGTCCATCAGCCTCTGCGGGCGAGCCCAAATTGGCTCGCCACCTAAGCAGGGTGGGGGTGGAAAGTCAATCCTGGCTTTCAGAGTGTAGTGATCAGACCATGGCACTTTCATCAAAGGAGACATGATCACATCTATACCTACGCCAAAGATCAAATCCAGCGTGTGGCCTGCTTGATGTGTGGGGCCCGAAACAAATTGGGAGAACCCTAGTGTCGCCATGGAAGACACCAGGTCCAGAGCCTGTGAGGAGGGAGTGGCATCAGCATGGATGTTGAAGTCCCCCAATACCAATAACTAGGGAACTCCAAGGCCCAGCCAGCCACCGCCTCCAATAGGCCTGACAGGGTGGCTGCTGGTGCGCTAGGTGGCCGGTACACCAGCCAAACAGCCAAGCTCTCCTCGGAGCCCCACACTAGGCCAACACATTCAATGCCGGGGATCGATGGTGATGGTAGAGCCCTGAAAGGACAATCTTCCCGGATTAATAATGCCACCCCTCCCCCCCGGCCCACAGTCCGCGACTGGTGGAGGACGGAGAAACCCGGGGCGCCATCTCTCGTAAGGTAACTGTTGCCCCTTCACGCACCCAGGTCTCCGTCACACAAGCCAGGTCGACCCGCTGCGAGGTAAAGAAATCTCGCAGGGTGGCGGTTTTGTTGCCTATAGACCTGGCATTGCACAACACCAGTGACGGAGGTGAGTAATCCTTGCTCACCCTACCCTCGTCCCTAGGGATGGGGCGCAGATTGGAAGGGGTACGAGCATATCCATATCTCGATCCCCTTCGCCTATTACATCTGCCCCCACCGCCATACCTCCCTCGCCCCTCCACGGTAGCAATCCCAAGCCTCATAGTAGCCTCCATTGATGGCAATTAATGTTATTCTTTCGTAGCCTAAAACAATAAAAACAAAAACAACCCAGAAAAACAATAAAACAATACAAACAAAAACTACAAAAATTACAAATTCATCAAAATCTAACAAATTCCCAAGCCCACCCACACATCCCTCCCACCCCATATATAAAAAATCTAAAGGGAAAGGGAAATTTTAAAACATATTAAAACATGTTAAAAAGAGCTCTGCACCCCTTCGGGTCCTCCTGGGCAGTAGCAGCATCAGTGGCATCAACCGTCCTTGTGAGGCCCCACCCTGGGCCAGATAGTAATTGGCAGGAGCAGTCCTTGTGAGGCCTCTCAGGCCCCGCCCTGGGCCAGATGGTGAGTGGCAGGAAGGAGCAGGGCCCTCAGAAACTCACTCAGGAGAATCCTCCTGGGCAGCAGAGCACAGCAGTCCTTGTGAGGCTTCAGGCCCCGCCCCAGGCCAGATGGTGAGTGGCAGGAAGGGGCAGGGCCCTCAAACACTCACTCAGGAGAGTCCTCCTGGGCAGCAGAGCACAGCAGTCCTCGTGAGGCTTCAGGCCCCGCCCCGGGCCAGATGGTGAGTGGCAGGAAGGAGCAGGGCCCTCAGACACTCACACAGGAGAGTCCTCCTGGGCAGCAGAGTGCAGCAGTCCCTGTGTTGCTTCTGTTGGTTAATTGTAATGATTTGTTGAAAATAAGGAAGGGCTGATACAAAATAACCTGACTTTTGGACTTGAGCTGAAAGGAATACTAAGGAACTAAAATCCCCCTAGAGGGGTTTAGTGACATTACAGGAATGGCTGGAGGAAGGAAAATCCAGGCTGAATTGGACAGAGCATTTGTTCTCTTGGGAAAGTTACGAGGCCAATCTGATGTTTTGGCTATGAATGTTACAGCTCTGGATTCAGCAGTAAAGAACATTGTGGAACCTGATAAGGACTTGAAAGAAGGAGCCTATCCAATTGAACAAATAGAGAAAACGGAGAGCTTTGACAATATGGAGCAGGTGACAGATGATGTCCCTGAAGAAAAGGAAGGAGGAGCTGAAACTGTGCAGAAGTTAAAGGAGAGTAACATTTTGAAGCCTGACATGATGACAAAAAAGGAAAATAAAATCTGATGTGGAGAGCCTGGCCTGAATTGGAGGTGGAAGTTGGAGCCTGGGGGACATTTGGACCTGAAAGGAGTATAAAACAAGATTTGAAGTACCCCATAAGCTTTACCACTAAAAATGGAGGTCTGGCTGGTAGAAATATGGATCCTGTTGGGCTGGAGCTTCTTCGAGATTTGGAGTTTAACATAAAAGACTACCAAAAAGATCGGCAGAGAGGAACTGAGAGAGAATTGAGAGCCTCGGACGTGAGATCTCCAGGCTAAACAGTATATTGAGACTGATGGATTTTTGTTGAGGACTGAAACCGGGAAAAGGGTGGGTGGAGTCTTGGAATCCAAAGGGTATATAAATATAGTTTGTTTTATTTTTACTTTGCTTTGTTATTAGTATGGAAATTGGGAAAGACGTGGAAGGGAAATTTTGGTCGACTTTAGGAAAAACATTTAAAATGTTTAAGAAAAAATAATGAGGTATAAATATTGATGTGTAAATTTGGTTAAGTTAAAATTGATTTTTTTTAAATGGCTAAATTAAATGAAAATAAGATTGGTAAATATAAATTGAGGAAATGGAAGAAAGAAGAAAAATAAAATAACAATATGTAAGAATAAATTAAATTAAGTTAAAATGGAAAAGTAAATTAAGGATTTGCTGAGCCAATAATTTAAATTGGAATACAAGAAGGGGAAAGAAAATAAGTATTTGAACTTTCAGGTGTTTTTAATTGTTTTTATTTTTAAGTTTTGGATTTTGGGATTTTTTCTTTTTGTTTGTTTATTTTTGTCTTTGTTGTTATATGTGTTGTTCTTTTTTGAAAATGCTAATAAATATTCATTTAAAAAAAACACAGAAGGATGTTATGGTCGATGGTGTCAAAGGCCGCTGAGAGATCCAGGGAACTAGGAAACAGCTCTCACCTTTGTCCCTAGCCCGCCGGAGATCATCGACCAGCGCGACCAAGGCAGTTTCAGTCCCATGGTGAGGCCTGAATCCCGATTGGAAGGGATCCAAATGGTCTGCATCCTCCAGGAGTGCTTGGAGTTGTTCGGCAACCACCCGCTCAATCACCTTGCCCAAGAATGGTAAATTTGAGACTGGGCGATAGTTGGCCAAACTGGCTGGTTCTAAAGATGTTTTTTTTAAGAAGCGGTTTAATGACTGCCTTTTTCTGCAGGTCTGGGAAGGCTCTCTCACAGAGAGAAGCATTCACCACCCCACAGAGCCCATCGCCAGCCCTTCCCGGCTCGCTTTTATCAGCCAGGATGGGCAAGGATCAAGGAGACAGGTGGTCGGTTTCACTTGTCCAAGCAGCCTGTCCACAACCTCGGAGGTAACAGATTGGAATTGATCCCATATAACAGGACTAGACAGAACTCTAGCATTCTCCCGCCCTGGCCCTGCTCCCACCTTGGAGTCTACCTCCTTCTGAATCTGAGTGACTTTATCTGCAAAAAACTTTGCAAAAGCATTGCAGGAGATCTTGGGATCCCTACCAGGCCCCGGTGGTGCAGGTGGTTCTGATAGATTGCAAACCACCTGAAAAAGTCTCCTGCTGCTGTTTTCTGCAGATGCAATGGAGGCGGCGAAGAAGGCCCTCTTCGCTATCGCCATTGCCACTTGGTAGGCTCGACATTGAGCTCTAGCCCATGTCCGGTCTGATTCAGAGTGAGTTTTCCGCCACCAGCCGCTTTAGCCGTTTCAACTATTGTTTCATCGCCCTCAGCTCTGGGGAAAACCACGGAGCTGTCCGGGCTCCATGCAATTGGAGAGGGCGCTTCGGAGCCAGACAGTCAATAGCCCTGGTTAACTCCGCATTCCAATGGGCCACCAGGGAATCAGCCGAGAGGCCATCAACTTGGGATAAAACATCCTCTACCACTCTCTGGAAACCAGTTGGATCCATTAAGTAGCGGGGGGCGGACCATCCAAATCGGTCCCACCTCCCTGCAGAGGGGAAGGGGCGCGGAGAAGTCCAGTTGCACCAGGAAGTGGTCTGACCATGGCACTTCTTTTTTTTCGCTTTTAGTTAGTGTCAGATCACCAACATCCGTAGAGGTAAACACCAAGTCTAAGGCCAAGGGGAACCCAAGAGGGATCTGGTTCTGCCTACTCACCTGGGAGCGCTGGCCCAGAGTCCTCGAGGCTCTTCTTTTTTGAGGGCCGCTGCTGGCTTGGGTCTTGCTTGCTGGTCTGGGGCTTCACCAGCCCTGGCAAGACTAGGGGTCTGGTCTCTGCCGCCCTGGCCTCTGCCGCTGATGGTGTAGGCTTCACCAATGCCGGCAGTAGGGCAGGGGCCTCGTCCTCAAATGAGGGGTAGATCTTGTTTTTCTTTTTTCTTTTTAGAAAAAAAGCCATCCTGCAAGATGCAAAAAGATTAGGAATTATTGGGGAATGATATATAATGAATTGAAAAAACTGTTTAAAAAGACTTTTGTTAAGAAACCAGAAGCATTCCTTCTAGGAATTTTAGAACAAGATGTAAAAAAAGAAAATTGGAAATTATTTATGCAACAACAGCAGCAAGAATTTTATTAGCACAAACTTGGAAGACAGAAGAAATACCAACGAAAGAACAATGGTAAGGGAAACATGGAATATGCAGAACCGGCAAAACTAACAGAAAAATTACATGAAAAGGACAACAAAGACTTTAAAAGAGAATGGGAACCATTTACAACATATATGAAGAGGCAGCATAAAGAAATGGACTCATTGGCAGGGTTTGAGTGAACAATCACAACTGTCTACAACAAAAAATAAGACTATATGTATTGAGGAAATTTTGGGGAAACATCAAATACGCAAGGTGAACAATAGGGAAATAAAACAAAATGTGAGTACGAGGGAAGTCTAGGGGAGGAGGGTCGAAATATGAAAAATTGTTAAAGATATAGTGTTAGAAGTAGAATCCATGGAAAAATCAATAAAAAATTATTATTTTTTTAAAAATAGAATCTCTGGATAAGAAATTGTCATTTTAGGTAATCTATTAAGACTGGAATATGATATTCCAGTTTTGATTGCTGGAAATTTAGCAATTGGGAAATATTATCCTGGATATTGACAGAATCTGGGAATGATTCAAAGTATTTGGTATTGTATTTTTATTTGTAAACATTGAAATGAGGAAGTCTTTTTACTCAGAGTGAGAAGGATGACCAAATATTTGACAGACTTGGAAATAGCAAGCTCATGTAGATCCATGGGGGGGGCGAAGTGGATACCGCGGAAGAATATTGTAAAATTTGTGGAGGAAAATGATCTGACATGATCTACTATTCCAGCCTGGTTATCTCTTCCTAATTCTGGGTGCTGTGTTTTATTATCTTCAATATCTCTTGTGAAAAGGTCTTTTAATGTACGGTCAGTAAAAGCCTGGATGTAAGGCCTGAATTTTGTGTGAATAGTTTTGTTTTCGTTTTCTCATTATGGGTGGATCCCAGGACAGACTAGGTCTGGCTGAAGGTCTGCCCTGAAACCTTGCTGGAAGGATCTCCCCTTGGTGGGCCACTTTGCAGGAGTCGACTCCTGCAGGCGGCTTGTCTTGTGTGCGGGTGGAGGCGCGCTGCCTGCAGAAGTGGACCCTGGGACTAGCTACCTGGAAAACCTCTGTGCCTGAGGATGCCACAACTCCTGTAGCCTTTTCAGGTTTTGCCCTCAGATGGGAAGAGCATTGCACCCGGGAGAGGGAAAGGGGAGTTAAACAGGCACTCAAGGGATAATTTCAGAGAAAGAGCTTTATTTCTATCATCCGGGATTGGTAGAAGGAGCTAGTGTGATAACTTCACAAACAAGCACAAGTTCACAGCCATTTGCACAGAGCATATATTCCCCTCCAGTTCCCTCCCCCTTCTCCCCCTCCTCAGGAGTCCTGCCTCATGAGTTTCCCTGAGCATGAACAGAAAGCTCCTGTCCTGGGACTCTTGGGACTCTTGGCGCCCTTCCCAGGAAAGGGGGATGAGAAGCCAAGGGGGTTGAGAAGCCTTGCGTTCAGCGTGTCCAAGAAGTTTTGCAACTGGATGAGATAAGGCTCAGTTCCCAGACCTGCTTATTCCTGGCATTGACAGAGCCTATTCATTAGCTTTTTGAAGCCTTCTTGTACTGATAAAAAATAACCTTTTGCTTATGCAGCAGCATCGTGAGAAAGCAGAGAAGAGCAGAGAAAAGCTGTTGTAGACGAGAGAAAGGGGAAATTTGGTTTTGAGGCCTGGGGTGACTTTGGGCCTAGGGGGGGGTCACCTGTCCTCACCTCCTTCACTCCCTGGCTCCCCCCCCCTCCCGGAGAAAGGGGAAGGCATGGACAACAGACAGTCGCTTCAAGACACCGATCCGCTTTCAAGAAGCCGGCGCATAGGAAGAGCCGCACCCCATCAGCTGCGAGCAGTACCTGATCCGCCTCCAAATAATCATTTGGGCTTCTGTGTATATTCCCAGGTTGTACTTTCAGTTAGTTGGAAAAGGGGGGGGGGTTCTCCAGCAGATGCAGGAGTGAAATGCCATCCCTTTTGTTGTGTTGAAAACAACAACTCATCTGTGGGAGCCTCAGCTTCTGATCCTAAGGATGAGGCTAATGCTTCTGGTCCTATCCCTGAAGTTCTTTTATAGGTACTGAAGATTGACTGGATATTCTGTTTATTGGTTTGGTAATGCTGTGTGTCATTTAAAATGTGGTTGAACAACTCACACCGCTCATGTGATGGCTCTCTGGGAAGTCAGCCCAAGTCACAGCCTGCACCGCATCCCAGAGAAAAAGGGTACGTGAGCCTTAAAAACCCTTTTGGATCTCTATCCCAACAGAACAGCTGCATTATTTCTCTGGGAAGGTTTTAATTTAGGTTTTAGGATCCCTGTTGCTCCCCCCCCCCAATTCAGGTGACCCACCAAATCAGAAATCAGTTAGAGAGATGCCCGAAGTGGCACGCAAGAAATACTTAAAGAAATTAAGGCAGGGAGGGTAGCCGGCCCCTTTTCTGTCCCTCCCATAGAGGGTTTGCATATATCCTCATTAGGCATCGTCCCCAAAAAGGCACCCAGTGAGTTTCGCATTATTCACAACCTATCCTACCCAAAGGGAGGGTCCATCAATGATGCGATACCTCAGGAACTTTGCTCTGTGAGGTATGCCTCATTTGACCAAGCAGTTAAACTTATTCGCAAATTTGGAAAAGGCGCGTTGCTGGCGAAATGTGATATAGAGTCTGCTTTCTGACTCCTGCCAGTCCACCCAGAAGATTTCCGGTGGCTGGGTTTAAAATTTGATGGGGCATACTTTGTAGACACGGGACACGGGTGGCGCTGTGGGTAAAACCTCAGCGCCTAGGACTTGTCGATCGTATGGTCGGCGGTTTGAATCCCCGTGGCGGGGTGAGCTCCCGTCGTTCGGTCTCAGCTCCTGCCCACCTAGCAGTTCGAAAGCACTCTTAAGTGCAAGTAGATAAATAGGTACCACTTTATAGCGGGAAGGTAAACGGCGTTTCCATGTGCTGTGCTGGTGCTGGCTTGCCAGAGCAGCTTCGTCACACTGGCCACATGACCCGGAAGTGTCTCCGGACAGCGCTGGCCCCCGGCCTCTTAAGCGAGATGGGTGCGCAACCCCAGAGTCAGACACGACGGGCCCGTACGGGCAGGGGTACCTTTACCTTTACTTACTTTGTAGACAAAGCAATGCCTATGGGTTGCTCAGTGGCCTGTGCAGCCTTTGAGGCATTTAGTACCTTTATGGACTGGGTGCTTCATTTTAGAACAGGCTCTGAGGGTGTGTCAGACTACTTGCACGACTTTATTCGCGTAGCTGATAGTAGGCATAAGTGCTCGGCCCTTCTGGAAGCCTTCACATCTTTAGCAGGACAGCTGGAAGTACCTTTGGCTGCAGATAAAATGGAGGGCCCAGCTACAACTATGGTTTACCTAGGCATTGAGTTGGACACAGTCGCCCAAACCTCAAAACTTCCTAGTGAAAAATTGGTTGCGCTTAGGGACCTCATTCAGCAACTTCTCCCTCTAAGAAAAGTTACGCTCAGGCAGATTCAGTCGTTGTTAGGCCATTTGAACTTTGCTTGCCGAGTGGTTTCCCCAGGCCGCCCATTTTGCGGACGCCTCGCGAGGTTGTCAGCAGGCTTGCGGTCACCCCATCACAGGGTTCGCCTATCTAAAGAGGTAAAATCCGATCTGGAAGTCTGGCTGAAGTTCTTGGAAAGGTATAATGGTGAAGAAGCAACCGTTGGAACGCAAAGGCAACGCGGTCAGTACCAAATGCAAAGGGGTAGCGACAAAGACGTGTCCTTTTAAGCCTCCCTCCTTTTGCTCCACCAATCCCCCCACAAACGTTAAAGGTGCCCCACCACCCTGTGAATGTGGCTAGAAATAAGAACCCCCAGCCAAACCTGATCTGTCGGGCGAGCTGTGCGCTTCCAAGTAAAAGAACTAAACGGCGATGGGCTGGCGCTGAACGTGCAAACCGCGTTCCGCAAAGCTCCGCTGCAGAGAAGCCACCCAGAGAGAAGGGAACACCCGGTCGATGGGGTTTTCCAGCGTGGTTTCAGCCCTGCTGTTCCGGAGCTAAATGGCTCTGGCTGCCAAAGCGGCTGCCTGGAACACGGGCGGGCTTGAGGCAGGCAATCCGATGGGAGGCACAACACCGATGCGCGGGTAAATCCAAGTGAAAATCGATCACCGAAGGAATTGAGATACACAGCCTAAAGAAAAGGTAAGCAAGAGACAAAACAACCTTAATACAAACCAAAGCGGGATGGCTGGCGAGGTGAAAAGAGGGTGAGCCCCGGCCGCGCCGGCCCTAAATAGGGCAGGCTATGCCACCCAACTGGCTGGCTGGGTTGACGACGCGGCCAGGCTTCCCTCAGTCTCACAGGGGCTGGAACCAGCCACCGCACACATGGAGTGGGCGTGAAGCCCGCAACCTCAACTCCTCACCAGGTTCGGAAGTGGCTTTGTTGTGTTGAAAACAACAACTCTCATCTGTGGGAGCCTCAGCTTCTGATCCTAAGGATGAGGCTAATGCTTCTGGTCCTATCCCTGAAGTTCTTTTATAGGTACTGAAGATTGACTGGATATTCTGTTTATTGGTTTGGTAATGCTGTATGTCATTTAGAATGCGGTTGAACAACTCACATCGCTCATGGGATGGTGTGATAGGCGCACATACATAGATCAGCACAGGAAGACCGACCTGAAGCCATTTTGATTCCTAAACTGAGCAAATGTTGTCTCTGCAAGGTCAAACTGGAAAAGCCTCCCCATTGTCTTTTCCTTCACAAATCCTGTCTTAAGGGTATGTCTGTGTTTGAATAGGGTGTGATCCTGTGACCTGGCCCAGGAACTAAGTATTTATCATTACAAAAGACTGTCCGGGCTCCCCAGGCAATCCAATCAAGTAACCTGCCAGACAGGAGATAAACAAGGACAAAAACAACATAAAATTTCTGTTTAGACCGCCTTTTCTGTGATGTAGGTGTGATGTATCTGAGGGGTGGTCTTAGGTTACACCCCTTCTGTGATGTATGTATGATGTTCCAGGGGTGGCCTTGGTCTACAGGGTGGCAATTTCAAGAGTCCATATAAGGCCTCGCGCACCATTGTTCTGGGTTCCTCGTCTCTCCTGCGGGTGAGGGGAGCACCCTGTTGCAACAGATCAATAAAGATCAAGCTTACTAGCTGCCTTGCTTCTCAATATTCTCTGGTTGGCCTCTGTTATCTTCTCCTACCAATAGGGAACCTATGTAAGGACTCTATATGGGCTCTTGGATAACCCCATAAGGAAAAAGGGCAATTTTTTATTTACAACAGAGGCTCTCTGGGAAGTCAGCCCAAATCACGGCCTGCACCGCATCCCAGAGAAAAAGGGAACGTGAGCCTAAAACGTACAGGGGAGGGAACCAAGCAAGCTGTTAGGGGCCAATTCTCATTTACTGCACCCTCATGGGAAAATGCCACCTTTTCCCAGACATAGGAAAATGCCACCTTTTCCCAGACATGAGCTATATAGAGCATGATTATTCCTCTTGTGAAATCAGGGAGATGTTTAATTAGTACGGGATTCCATGGGTTCTAATGATACCACCACCAATAGCTCTGAACAGGCCTCTGTCTCCAATTTCTACATTTTACCCTGGCCAGGCCCTGAAGGAGCTGAATGGTTCTGGCTTTGGAACAAAATTCTGCCTAAAAGGTCCTTCCTGGGTTTTTTTTATGATGTTAGCCGCTCTGAGCCCGGCCTCAGCCGGGGAGGGCAGGATACAAATAAAAAATTCTCATTCTTATTCTTATTCTTATATTCTTATTCTTATTTTCTTATTCTTATTCTTATTCTTATTCTTATTCTTATTCTTATTCTTATTCTTATTCTCATTCTTATTCAAAGGCCAAATTAAATGCCAAATTAAAACTAAATATACCACACTGACTTGGGGGAGGAAAAGAAAACACACTCACTCTCTATGGAGGTCGCTGTGTACCAGCGTTGCTAAGGGCCCCCAAGCCCCTGGAGACATGAGGTCACAGCACTATGACAACATGATGGAATGATGATGTCAGTGGAAAGGAGACCTCTTGCTCATCTCTTTTTCTATTTACATTCTATTTGCTGATTTATGATCCGGCAAACCTTCATTGAAGATGAACTAAGAACTTCTTAATGGATTGAATATTTTTTAAATTAATTCCCCATTAGTAACATTCCAATGATAACAAATCAAATCAATTCTTGCCACATCACAATACAAACAATAAAGCCAATTATACATTCCAAACTAAAGATTTTGGGGAGGCCTTTCCATGTTCTGGCTGTCGGGAGAAAGCTTCTTTCACTTGTTCCTGCGTTCTTCTCTCTTGTTTCCCCCCAGATTCAGCTAGCTAGACCAACTACCTACCTCTAAGGGGCTACTGTACAATTTTTTAATTTTTTGGAAATGATTCTTTTAAATACTTTCTTAGGACTTTTTTTTAAAGACTTGATTCTTTTAAAGGGATTTTTGGAAAAGTTTCTTAAATATATTTTTTCCAAGTTTTCCCCCCATTTCATAATTCTGATCTTCCAGTCATTTTAAAATATCCTTCTTTCCAGAACACTCTTGTTTCTTAGTCCAAATTCTAATAATTTTTGAAGAGCTGAGTCCAGGGTGTCGTACATTGTCCTGAGCAAAGGTGGTTGGCATTGCAGGGTAAATATTAGGCTCAAGTGGCATCGCAAATTTTGCACACAGTGATCTCTAGAATAAGCCAGGCATGTGCTGTAATGTTATGGCATGTCCACAGCCACTAACAACAACCAAAGTGAATAGTTTCTGATGAATTTTCCTTAAAATGTCTTGTGTCAATTATATTTTTAGAGTTTATCATTGCAATGGTGAGCTAGATACTGCAGTTTTTGGTTGTGGTGACCTGCTATTCGTTATAATTAGTTAAAGTTGTTTCTATATGTAACAACAGCAGCTAGGATTCTATATGCGCAGAAATGGAAGGAAAAAGAAGTTCCAAAGAAGGGATAAGTGAGATAATGGACTATGCAGAACTAGCAAAATTAGCAGTTTTGTGGACAAATAGGCCTTTTTCGGATTATAGTACGCTGAACTCGTAAGGAGGATTTGAGCTATGAGCAACGTAAGTAATTGGAGTATAATACTGGGGTTATGATTTGACAAACAGAAGATGGGGTGCAGCAGGAGAGAAATAACAACTCCATGGAAAACAGGGTGGGACGTTGACGAAAATTAAGAGAAAAGTCAAAATTGTGTTTTGACTGTATATGATTTTTAAAATATTGAAACAATAAAATATAATTGTAAAAAAAAGAAGTTGTAACCAGTTTTGAGCTTCTGGGTAGGCAGCCTCAGAATGGCTTGTAAATGTACTTCGAATAAGCCAGCTTTGGCAGAGGCCACTGTGACTTCAATGCCAGCCCATAATAGGCCTTACGGCAGATGGAAGCTGGGCTCTCTTCCGGCACCTCGGAATTCAAAGAGGTCAGCTCAAGCCCTGCTGTTTCCTAGCTCAGGGCACCATATCACCAAAGTCTACCCCTGGGGGTTTTTTTGGGCGGCGGGGGGGGGGGGGTATTTTGTTGAGTGCTCTCTTCTTGCCACACCTGCTCCTTGCATTTGCTCCTGACCTGAGCACAAGGAGACCCTTTTGTTTCTGGCGGACCATCTGATACAAGCGTTTCCTCACATGCGAAAGCAGATAAATACCTCTGCGCATGCGAAATGCTTTGCTCTGCCTATTTGCTTCTGAATCCCAGTTGCTGGAAACCTCAGGAGCAGGGAGGGCTCATGCGCTCGGATGCTGCTTGCTGGTTTCCCATGGCCATCCGGTTGGTCACTGTGAGAACAGGAGGCTTGACTAGATGGGCCACTGGCCTGACCAGCACAGCCTATTCATCTGTTCTTAAGCAACCATAAGGCCTGATTGAAGTGGAAGAAGGTTGCGCTCCATAGACAGAGGGGCATGGAGCTGAGCATGGCTGCGAGGCAAAAGGCTGGGGCAAGGTTTTGGAAAATGCTCCATTCAGTTCTGCCAAGCTTCACCTGTAAACCCAAATCCCCTCTATCGTAGGGCAGCAGTATTCTGAGGGCATCTTCCATGGGCCATGGGCCTGATCCAGCAGCCTCTTCTTGTGTTCTTAATGTAGAACGGTAGCAGAGGAGGGGAATCAGGGTTTCCAGGTGAAGCTGACCTTCTGATCGGCAAGTCCTAGGCTCTGTGGTTTAACCCACAGCGCCACCCGCGCCCCTTTGTAGCAATATAGCAAGTGGGAAAATGAAGAAGGGAGAATCAACAAAAGATCCATGAAAATGTCAATGAAAATCAAGCAATACTCATTGGTTAAAATCATGATGCCTGTTTCAGCAAACCAACAAAGCTTTCCAAAGATCTCTGAAGGAAGGGAGGGCTGCTCCTTGACAATATCCACCCTCCCTTCCCCACAGGTGGGCAGAGTTTGCGGCACCGAGCGAGGCTCACCTGGGCGGGTGCCACCCACCTGCTTAAGTTGGCCTTTGACCCACCCTCGGCCAGGGAGGAAGAGGCTGACCCCTGAGCTCAAGCCTCTTTTGCTGTTCTTACGCAAAGCCTAATCTGCTTGCGGTGTTAGTCCCCAGGAATAGTCCGGGCACTTCTTCCATATTGGGGCTGTCACTTCAGCGGCGATAAGGGTTGGGGCCCCGCACACATCAAGACACTGGGGCGCTGGCGCTCAACAGCCTACAAAAGTCACATTCGTCCCGGCTCCTCCTCCTTATCACTTGCAATTTAATTGTCTTACAGGTTTGCCCACCATGAAGATCTGGGTTATAGGCCACAGCATTGTCCATTGGGCAGCGGATTATGCCCGGTCTCAAAATCGTGGCCATAACCTTAACATCCACCCCAAGGTACGCTTTTGTTGGATGGCCCAGCGGGGCATGCGTTGGCGGAGCTTGATGCCCATGCTGCATAGTGCCGCAGCGACCCATGGCCCTCCAAGGGTCTTGATTATGCATGCAGGGGAGAACGATCTGGTGGAGCAAAAAGGCATTGCCCTTGCCCTTGTTGCAAGGGCAGATTTAAAAAGCCTGCATGCCTTGTACCCATCAATGACCATCGGCTGGTCCAATCTCCTACCCCATCTTCGCTGGGGGGGGGGCCTTCCAATCCCTCTCGCCTCAATTATGCAGTGAGTAAAATTAGCAGGGCCATGCGCAACACCATGCGCCAAATTGGTGGGTTCTCTATCCCACATCCCACCATCACAGCAGATAGAGTTGACCTATTCCGGGGGGGCGGGGTGCACCTGACCCCACTGGGCAATGACTTCTGGCTCCACGACTTGTGACGAGCCTTTGGGGACTGGATAGATTGTGGGGTTTGATTGGTCCTCGGTTGTGGGACTTGGCGGCAAGGCCCCTTAGGGCCTCGAGTGGCGGTTCTAGGCCTTGGCAAGGTAGCCTTTAGTCTAACATCAAGTGGGGGGGGGAATGCAGTCATGCTTGCAGGGCCCATTGAAGGGCAAAACCGGGAGTCCCTGGCCCTAGAGCGGCGGCATGTAGGTCAAACTCCCCAGACGAGGTCAGTGGAAGGGCATGCTGTGTAAGTTTGCGCTTTGCAGTCCCCTCTCACTGGGCCTCAACTGCCTGCATATCTTCAGCCAAGCGGGCTGAGAGGGTTGCCTGCCAAGGCCTGTGCCAAGCTCCCCACTTCTGAAGCTCAATCAAGTTGTGGCCAATTTGAACCCATACTCTGGTCTCTTGTCTTATCATTTGGGGAAAGGGGTAGGCACCACAGACAGGGTTTAGCGCGTGTGCCCGCAAACGTCTAGTAGCAGGGAGTTCCACAGGGCTTGGCTTGTCACACTAAAGGGTACATCCCTAGTGAAGACTAGATGAAACTCAGGGGTGCTGGGAACCACCAGAGATTCTTCGTGAGGGAGGTGGAATCATTTGGGTCCTAGTCGTTGAGGGCTTTTCTTTGCTTCAAAGAGCCTTCTTCCCCAGCTTGGGCCTCCCCCCAATTCTCTGCATCCAGACACCCCTGTCCATTCTCTGCATGACACCCCTGTCCTGAGACCAAGCTTCTGGTCAGCAAATGCAGGAAGGCCTAGAAGGCCTGGTAAGGCCTGCACAAATCTCTCCAGCCTAACTGTTAGCAGTCAAATGCTGGGCCTCCTCCCTGTGATAGGAATTTTGAGGTCTTAGATATATGTTAAATGTTCATAAGTGCACCAACCAAGCACGTACATAGATCAGCACAGGAAGACCGACCTGGAACCATTTTGATTCCCAAACTGTCCAAACTGACCAAATGTTTTCTCTGCAAGGTCAAAGGAAAATGGAAAAGCCTCCCCATTGTCTTTTCCTTCACAAATCCTGTCTTAAGGGCATGTCTGTGTTTGAATAGGGTGTGAGCCTGTGACCATCCCAGGAACTAAGTATTTATCATTAGGAAAGACTGGCCAGGCTCCCCAGGCAATCCAATCAAGTAACCTGCCAGACAGGAGATAAACAAGGACAGGAGAAAAACAACATTCAAATTTCTGTTTTAAACATCCCTCGAAATAGTCGCCAGGTGCTCTGTGGGCCTGAGGGTGTCTCAGCCAGGAGAAGTCTGTGGAATTGGGCTGCTGCTGCTGCTGTGTAAACTAAGGCAGAGTGGCTCCAGGAGCGCAGTTGTAAGGAGCCGCTCTGAGCACTCTGTGTATGCTCTTTGGCTGTGCTGTTTAGGAGCAAGTTTATTTTCTCAAGTCAAGTCTCACCGCTGCATGACAACCACTGCACGACAGCTTCCATCGGCTGCCAATCTCCCAGAGGTCTGGGGGAAGACGGAATTGAAGCAAGAGTTTCTTAGCCAATCAAAATGACCAAGGATTTAAGGGAAAGCCGCCCTTGATTAGTTGCAACTAGTCTCCAATCTCGAGAGACTGAAGTGATGTATGCACTTCAGACCAGACCTTGGACCCATTTTGAAAGGCAAGCCCCTCATGACGTAGGAGCAATGAAAACTGCTGCTCTGACATCATTTATGACACAGGATGGAATTCTACAGCGCCGCTTTCTTATCTTCAAAGGGTCTTCCATTCTCCAGAGTTGGCCAGTTTCCTCGCTTCCTGGGTGAATGTGGCCTAGGTCACAAGGATTTCCTAAAGAGCATTCACTTACTGTTCTCTTCTTTCAGTGTTGGGGTCTCCCTATTAGCTTTGGGGGTACATTCTGTCCTTTTGGTCTCTTCCGAGCAATCTTAAATCTTACAAGCTTCTTTTTAAGGCATTTATTCTCTTGTTGCCCTGTGTCTTCCTTGAGCTATTTTAACTCCCCTTCATTAGCAAGCTCTTGCCTTCCAAGGTAATATCTGCCTCCTATCTCCTGACAAGGTTCCAGCTGCTAGTTTGCTGTTGTTGTTGTTTAGTCATGTCCAGTCTTCCACTGCCTCCCTCATGCTGGTAGCTTCGACAACACTGCCCAACCATCTCGTCCTCTGTCGGCCCCTTCTCCTTGTGCCCTCCATCTTCCCCAACATCAGGGTCTTTTCCAGGGAGTCTTCTATTCTCAGGAGGTGGCCAAAGTATTGGAGCCTCAACTTCATGATCTGTCCTTAGTCTTCCTAAAATAGTACTCATTATAAGCAGTTTTCCAAGACTTTCTATATTTATAGATAATATTGGGGTACACAACAACCTTCTGTTCAGAGAGACTCTCTACTCAGCTTTTAGGGTGTCCATGTAATAGTACTCTTTGAGGACAGACAGTCTCTTATATGGATTTTGATCACCTTTAAAATCATTAAACTTGTAGCAGGAACCTCCCACCCCAATCATTCAGTTTGTATAAACTTCACACACACTCACACACTACATACGCCACACTTCTGTTATAAATTCATAGAAAAATCAACCATACATCAGATTTGCACTGTTCTACTTTTATTTTACTCCATGAAGGAAGGACTACAAAATGGGGAAGGTTTGATACAGGGCACCATAATCCCTTCATCATCCCAGCACATCCACAGGAGCCCTGCCCAGTTGCTATGCCAACCCTGATGGTCCTAGACAGAAGACAATCAAGATCACAAAGAACTTGCATATGGGAGTGGGTTCAGCATGGACTGGAACAAAGGACAATGATCAGATCTTCCCTCAGGGGGCAGGAAACTGCGACTACCTTTTGTCTTCAGAAAATGACTCATTGGGAGGAGGAGAAGGGAACCAGCCAGGTGACAGGACACTCAGGTTACCACCGCAACTCCTCCCTCAACCCCTCCTTTCTGTAATGTATGCATGATGTTTCTGGGGGTGGGCTTGACCTAGAGGATGGGAATTTCAAAAGTTTTTATAAGGTCTTGCACACCATTTTTCTGTGCCCTTCCTCTATCCTGCAAGTGCGGGGAACACCCTGTTGCAACAGTTCAATAAAGGCCAAGCCTACAGGCTGCTGTTTTGCTCCAAGGGACACCTGGTTGGTGTCTTTGTTTTTGTCCAAGGGAGCCCTCGGATTTTTGCGGTAACAAACTGTACTGTTTTGCTTTCATAAAATTCCATTGTACGCATTCCCTGTACAATTTGTCCCTTGGGAGACCAGAGTTCGAATCCCCACTTGGCCATGGGGTGGGGGGACAGTCAGTGCCTGTCAGCCTGGTCTACCTCCCAGAAAGTGGGAGAAACAACAAGAGGAACAGCCATTTTAGATCTGGTTCTAACCAATGTTGATGACTTGGTTAGTGGGGTAGAAGTGGAAGGATCATTAGGCGCGAGTGATCATGCTCTTCTGAAGTTTACTATACAGCGGAAAGGAGCAGCCAAGCATGTTGTTGTTGTTTAGTCGTTTAGTCGTGTCCGACTCTTCGTGACCCCAGGCACCTCTGTCCTCCACTGCCTCCCGCAGTTTGGTCAAACTCATGCTGGTAACCTTGAAAACACTATCCAACCATCTCGTCCTCTACCGTCCCCTTCTCCTTGTGCCCTCCATCTTTCCCAACATCAGGGTCTTCTCCAGGGAGTCTTCTCTTCTCATGAGGTGGCCAAAGTACTGGAGCCTCAGCTTCACAATCTGTCCTTCCAGTGAGCACTCAGGGTTGATTTCCTTCAGTATGGAGAGGTTTGATCTTCTTGCAGTCCATGGGACTCTCAAGAGTCTCCTCCAGCACCATAATTCAAAAGCATCAATTCTTCGGCGATCAGCCTTCTTTATGGTCCAGCTCTCACTTCCATACATCATTACTGGGAAAACCATAGCTTTAACTATATGAACCTTTGTTGGCAAGGTGATGTCTCTACTTCTCAAGATGCTGTCTAGGCCTGTCATTGCCCTTCTCCCAAGAAGCAGGCGTCTTTTAATTTCGTGGCTGCTGTCACCATCTGCAGTGATCATTGAGCCCAAGAAAGTAAAATCTCTCACTACCTCCATTTCTTCCCCTTCTATTTGCCAGGAGGTGATGGGACCAGTGGCCATGATCTTCGTTTTTTTGATGTTGAGCTTCAGACCATATTTTGCGCTCTCCTCTTTCACCCTCATTAAAAGGTTCTTTAATTCCTCCTCACTTTCTGCCATCAAGGTTGTGTCATCTGCATATCTGAGGTTGTTGATATTTCTTCCGGCAATCTTAATTCCGGCTAGGGATTCATCCAGCCCAGCCTTTCGCATGATGAATTCTGCATATAAGTTAAATAAGCAGGGAGACAAAATACAGCCTTGTCGTACTCCTTTCCCAATTTTGAACCAATCAGTTGTTCCATATCCAGTTCTAACTGTAGCTTCTTGTCCCACATAGAGATTTCTCAGGAGACAGATGAGGTGATCTGGCACTCCCATTTCTTTAAGAACTTGCCATAGTTTGCCGTGGTCGACACAGTCAAAGGCGTTTGCATAGTCAATGAAGCAGAAGTAGATGTCTTTCTGGAACTCTCTAGCTTTCTCCATAATCCAACGCATGTTTGCAATTTGGTCTCTGGTTCCTCTGCCTCTTCTAAATCCAGCTTGCACTTCTGGGAGTTCTCGGTCCACATACTGCTTGAGCCTTCCTTGTAGAATTTTAAGCATAACCTTGCTAGCGTGTGAAATGAGTGCAATTGTGCAGTAGTTGGAGCATTCTTTGGCACTGCCCTTCTTTGGGATTGGGATGTAGACTGATCTTCTCCAATCTTCTGGCCACTGCTGAGTTTTCCAAACTTGCTGGCATATTGAGTGTAGCACCTTAACAGCATCATCTTTTAAAATTTTAAATAGTTCAGCTGGAATACCATCACTTCCACTGGCCTTGTTATTTGCAGTGCTTTCTAAGGCCCATTTGACTTCACTTTCCAGGATGTCTGGCTCAAGGTCAGCAACCACACTACCTGGGGTATACGAGACATCCATTTCTTTCTGGTATAATTCCTCTGTGTATTCTTGCCACCTCTTCTTGATGTCTTCTGCTTCTGTTAGGTCCTTTCCACTTTTGTCCTTTATTATGGAAATCTTTGTACGAAATGTTCCTTTCATATCTCCAATTTTCTTGAACAGATCTCTGGTTCTTCCCATTCTATTGCTTTCCTCTATTTCTTTGCATTGCTCGTTTAAGAAGGTCTTCTTGTCTCTCCTTGCTATTCTTTGGAAATCTGCATTCAATTTCCTGTATCTTTCACCATCTCCCTCGCATTTTGCTTGCCTTCTCTCCCCCGCTATTTGTAAGGCCTCATTGGACAGCCACTTTGCTTTCTTGCATTTCCTTTTCATTGGGATGGTTTTCGTTGCTGCCTCCTGTATAATGTTACGAGCCTCCATCCATAGTTCTTCAGGCATTCTGTCCACCAAATCTAAATCCTTAAACCTGTTCCTCACTTCCACTGTGTATTCATAAGGGATTTGACTTAGATTGTATCGTACCGGCCCAGTGGTTTTTCCTACTTTCTTCAGTTTAAGCTTGAATTTCGCTATAAGAAGCTGATGATCTGAGCCACAGTCAGCTCCAGGTCTTGTTTTTGCTGACTGTATAGAGCTTCTCCATCTTTGGCTGCAGAGAATATAATCAATCTGATTTCGATGCTGCCCATCTGGTGAGCCAAGCATACTAGGACTCAATTTCTTGACTTTAAGAAAGCCGACTTCATTAAACTTAGGGGAGTGCTGGGTGAGATCCCATGGACAGTAATACTAAAAGGAAAGGGAGTTCATGATGGCTGGGAGTTTGTTAAGAGGGAGAAAGTAAAAGCAAAACTTCAGGCAATACCAATGAGACAGAAACATGGAAGGTGCCAGGGTGTCTATCTAAAGAACTTTTAACTGAGTTAAGATTAAAAAAGGATGTGTACAAAAAATGGAAAAGGGGGGAAACCACCAAAGAGGAATTCAAACAAATAGCCAGCACGTGTAGACACAAAGTCAGAAAAGCTAAAGCACAGAATGAACTCAGGCTTGCTAGAGAGGTTAAAAGCAACAAAAAAGGCTTTTATGGGTATGTTCGTAGCAAAAGGAAGAACAAAGAAACAGTGGGGTCACTCAGAGGAGAAGATGCTGAAATGCAAACAGGGGACACAGAAAGGGCTGAACTCCTCAATGCCTTCTTTGCCTCAGTCTTCTTCGATAAAGAAAACAATGCCCGACCTGAAGAATTTGGAGCAAATGATTCAGCAGAGGAAACACAACCCAATGGGAAATGATATATAATGAGTTGAAAAAGGTATTTAAGTATACCTTCCCTAAGAAACCAGAGGCCTTTCTTTTGGGTATTGTCGGCTAGAGGGTGTTAAAGAAGGACCGAATATTTTTCATGTATGCAACAACAGCAGCAAGGATACTTGTCGCCAAGCACTGGAAAACTCAAGATTTGCCCACACTGGAAGAATGGCAGATGCAACTGATAGACTATATGGAACTGGCAGAAATGACCGGCAGAATCCGAGACCTGGGAGAAGAGGCCGTGGAGGAGGACTGGAAAAAATTTAAGGACTATTTACAAAAGTATTGTAAATTGTATGAATGTTAAGAAAGATGCAAGATTAATAACAATATGGTTCCATTAAACTAGTTAAAGGGAATATGAAGATAAATGGATAAATTGGATAAGATAAATTTTGGATAAACATGAAGTCAAAGTTTAAGTTTTTAAGGTTTGGGTAAAACTATCTGAAATTAGGGACATAATATTGGGAAACTTTAATTTAAGAATTGATACAAGGTAATAAATTGCTGGGTAAAGCTCGAAAAACTTGGAACGCAGGAACGAGAGATGTGAGGAAGTCCAAAGAACTGAAGAAAATATGGTCATTGTAAAAGTATATGTTATTTTGTTTGTTTTTTATAAAGTATTGAAAAATTCTTAATAAATATTTAAAAAAAATAAAAGCAACAAAAAAGGCTTTTATGGGTATGTTCGTAGCAAAAGGAAGAACAAAGAAACAGTGGGGTCACTCAGAGGAGAAGATGGTGAAATGCAAACAGGGGACACAGAAAGGGCTGAACTCCAAAGGGTGCTCATCAATGGTTCCTCTTCATCCTGGAGAAGAGTGACTAGTGGGGTGCCACAGGGTTCTGTCTTGGGCCCGGTCTTATTCAACATCTTTATCAACGACTTGGATGATGGACTCAAGGGCAACCTAATCAAATTTGCAGATGACACCAAACTGGGAGGGGTGGCTAACACCCCAGTGGACAGGATCACACTTCAAAACGACCTTGACAGATTAGAGAACTGGGCCAAAACAAACAAAATGAATTTTAACAGGGAGAAATGTAAAGTATTGCACTTGGGCAAAAAAAATGAGAGGCACAAATACAAGATGGGTGACACCTGGCTTGAGAGTAGTACATGTGAAAAGGATCTAGGAGTCTTGGTTGACCACAAACTTGACATGAGCCAACAGTGTGACGCGGCAGCTAAAAATGCCAATGCAATTCTGGGCTGCATCAATGGGAGTATAGCATCTAGATCAAGGGAAGTAATAGTGCCACTGTATTCTGCTCTGGTCAGACCTCACCTGGAGTACTGTGTCCAGTTCTGGGCACCACAGTTCAAGAAGGACACTGACAAACTGGAATGTGTCCAGAGGAGGGCAACCAAAATGGTCAAAGGCCTGGAAACGATGCCTTATGAGGAACGGCTAAGGGAGCTGGGCATGTTTAGCCTGGAGAAGAGGAGATTAAGGGGTGATATGATAGCCATGTTCAAATATATAAAAGGATGTCACATAGAGGAGGGAGAAAGGTTGTTTTCTGCTGCTCCAGAGAAGCTGACACGGAGCAATGGATCCAAACTACAAGAAAGAAGATTCCACCTAAACATTAGGAAGAACTTCCTGACAGTAAGAGCTGTTCGACAGTGGAATTTGCTGCCAAAGAGTGTGGTGGAGTCTCCTTCTTTGGAGGTCTTGTGACTTGCAAATTCATCTAATGTTAGCAAGAGCTAATGGAAAGTGTCAGGGAGTTAGCAGTGCCTTTTACCAGCTTTGTCTGGTTCGCTAGCTGCAGTAGGGCCATTCCTGGACAATGGATTGGCCCTTTCCCCACTCCCTATAGGTCTTCAGCCCCTCTTATTTCTCTGAGTCCCCGTCATGGAATAGGGCAGGACTACTGTTCCTCGCCTATGGGGACGCAGGTGGCGCTGTGGGTTAAAGCCTCAGCGCCTAGGACTTGCCGATCGAAAGGTCGGCGGTTCGAATCCCTGCGGCGGGGTGCGCTCCCGCTGCTCGGTCCCAGCGCCTGCCAACCTAGCAGTTCGAAAGCACCTCCGGGTGCAAGTAGATAAATAGGGACCGCTTACCAGCGGGAAGGTAAACGGCGTTTCCGTGTGCGGCTCTGGCTCGCCAGATGCAGCTTTGTCACGCTGGCCACGTGACCCGGAAGTGTCTCCGGACAGCGCTGGCCCTGGCCTCTTAAGTGAGATGGGCGCACAACCCCAGAGTCTGTCAAGACTGGCCCGTACGGGCAGGGGTACCTTTACCTTTACCTTTACTGTTCCTCGCACCATACAGTTGTGCTGGCTGAGACTGATGGGCTTTGGACGGATAGTCCAAAACATCTGGAGGGCACCAGGTTGACAAAGGCTGTTCTCTATCATGGCCTGTGATGAAGTCTTCCTGAAGCAAGCTATGCCTGGCTTCCATCTTTCCACATTATTATCTTCATCCACAAATCTCAGGGCGGTTTACCACCTAAAACTGCAATATAAAAAACACAAAATGCATAATAAAAATAAGAAGAAAAACAAGCAACCCCCCCACCCAACATATTTAGAAAGATATCAGGTGTCAATCAGCCAAAGGCTGGGTTGAAGAGGAACATTTTCGCCTGACGCCTACAGATAGGTTGCAAAGGTGCCAGGCGAGCCTCCCTGGAGAGAGCCTTCCACAAACGGAGCCACTGCAGAAAAGGCCTGTTCTTGTGTAGCCACCCTCCTCTCGGGGAGGAGGCACCCAAAGAAGGGCCTCAGAGGATGAATTTCCCTCGGAAACGCCTATATCCTTTGTAGAAAGCACCGAGGCCCAGTTTGCCATCCCTAGGCCCCCTTGAAAGGTGGGGTGGTCTGTTCTTCTCATTGTGCGGACTCTCTTCTCTCTTCCAGTTGCCACCCGCATTCTGAGATCTGGTTTCTGGACCGAGCTCTCTACTGGCATTTCCTCACCACAACCATCACCGCTTACTGCCGGCTCCTGATCACCCACCTGGGGCTGCTGCATTGCCAGTATGCCTTCACCAGCTACGGCATCAGCCCCCAGGCTAAAGTGAGAGAACGACAGGCGGCCCGTCCCTTTTCCTAGGCTCTGCCACTCCTCATTTTGTCTTCACAAAAGCCCTGCGAGGGAGGTCAGGCTGAGAGTGAGTGACTGGCCAGATGTCACCCAGTGAGCTTCATGGCCAGACGGGAATTTGAACCCCGGCCTCCCGGGCCCTAGACCGACATTCTGATCCACTGTTTCTTCCCAGCTGTTGTCTGGACCCAAGGTTGAGAAACACTGCTCTTACCACTATGCCACACCACCTCTATACTGACTGGCTGCTGCTCTCCAGGGCTTCAGGTGGCATGTGGGGTCTCTCTCAGCCCTCCTTGCAGATACCAGTGAGGATTTGCCTGCAACATAAATGCTCTTGCCTCTGAACTTGAACACTGACTCTCCAGGATTTGGGCCCTGGATCTGCACACTAGACTTCTGTGGAGGCAGCCGAGAAGAGCATTCGCCTTTTTTGCTGCTGCTGCTGCTGCTGCTGCTGCTGCTGCTGCTGCTGCTGCTGCTGCATCACAATGTTAAGCTTCTGGTCTTCGCTCGCCCACCTCCCCAGCCTAGCCCATTCCCTGCTAGGTTGCATCTGTCCATGGAGGTCCCCCTGCAAGAGCTATGCTTCTCGGCCATACTGGCATCCCGTCCTGCATTAACTCAAGTGAAAATCCCACGGTGCCCCCTGCCCCCTCCCCCACCCATGTTCACTGCCAAGGATTTTGCTGCACTTGCCTGTGCTTTTGCTTTGAGGTTTTTTGTTCTACAATCAAGCAACACATACTTTTCATGAAATAGTGAAATGGAAACATGGCCACCTGCCCAACCTGAGGAGGTGTGTGCAGATCTCCAAAAACAGATTGGGTTTTCATTGCAAGGGGACAACACCTGCTTCTGGTGCTCATGAGCAAGTGAGTGAGGGTCAGTTGCAATCAAAGTGTACTTCCTGCATTGCAGGGGGTGGGCTGGATGACCCTTGGGGATCTCTGAAGCCTACAATTCTCTAGAATCTGAGGCAAACTGACAGAGTGTTTAGCTTGGGTGTTGTTGCCAAATGAAGGCCTTTCTGTGGCAAATAGCCTGGATTGGCATAGATTTTTTCTTTGGGCCTTTCCCTGAACCCATAAATTTGGGACTTGCTTCCAGAAAAATGTGCAGGACAGACCTGCAGCCATTCCATCAAAAGACAAAAAAAAAAAAAAAGACTTCTATGCTGACTTGCCCTTTTCAGGATAGTTTCACCCAGGTTCCAAAATGTCACATTGATCTCAACAAAATTCATTTCAAGTTAGTGTGCATATAGCCATAGCCTTGTATTATTGTTAAGTTTGCTTCAGATGATTCAATTGGTTTCACTTCTGCCCTGTGTGTTTGCCAAAGGACTGGCCATGGACTTTGTCGCTGGTTCTTAAAGACCACAAAGACCACAGAGAGAGCGACCTGCGTAGGGGAAACTTCTGCACCAAACGCATCAGCGAACCCAATGCATCCAGGTATCTCTGCCTCGTGTGAGATAGGAAGTGGTTGCCAGTCAGTGCAGAGCAACCTTTCTCCACCTCGGGTCACCCAATGTTGTGGGAATACAAGGCCCATCATCCCTGACCACTGGTCCTGCTAATGAGGTCCTGACCACTGGTGGCTTGGGCATGCTGCAGGCCTCGTGGTGAGTGCCGCCCAGCATCTTGTCACCCTCCTCAGTGGTGACGCCCAGGGTGGCACCCACCCACCACACCCCCTTCCTCTGCCCCTGCCTGCAGAGACAATGGAATGCATCCCTCCTGTCATAACCCTGTTTTTATCAAGGGACAGAGTTAAGAGCTTTCAGCAGCAGTAGCAACCTCCAAGGATGCTGTGTTTTGATAATCAGTTGGTGTTTGTTTCAGGCTGCTTTGGGCACCATTCAGTGCAGTGACATAGCGTATGAGCACACTCAACTAAACTTGCCATTTGTGGGCACTCTCAGTTGGCATCTCTGTGGTTGGCAATGATGGGAAAACAGAACTGAGATGTCTGTAAGAAGCTGGTGAGGTGGGCAAAGGGGCTTGGCTTAGCTCAGGCAAGGGACTGTTGGGTGGCCTCCTTAAGTACAACTGATAGTCAGTTTGGATGAAGAGCAAAGAACTGAAGAGGTTGTGCCTCCACCTACCAGGCAGTTTCTTGGCAGAAACAGTGACGTCGCAGAGGGGTGTGTGAGATGGGTACCTTAGGGGGTATGGAAACCAGCAGCTCTGCAACTTACATCCGTTGGAGGGGCCGGGCCTCTGAGCACCCCAAGTGCCTCACTTCACAAACAGGCAGACTTCAGAGCCAGCTCTAGGTGGGTGCTGGTGTGGTAGGTTCTTTGACTGTGTTAGGCCATGGAAGGCTGGGATGCTAACGAAACTGCTCCATGGAGTAAATATTGTGGGAGTTTAGAAATCAAATCTAAAAATGCATATTCTTACTAGTAAGCAAGAGTGGGGATTAAAATCACAGAGCAGTATTGCTGTTAGGTGGTGTCAGAGCCACCCGTTGGTCCCAGCTCACAAGAGACCCAAGTCCAATCCAGTTTATTTACAAAAGTCTTTATTGAAGATCATTGCTCCTTATACGTTCCATCTCCGTGGCTCTACGTCTGAACGTTAGACCGCTGAAGTCCCCTCTGAGTCGGTACCGCCTCTACACCAGTTTAAGAGGCTTGTGCTGGACCACCTCTTCCTCTCCTTCCTCTTCCGCAGGGTCTTTCTGCCCCCCTGGGTTCCCTCCCGCCGGGACTCGCCCGAGGCTGAATCCTCTGACGCCTCTTCCCCCCTCCTTCGCGCTTTGGGGCCGGGCTCCTCCCCAGGGCTCTCTTCACTTCCGCGCGCCTCCACGTTTGAACTTGGCACGCGTACGTTGCTCCTGACCTTTCTCTCGACTGCTACACTGCTCCCGGTGCTACTCTCTGCCCCTTCCGGCAGAGCGCCCTGCTCCGATCTCCTCCCCCTGTCTCCTTCTTGCTCTGCTCCCTCTGACACACTGGTAACTCCACCCCCTTCACTCCGTTCCGGCGGAGAAACCGGCTCCGATCTCCCACTCTCACTGGGGGCTCTCCTCTCGCTCCCCTGCTCCTGATTGCTTCCCCCTTGGGGTCCCCTTGGTCTGACCAGGGGGGCTCCCTTTTGGGAGTCCTCTGACTCACTGGACAGACTCACGGACGACCTTTGGTCATTGTCATCCTCCTCCTCGTCTCTCTGGGATTCTTCCCCCTCGCTCTCTGTCTCCTCCCCCATCTGCCCTTCTCTCCCTGAAACCCTGACATCCATCCCCCCCTCGAAGCCCCCCCTTCCCCCCTCCCGTCTGTCGGGTGCAGGTCGTGGGAGCTGCGGCTCTTCGGGGTTAGATTCAGGATACAGGTCGTCTACGTCCATGTTCTCTGCCGGCAGTTCTGTGTATGTGTGTTCGAACTCGGGTTCTTCAGCCAGCGCAGTCTCAGTCTTTTCTTCCATTGCTACTTCCTCTGGTGCTGCCCGCCAAGGCCCCATCATCCACCTCTTACGCCATTCCTCCTCTGGTTGCTCCTCCCACCAATAAGGGGTTTCCGTGTCCACCCCCGAGCACGATCCCCTGGGCGGGCTTGATTCTGGTGTTCCTTCCTCGGCGGAAGAAAAACCCCTGAAAGTGCTGTCTGAAACTGTGGGCGTAAAGAGCCAGTCATCAAAGTACTCGGCTGGCATGGGTCTATGTGGGAAAAGGGCATGGAACTCGTCTTTTAGAATAGGTTCGTCTAAGGCGTAGTCTGGCACCCAACTATTGGCACTGGCTGGGGCACCTTCTCTGGCGAGAAAGTATTCTACTCCCTCTGCCCCCCATCTCGAGTCCAGGATCTCTGTGACCTCGTTGAGCGGTTCGGTCCTAGGTGACCCCCCCCCTCTTGGGCGACTCTCTGCGTGGGTCTGGTACTGTTTCTGACTCCTGAAACCTGTGTGGGGCCTTGTAGGGAGTGAGCACCGACCTATGAAAGACCGGGTGCACTCTGGAGCCTTCTGGGAGAGCCAGGCGAAATGCTACAGGATTGATCCTAGCCTCAACTTGGTATGGCCCCAGCTGCCTGTGTCCTAGCTTCTTTTTGGCTAACGATTTGGCTGGCATCGCTTGGGCCGCTAACCATACCCAGTCCCCCACCTGGATGTCTTCTCCCGCCCTTCTGTGTTTGTCCGCCTGCACCTTATAGGCTTGTTTGGCCAGCTCCAAATGTCTCCGCAGTTCCTCGTGCACGTCCTGCAACTCTGCGGCGAACTGGTCGGCCTCTTGTGGCACGCCCTCTCCCGTTTCCACGAGCGTCGGAAAGGTTCTGGGATGACGGCCATTGTTCGCAAAGAACGGCGTCACCCCCGTCGATGCGTGCTTCGTGTTGTTGTAGGCAAACTCAGCCATCAGCAAGTAGTCTACCCACGCTGCGGGTCGCTGATTGGCGTAACATCTCAGGTACTGCTGCATGATCGCGTTGACCCTCTCTGCTTGGCCGTTGGTCTGTGGATGTCTCGCCGACGAAAGGTTGATCTTGACGTGCAGGATACCCAGGAGCTTCTGCCAAAAATGGGAAACAAATTGGTGCCCCCTGTCGGATAGGACGGACTGCGGCAGCCCATGCACCCTGAACACGTGGTCGACGAAAAGTTTGGCGGTCTGTTCTGCCGTCGCCACCTTGGCACAAGGAATGAAGTGCGCCATCTTGGTGAACAGGTCCACAACCACCAGTACCGCCGTCTTGCCCCTGGAGCTGGGCAGATCAGTAACAAAGTCCAGTGCTACCCTCTCCCACGGTTGCTGCGGCGTCGCCAGCGGTTCCAGCAACCCTGCCGGCTTCTGGTGTACTGGCTTGGACCTCTGACAGGTGTCACACCTGGCGACGTAATCCGCCACCTCTCCCCGCATCTGGGGCCACCAAAAGTCCCTGGCCACTAATTCTATTGTCTTCTCTTTGCCAAAGTGGCCCGCACTGGGGGCGTCGTGCAACTGTTGCAGAACCTTCGCGCGGAGCTCGTCGCTTGGTACGTAAAGAGCACCTTTGCGAGTCAAGAGCCCGTCTCGCAACTGGAACTCATCGTCTCTCTGTGACCCCCTGCGCAGCTCCTCCATCTTGGATTGTGCAAACTGATCCACTTGCAAAGCGCGTCGCACCGCGTCCAGGTCGACTGCGATGGCAGCGCACGCCCACGCCTGCGGTGCGAAAATGTGCTTCGCTGCTATTGGCGCCGTCTCCTCAAGATATTGTGGTTTCCTGGAGAGCGCATCGGCTATAACATTGGAATCCCCCGGGATGTATTCTATTCTGAAGTCGAAATCCGCGAAGAATTCTGCCCAGCGCATGTGTCTTTGGCTCTGGAGCTTCGCTGTTCGCCAATACTCTAAGTTCTTGTGATCCGTGCGGACCTGCACTGTGTGCTTGGCTCCTATGAGGAAGTGCCGCCACGCTTTGAAAGCTGCGTGAATGGCCAACAGTTCCCTGTCCCATATGGTGTAGTGCTGCTCCGTCTTGCTGAGCTTTCGGGAGTAGAAGGCGCCAGGTCTCCAATTCCCTTGCGGATCCTCTTGCAGAAGGACGGCTCCAACCGCTCTGTCGGACGCATCGGTTTCAACCCGCATGGGCCTGCCGGGATTCACGTGCAGCAGCTGCTCCTCGGAGGCGAAGAGGCTTTTGAGCTTCCGAAAGGAGCACTCTGCCTGTTCCGTCCAAGCGAACTTCTTCTTCTTGGAACTGAGGGTGTCCGTGATTGCTGCCGTCTCCTTTGCAAAACCTTTGATGAATTTGCGATAAAAATTGGCAAACCCGATGAATCTCTGGACCTCCTTCCGATTGCGTGGGCTCTTCCAGTCTAACACCGCTCGGACCTTGACGCTGTCCATGGCCAATCCCTCGTCGGACAGCTTGTAGCCGAGGAAATCCACCTCCGTCACATCAAACTGGCACTTCTCCAACTTGGCGTAGAGCCTGTGCTCCCGCAACCTCTGCAGGACCTCCTTTACGTCCTTCTCGTGAGTTTCCGGCGATTCCGAGAAAATCAGGATGTCGTCGAGAAAACACACACACTTCTTGTAGAGGAGTCCCGCCAGCACGTGATGCATAAATGCTTGGAAAACGTGGCTGCCATTTTGGAGACCAAACGGCATAACTCTGTATTCATACGTGCCCAGAGGCGTGAACATGGCAGTCTTCCACTCATCGCCCTCCCGGATGCGGATGAGGTTGTACGCTCCACGCAAATCCAACTTGGTGAAGATCTTACCCTTCCTAACGGTCGCTAGGAGGTCGTCAATCTTGGGCATGGGAAAGGCCTTGGGCTTAGTCAGTCTGTTTATGAATCTATAGTCCACAATGAGTCTTTTTTGGGGCGTGTCTTTCTTCTTCACAAAGAAAACAGGACTGCCTCCCACTGCTTTGGATTCCCGGATGAAACCGCGCTTCAAATTATGCTCTATGAACTCTCTGAGCTCTTGCATCTCGTCCTCAGACATGGAATACAGTTTTGCAGTCGGCAACTGCGCCCCCGGCACCAGATCGATCGCACAGTCGTAAGGCCTGTGAGGCGGTAACTTGTCAGCTTCTTTCTCGCAGAAAACCTCCAAAAATCCTTCGTACTTGCGAGGCACTGCCTGCACCATGCCAAGGTGCAATTGCTGCTCAGCCCCCTCCTCCTGATTGGTCTGGATGCAATGCTGAGCACAATACGATGAGCAGAAGGTGATTTGACGCTGATACCACGCTACAGCGGGACTGTGCCTCTCCAGCCAACTCATGCCCAATACTATGGGCGTGTCGGACAGGTGGGTGACATTGAAGCTAATGACTTCTCGATGGTTTCCAATCTGCATCACCATGGGAGGCGTCTGCTGCACAACTTGCCCTCCCAGCAATCTCCTGCCGTCCACCGTAACTAAGTTCAGAGGCGTCGTTGCAGGCAGGAGCGCTATACGATGCTGCTTGACAAATTGCATTCCCACAAAATCGGCATTGCTCCCTGAATCAATCGTGATGGTTCCCATCGTGATGGTTCCAGGGTGTATCCATTCGGCAGCTGCAGCGTTGCAGTGAGCTGCACTGCTGGCTTGGGTGGTAAAGGGTCTGTGCGTTGCAAGGGTGCTGGGGACTGCTCTACAGATTCGCCTGGCTGAGCCCCAGTAGCTCCGCTTCCAGCCAGGCAATGTCGTTTCCCTGAGGCTGCTCTCTTTGCACCACTTCCGCTGCCACTGTTGCTAGAGCTGCAGTGTGATTTTGGAGCCTCTGGGGGCACTCTTTCGCCATATGCTGTGCACTGTCACAGATGCAACATTTCCTGGTTCCTCTAGGAGGCTTCGCCTTTACTGCACCGGAAACAGGGGCTCTGGATGGTGTCTGAGCCCTAGCACCACCAATTTCCATCGGCTCTTCTCCGTGCCTCCCCAAGGGCGAGGGGTGCGTCTGGCTGAAGTCCCTGGGAACAAAAGGAGGCGTTCTCGCTGGTGCACGCGCCTGGGGTCCCTCCCCCTCGTGCCAAGGGCGCCCCTCGTGTCGTATTCCGATCGCAAGAGCCCTCTGCACCACGTCTTCTAGGGTCTGGGATCTGTCTCCTCTGGCAATCTCATCCTTGATGGGGCCGCTAAGACCTTCCCAGAACAGATCTCTTACTGGTTTACTGTCCTTCTCCCAGCCCAACGCAGTTAATAATGCGAAGAATCTGGAATGATATTGACGTACAGTGGCTTTGCCTTGCCGCAATCCGTGCATCTCTTTACGAGCAATATCCACGTCCACAGATGACTGGAAATAAGCATCCATCGCTTTAATAAATTCATCAGAATTGCGGCGGGCAGGGCCATCTTCGCGCCACAAATTGCGCAACCAAGCTCTAGCCTCTCCATGCAAATGCGAAATTATAAACCCCACTCTCTCTTCCTCATCTTTAAAATCATTGCGAAGCAAATGCAGTGCATACACGACGTCTGCCCTGAAGTTAGGGTAGTTTTTCAGGTTGCCATCGAAGTGGGTAACCAGGGTGCCCCCCCGCCGTCCAAGTCCAACTCCCTCCGATCTGGATCCCGGGACCCCTGCCCCGCCTGCATGCTCCCACCTTGTTCGCAGGTCCTGGCAAGCCTTCTCCAGTTCGTCATTCTTCTTCTGAGATGCAATGACCGCAGCTGTGAGTTCGGTAACCTGATTCCTCAGCGTTAGCAGCTGTTCCTCCGTAGTCATGGCTGCTACCGTTGGTGAGCTTTGCAAAAAAAAATTTTGCGTTCTGAGGGAGGGGACTTACTGTCAGAGCCACCCGTTGGTCCCAGCTCACAAGAGACCCAAGTCCAATCCAGTTTATTTACAAAAGTCTTTATTGAAGATCATTGCTCCTTATACGTTCCATCTCCGTGGCTCTACGTCTGAACGTTAGACCGCTGAAGTCCCCTCTGAGTCGGTACCGCCTCTACACCAGTTTAAGAGGCTTGTGCTGGACCACCTCTTCCTCTCCTTCCTCTTCCGCAGGGTCTTTCTGCCCCCCTGGGTTCCCTCCCGCCGGGACTCGCCCGAGGCTGAATCCTCTGACGCCTCTTCCCCCCTCCTTCGCGCTTTGGGGCCGGGCTCCTCCCCAGGGCTCTCTTCACTTCCGCGCGCCTCCACGTTTGAACTTGGCGCGCGTACGTTGCTCCTGACCTTTCTCTCGACCGCTACACTGCTCCCGGTGCTACTCTCTGCCCCTTCCGGCAGAGCGCCCTGCTCCGATCTCCTCCCCCTGTCTCCTTCTTGCTCTGCTCCCTCTGACACACTGGTAACTCCACCCCCTTCACTCCGTTCCGGCGGAGAAACCGGCTCCGATCTCCCACTCTCACTGGGGGCTCTCCTCTCGCTCCCCTGCTCCTGATTGCTTCCCCCTTGGGGTCCCCTTGGTCTGACCAGGGGGGCTCCCTTTTGGGAGTCCTCTGACTCACTGGACAGACTCACGGACGACCTTTGGTCATTGTCATCCTCCTCCTCGTCTCTCTGGGATTCTTCCCCCTCGCTCTCTGTCTCCTCCCCCATCTGCCCTTCTCTCCCTGAAACCCTGACAGGTGGACTCAGACCAATGCAATTGGTGGAGAAGGCTCTGTGTTATTTCATTTCACCTCCTCTCTTGGGAGGGAAGAAGAAAAGAAGTATTTTCTGTTCCTTCTCTCTCTCTCTCTCTCCAACCAGCCAATGGGAGAAGACTTGTATCTGCTTGCTCCAGCATCAGGCTCAAGCCTGAGGCTGCTTTCACTGTAAATACAAGTATTTTACCTGCATTTATTTTTACTGCTGTTGTTGGTAAGGACAGGTGCTTGACTGTGAGTAAACTATATGTTTTAACCATACTTTTCAGTTGGTGGCCTGTTTCTATAATAAACAGGCTAACAGAAGGGGGAGATCAGCCTAAAGGCTTTTGTTTTTACTGTTTAAGATGCTCAGCACTGTGCTTCTAAACACAAGCGATAAGCTGATGTTTTGTCTGTTGGCAAGGTTTGTGGAGGAATAAAATATAGTTAATATATTCCCTCACCTACATGGTAAAACCTAACCAACATCTACCATAATGTGAAATCAAGCCATTCTAGGAGGTGTGCCGGAAGCTGAGGAGTGAGGGAGCAAATCATTCAATTCTGCTCCCTTGCCTCAGCCATGACCCCTCTGGTGGTGGGCAGACTGGGGGGTAGACTTCCTAGAAGCCTTCTCTTCCACAGTAGCCAGGCCTGTATAGTCATTGCATTGCTGGTGGTGCCAGATCACAGGGTCTCTCTCAGAGCAGCGAGATACCAGGTCAGAGCTCAATCTGGCTTTATTGCTCTTCAGTTGTTGGCAATTGTGTAGTGGATCCAGTCTTCAAAGATGCAGACCTTGGTGTACAGCCCCAGCCAGTTCTCTTCACTGCAGCTTTTCTTCCAGGACAGCAGTCCTTGGAGGGCTTCTTCACACAACAGGGGGCTGCCCACATCTCCCTAAGACACAGACAACAGCTTTGGGACTCTCCAGGGGACAGGATCAAATCATGGCAATTTCTCGCTGTGATTATTTTAACTCTCAGGCCCTGGAGCACAGCCTGCAGCAGGAGAGAGGGAGCTGTGTGAGGCTTTCCCCAGCCACAAGTACCTCCCAAGAGGTTGGCTCTTGCAGCTGGAGAATTTCCCTTCCCCTGTTGGGGTGGGTGTGTGCTTGCGCTTACAGCCCCTCTGGCCCTCTCAAGAATGTAGGAATGACATAAATGCTATTTAACTTTGATATGGGGAGGATTTGGCACATGCCTTTTCATTGTACTTTTCAAATATATTATGCTTTGTTGTTTAGTTCTGGTTAATGTTCGGCTAGTAGCTACTAGCCTGCCTATGGAGAATGCTTGTGCTTGTGAGTGATTTGGTTGGAGATAGCTCTAGTCTGAAGGGAAGCATTCATCTATGGTGTGTGTGGATGCACATAATTAGACCATGTTACTGAAGTCAAAATGAGGGACACCTTACCTCCCACCAAAAAGTGCAGGCACAGGGGGCCACCAAAACCGCACCTCTTACCCATGGCTTGGAGTGGCTAGGAGCACACATGCCCATCTGGGAGGCCAGGCAAGGCATGCAGGCTCCTCTAGGCACCCATCTTATCAGCCCTGCAGGACCATCTCCCAGGTTGGCCAGTGGTGCTATTGGAACAGTGAGTGGAGCGCCAAGTGGCACTTGGAGAGAAGAAAGATAGAGACAGTAGGTGAGAGTTGCAGGAAGAGAAGGAGGGAGAGAGGAAGAAGAGCAGTCGTGATGGTCATGGAGGAAATCACAGGCAGAGCCTGAAAGGTGACAAAAAGCAAACTTTTGGAGTTTCTGGTCCATGGTCTCTCCCAGCTTCAAATGTACAGCTTCTGGCCAAGATCACAAGGGAGTCAAGGTATGCCTCTGCTTGTTTGCTCCCCCACCCCCACCCCAATCACTGGACTTGCCAGTAAAAAGAGAAGAGCCTCACCTTGCAGGCATCTTGGCTGCTGTCCAGCTGTCCAGCACAAAGCATCCTGTCAGTGAACCGTCCTGGGTAGACATTGTTGCATGTGGCATCAGATGTGACTGGAAGGTAGGAGCACTGCAGAAGGTTGTCTGTTCCATCAGCTGTAAGCCCAAAATATGTTGATCCTGAGCAGCTGCCTGGGGCAAGGCAGGAGGGAGGCTCTTATGCTCAGGCCTCACCCCTCTCTCCTTGAGCTCTTTCTGCTTCAAGGGGGCACTGCCACCTGCCATGAATCTATCATAGTACAATGAATTGTTGGTGCCTCCCTCCCACCATTTGCCGTTCATCTACCCTTCCCTTTTTTGCATGGTGTCATTTATCCCATGCATCACTAAGGAACTTCATTGTCCCCTTGCGCGTCCCAACCATAATCCCCCATGGCCACAAAGAGGGGCATCTTCCAGCAGCCCCCTGCTCCAGTCTGTCACAGTTGTTGCTGGTCCTGGTTAGTCTCTCAGCACCACCCTCTCTGTACTCACAGTTGCTGCTGATCCATTCTGAAGCCAGGCACTGGGTCCCAGATATGGCACATTGGCTGGGCAAACTGATGGGCTGCACTAGCTCACCCAGGACAGCTGGTTGTGCAAACTTGATGAGCATGATGTCATAGTCCAGTGTGTAGTTGTTGAACTGCTTATGAGGGACCAGCTTGGCAGCAGCAATGACCTGTTGCTTCTCCTTAGGAGGAGTCTCAGGGACTTGTAGGCCAAGCCAGACCTCCATGGGGTCTGGGCTGCTGAAAGAAGAGCAGGTAGGTCAATAGTGTTCTCCCTAGAGTTTTTCTGCCTCAGCCTGGGTTGAAAGATTCCTTGCTCACCCTCAAGGATTCTTGTAGGCTGGCAGTCAAATGCACAAGTTGCCCTCCTATTTCAAATGAGAACAGAGCAGCCAACAACAGAGAATGGACTTTATTCCCTGTGGGAGGGAGACTGTGTACAAAGGGTGTGAAGCAGGCTTATACCCACCTCCTGCTGCACTGAGCTGAGGACAACACCCATTCTTGGCTGATGAGGGCCCCACTGCAGACGTGGTGCACTGACTGGAGGGAGACCTGCCACGGCACGGAATCTTGTTGGCACTTGGCACTACCAACCAACTTCTCAGCAGCTGCAACAGCTCAATATATAATTGGTAGAGGGAAAAATCAAGACTTTTTTACTGGTTAGGAACATGCTAAAATGCAATGTGGCCTCGTGAACTCAGGAAATGGCATCCAGCCTATCCCATGGCATCTGTCAGCCAGAGTACGGTAGCTAGATGAGGGCGCTGCATGCAATCTCTTCCTGCTAGTAAACAAAGGCTCAACTTTTTGCCACCATATCCTGCTTTCCACATCCATCTCCCTGCATAGGAATCCTTTGAATTACTGATCTCATATTGCAAGTAAGTGTGGCTGGCAACTGTTCCTGATTAATTTCTGACAGAGTTCTACATACCATCACTCATACAGCTAAAATAAAAGCCACAGTTTTAAACCACAGGAAAGATCATAATGTATTATTGTAGACTATTGTAGACTATAGTAACTATAACAAGTAACTATATAGTACAATGCTGGTTTGCCCCATGTAATAGTGACATTTCCTCTTTGTACAATCAGCCCAAATAATTGACTGCTTTTGATTATTCTGATATGAGCTGTTAATTTATTTTCTTACAACCATATATATGTACTGTATATGTGTATTATTATATATGAGAATAAAATCAGCATGAAAACATCATTAAAATGCCAATAAATACTAATTAGTTAACAGAGTTGAGATTCCTGCATTGCAGGGGATTGAACTAGATGACCCTAGGGGTCCCTTCCAACTCTACAATACTATGAAAGAAGATTCATTGTACAAAAGCTTCTCTAAACATTAAAGTTTTCAAAAGATGTCTGAAGGGAGGGATGGCTCTTGGTGGCAGGGAGTTCCACAGGGCAGTGGCTGCCACACCAAAGGCTCAATCCCTAATGACGTCCAGCTAAACCTCAGGGTTCATTGGGGTGAGGAGTCCAGCAGAAGTGCCCCATCAACAGATCTTGGTGGTCATGTTGGAAAGTAAGTACTTTGGGGTCTCATGGTACTTTGGGACCGAGTTGCTTAGGGATATGTCAGTTTCACACACTGTTACAGAACAAATTCAGTGATGGACAGCACAGATTGACCAAATGCTGCTATGGTTAGTCTAACACCACTGAGATTTTTTAATAAAGTGGGGCTGGGTGAATAGTCTGAATGGTCAGTGTAGAGAGTGGGTTTTTGGGTTGTATCCAACTAAGAAATACTCGGAGTAGTCCTGCGCAAGGACTTCCAGTGGAGCGCGAGCCCGACGCAAGCGAGGGATTTTCCTGGGAGGGAAACCCTAGCTATTTCGGCCGAAAAGGGGAGTTTTTTGGGCGAAAAAACCCCCTGCGGAACCTCTGGTGGATGTCCAGAGGTCCAGGTTACCGGCGGTGCCAACAAGCTACCCGTCCGGCCGCCAGGTAGCCCCCGAAAAGGAGGTGAAGAGTGCGGCGGAACGGGATAGCTGGCTATCGGGAAGCCATTGCTGCAGCTGAATAGCAAAGCCCGGAGCCTGTGGGGAACAGCGCTCCGCTCTCAAAAGCTAGAAATTCGGACTTGCAATTTATAATTTGGCTGAATTTGGTAAGAAAATGGAAGAGAAGTCCTGAATTAACTAAGAGAAGATTTCGAGTTCAGCGATCGTTTGGAATCAACAAAGACGCAGGACGGTATGCAGAGCCAGAAAGTGAAAGTGAGTTACCGCTAGCGGCTATTGTTTCCGTTTCTCCCTAACTACCAGAAACTGTTTTAAACAAAGTTAAAAGATAAAAAGTAACTCTTTGTTACAAGAGGGAAAAGAAGGGAAACATCAAGGGGGAACAGAGGAGACTGTGAGATAAAATGAAGGTCTTTGATGCAACTGAGGATATAGAGAGAGGAATCAATTCCCCGTTTGTTTTTTTTCTGTGAATAAACTGCTACGCAAAAGAAGAGCTTTTGGCGCCATCTTAACCGATTTTACAGGGGATTCTGGCAGAGAAGAAGAACTACTTTAACGTCTTTTTGGTGGGCTCCGAACATTATTTCTTTTTCTCCTTTTTTTTCTTCTTTTTTAAGACTTAGAGAATTGGAAAACTTAAAGTGAGAGTATAAGTTTGTGGGACAACTTTTCCATAAAACTTTATATGAAGTTTTGATTCCCCTAGTGGATGGACTGCAACATGACAAGTTGGGGGTTTTTTTTTTTTCGATTGTTGAGGGTTTCCTTTAAGGCTTGAGGAATAACGGCTTTCTGTGAATCTCCCCCCCCCCCCGGATATGTTTTGAATTCCTTATTTTCAAGGGTTAACTTGTTGGAGGCTTCTGACAATTACAATTTTATATTATAATTTGAGATTTCATTTGGAACCTTTGCATTTCCTATTGGATTATAATCAGGACCCTAAATTGGATTACAACATAATTACCTCTTTGGTCTGCAGAGGATTAGCCTGAGTGGGGGCAAGAAGATAAATAACTTACAGACAATTGGATTTCTATAATTTTTTGCCGGGGAAGCGTCTCCGTTTAATAAGTTGGTCATTACATCAAACTCCCAATACTGCCCTAAAAATTTTGAGTTATTATTTCGAACTGTATTCTGGAGTGTATTTTGTATCTTTGTTAATTATTAATTGGTTGGTGTAGATAATATCTGTCATTCTGATATTTAAGAAAATGTCACATTTGCCAAAAAAAAGGGGCATGGGGGGCACCAACAGATAGGAGGGCTTCAAAGCAGAAAACAGAGTTTAGAACAGAAATTTTGAAAATGTTTGCAGAAATAAAGCTAAGTGAAAAAAATCTGGAGACAAAATTAGAACAAGTAGATAACAAAATTGGGAAAATGGATAAAAAAATCGATGAGACAGTTAATGAATTGAAAGGACAGATCAAAGAGGTATCAAAAAGAGTGGATGAGGGGTTAAAAAGGACCAAACAGGAAATGAAGGATATGAAAAGGGAGGAGGAAAAGATGAAAAGTGAGGTGGTGGATTTAAATAAAGCGCAGGAAGAAATAAAAGATTCTATTGCTATGAATGAACTGAGACAGAGGGAAGTAAATTTGAGACTGAGACAAGTTCCGGAAACACAAAATGAGAATATAAGAGAGAAATTAATAAAGGAAATTGCACAGTGGTTGGAGCTACCAGAGGAAGAAGTTGCAAAAACAGTACAAAACGCATTTAGAATGAAAATAAGGACAAGTAAAAAAAGAAATTTCCAGGTGATTGTCTGATCACATTTAAAGATAGATGAGAAATCTGATTCTTCAAAGGAATAGAGAGAAAAGATTATATATAAATGGGAGCTACATAATCATTTTTAAAGATATACCAATAAGACTGCTGAAACAAAGAGGCCTACAAACCACTGGTACAAATTCTGAAGAAAAACAAGATTGATTTTAGATGGGAATTCCTGGAAGGAGTCTCGTTCTTTTACAAAGGTGTGAAAAGAAGACTGACAAGCCCCGAGGAAATAGGGAAATTTACGAGAAGATACAAAGAATTACAGGCGGGAGAGGAAGAAATCAAGGGAGCAGAGGGAGGAGCGTCAGAATCAGAAGAAGAGGAGCTGAACAGGAAAAAATCAGAAGAAGAAGAAGAGGAAGAAGAAGAAGAAGAGGTAGACAGATTGTAAAGTAGTAAACTAAATTTATTTAATTTGAAAGAAGAATGGCGTTAAAATGATGGAATTGGAATATTAATGGGATGAACGATAAGAAGAAACGAAATAAAATTGAACCATTTCTAAAAAAGAAAAATATAGACATTATTTGTTTACAAGAAACTCACGTGGCAAAAAAACACAGGAAAATTCTGATTAACAAAAGATTGGGGAATGAATTTATATCATCGGACAAAGAGAAAAAGAGGGGTGTTGTTTTATACATCAAAAACAAAATCGAATCCCACCAACTATTCAAAGATGAAGAAGGAAGAATCATAGCTGTCCAAATCAATTGGCAAGGCGAAAAATTTATAATTGTCGGGATCTACGCACCAAATGGAAATAAGACTGATTTCTACAGATCATTGGAGGAAAAACTATTTGAGTACATGGATCAAAAAAATTATAGTAATGGGAGATATGAATGGGGTGGTCTCATTGGAAATGGATAGGATAAGAGAGGTGAAGAATAAAGAAGGGAAATTGCCTAAGACATTCTTTACGATGGTGAAGAATTGCAACCTGATTGACATTTGGAGACTTCGACACCCATTGGAGAAGCAATTTACATATTATTCAGAACCGAATCAGTCCATGTCAAGAATAGATCAAATATGGGTATCAAATGAACTGACCCCGAGAATCCAACAAATCGAAATACAGGCCAAAGTGATTTCAGATCATAATCCTATAGAATTGGAACTAAAAGGCTTTGAAGAGAGGACTTTCAGGTGGAGATTGAATGATAATTTGTGGGACGATCAAAAGATGGTTGAAAAAACACAAAAGAAATTAGCTGAATATTTTATGGACAACGTCAACAAAGGTACGAAAATGAGTATTGTTTGGGACACAAGCAAAGCAGTAATGAGAGGTTTTCTTATTCAGCAGAACTCAATGAAGAAAAAGAATAAGGAAAAAAGGACAAAAGAGATCTTAAGACAGATCATGGACAATGAGCAAAAACTGATTAAAAAACCAAACAACGTGAAAATAAAGCAGGAAATAAAAACTCTTCAAACTCAATTTGCAATGATAATTAATAAAGAAGTTGAGTGGAATATCAAAAGGTTAAGACAGAAAAACTTTGAGTTTGCAAATAAATCAGGAAAATGGCTTGCGTGGCAACTTAAAAAGAGAAAGGAACAGAGTACAATTAATAAAATCAATATAAATGGGGAAGAGACAGTTGATCCAAAAGAAATAAGGAAAGGATTCTCGGATTTTTATAAGCAATTATACAAAAACAAAGAAAGGAATAACAAGAAGAAAATAGAAAGATATCTGTCAGGGGTTCAGGAGGAAAGACACAGGAGGGGGAGCAAATGGAGAGCGAGGAGGAGGAATCCGAGGGGGGAGTAGGCAGTGACAGTGGTCAGAGAGATTCCACGAGTCTCACCAGCGAATCGGAAGACTCACAGAAGGGAGCGCCCATGGCCAGGGCGAGGGGGGTGCCAAAGGGGAAGCCCCAGAAGGAAGGGGCCAGCGGGGACTCCTTGAGCAGCAGCTGGAAATCAGGACCAGCTTCCCCACCAGAGCACAGTAGGGGGGAGGAGTCCCAGGAATCGGGAACAGTGTTCTCGCCACCAGCGGGAGGAGATGAGTCAGGGTTGACCACGCCCACATCGGAGAGCGGGGGAACGGTCAGGAGGAAGGTTACCGGCTGGGCGCGCACAGCAGGTAGCCCGGATGGGGAGCCAGGTCCTAAAGCCCGCCGGAAGGAAGGGCAAGACTCAGGAGGGTCAGCGTCAGAAGAGTCCAGAAGGGAGGAAACCCCAGGGGGCAGAAGGACCCAGAGGAGGAAAGAACAGCGGAGGAGGTGGAGCCGGGCCAGGATCTTAAACTGGTGCGGAAGGGGTAGTGATTCAGAGGGGACTTCGCCGATCTGAATTCAAGACGTAGGGCTGCACGCTCTGGGGTTTGAAATGGAAACTAAACTTCAATAAAGACTTTTGTACATTAAATCAACTGGGCGTTGGTCCTCTGTGAGCTGGGACCTGGAGGCAGTCCTGACAGTTATGCTTGATTTGTGCTGATAACAAACATGTCACTCTGCGATTTTTGGGTGAAGGTGCATTCTAACCCCACAAACACCAATTTGAAATAAGCCCAAACAGAGCTTTATCATCATCTTTTTATGTAGTTGGAACCCAAAACAACTTTTTGCTTTGGTTGTGGGTGATTCTGGTGCACACCCAAAAAACACCATGCGAATTGAAATAAGCCCAATCAAAGCTTATTCGTCGTCTTTCTACGCATATGTAAGCGAGAAGACGTTGTTGTATTATTTTGGTCTTTACACACACTTTGCTATTTCTGGGTCAAAGTGCTTTAACACCAAAGAACACCTTGAAATAAGCGAAATACAAGATTCTTCTTTCTATGTAGCTGGAACCCAAAACAACCTCTTTTGCTTTGTTTATGCTTATCACAGTTCACTTTGCTATTTGTGGGGCAATGAACACCGAAAGAGCAATCGAAGCTCATTTGTCCTTTTTCTATTGACATGGAACCAAAACAGTTATGCTTGATTTGTGCTGATAACAAACATGTCACTCTGCGATTTGTGGGTGAATGTGCATTCTAACCCCAAAAGCACCAATTTGAAAGAAGCCCAATCCGAGCTTTATCATCTTCTTTTTATGTAGATGGAATCCAAAACACCTTTTTGCTTTGGTTTGGGGTGATTCTGGTGCACATCCAAAAAACACCATGCGAATTGAAATAAGCCCAAAAAGCTTATTCATCGTCTTTCTACGCATATGGAAGCGAGAAGACGGTGTTGTATTATTTTCATCTCATTCCACAAATTTTGCGATTTCTCCGTTAATGTGCATTAACACCAGAGAACACGACTTGAAATAAGCGAAATCCAAGATTCTTCTTTCTATGTAGCTGGAACCCAAAACAACCTCTTTTGCTTTGTTTAGGCTTATCACAGTTTACTTTGCTATTTGTGGGGCAATGAACACCGAAAGAGCAATCGACGCTCATTCGTCCTTTTTCTATTGACATGGAACCAAAACAGTTATGCTTGATTTGTGCTGATAACAAACATGTCACTCTGCGATTTTTGGGTGAAGGTGCATTCTAACCCCACAAACACCAATTTGGTGTTTAGAGCTTTATCATCATCTTTTTATGTAGTTGGAACCCAAAACACCTTTTTGCTTTGGTTGGGGGTGATTCTGGTGCACACCCAAAAAACACCATGCGAATTGAAATAAGCCCAATCAAAGCTTATTCGTCGTCTTTCTTCGCATATGAAAGCGAGAAGATAGTGTTGTATTATTTTCGTCTCATTCCACAAATTTTGCGATTTCTGGGTTAATGTGCATTAACACCAAAGAACACGACTTGAAATAAGCGAAATCCAAGATTCTTCTTTCTATGTAGCTGGAATCCAAAAAAACCTCTTTTGCTTTGTTTAGGCTTATCACAGTTCACTTTGCTATGTGTGGGGCAATGAACATCTTTTTATGTAGTTGGAACCCAAAACACCTTTTTGCTTTGGTTGTGGGTGATTCTGGTGCACACCCAAAAAACACCATGTGAATTGAAATAAGCCCAATCAATCTTATTCATAGTCTTTCTACGCATATGGAAGCGAAAAGAGGGCATTGTGTTATTTTGGTCTTTACACACACTTTGTGATTTCAGGGTCAATGTGCAGTAACACCAAAGAACACGAAATAAGCGAAATTGAGATTCTTCTTTCTTTGTAGCTGGAACCCAAAAAAACCTGTTTGGCTTTGTTTAGGCTTATTACTTTTCGTTTTGCTATTTGTGGGGCAATAAACACCGAAAGCACAATCCAAGCTAATTCGTCCTTTTTCTGTTGAGATGGAACCAAAACACCTATGCTTGAATTGGGCTGATAACTAACATGTCACGCTGCGATTTGTGGGTGAATGTGCATTCTAACCCCAAAAGCACCAATTTGAAAGAAGCCCAATCCGAGCTTTATCATCTTCTTTTTATGTAGATGGAATCCAAAACACCTTTTTGCTTTGGTTTGGGGTGATTCTGGTGCACACCCAAAAAACACCATGCGAATTGAAATAAGCCCAAAAAGCTTATTCGTCGTCTTTCTACGCATATGGAAGCGAAAAGAGGGCATTGTGTTATTTTGGTCTTTACACACACTTTGTGATTTCTGGGTCAATGTGCAGTAACACCAAAGAACACGAAATAAGCGAAATTGAGATTCTTCTTTCTTTGTAGCTGGAACCCAAAACAACCTGTTGTCATTACTGCCTCCAGGTCCCAGCTCACAGAGGACCAACGCCCAGTTGATTTAATGTACAAAAGTCTTTATTGAAGCTTAGTTTCCATTTCAAACCCCAGAGCGTGCAATCCTACGTCTTGACTTCAGACCGGCGAAGTCCCCTCTGACTCACTACCCCTTCCACACCAGTTTAAGATCCTGGCCCGGCTCCACCTCCTGCGCTGTTCCTTTCTTCGCTGGGTCCTTCTGCCCCCTGGGGTTTCCTCCTTCCTGGACTCTTCTGACGCTGACCCTCCTGAGTCTTGCCCTTCCTTCCGGCGGGCTTTAGGACCTGGCTCCTCATCCGGGCTACCTGCTGTGCTGCTCGCCTGTACATTTGAACTTGGCACGCGCGCCCAGCCGGTAACCTTCCTCCTGACCGTTCCCCCGCTCTCCGATGTGGGCGTGGTCAACCCTGACTCATCTCCTCTCGCTGGTGGCGAGAACACTGTTCCCGATTCCTGGGACTCCTCCCCCCTACTGTGCTCTGGTGGGGAAGCTGGTCCTGATTTCCAGCTGCTGCTCAAGGAGTCCCCGCTGGCCCCTTGTTTCTGGGGCTTTCCCTTTGGCACCCCCCTCGCCCTGGCCACGGACGCTCCCTTCTGCGAGTCTTCCGATTCGCTGGTGAGACTCGAGGAATCTCTCTGACCACTGTCACTGCCTACTCCCCCCTCGGATTCCTCCTCCTCGCTCTCCATTTCCTCCCCCTCCTGTGTCTCTGCTCCTGAACCCCTGACATCCATCCCCCCTCGAAGTCCCCCCTTCCCTCCTCCCCCTCTTCAGGTGCGGGTTCCGGTGGCTCCAGTGTTGTGGGGGTGAGTGCAGGATACAGTTCGTCCCCCGTGGCGTGCAGCCATCGGGATAAGTCCGGGAAGTCCTGTACGGGCTCATCGACGGCGATCTCCTCGGCATCCATCTCCTGGGCGGCATGTTCGTACCCGGGATCTTCCCCCAACTCGCCCATGACTCCCTCATCCCCCGTCTCCTGGGGTGATGCTGCGTGCAGTGGTCCTCTCGGCATCCCTCTGCGCCACCCCACCTCAGGTTGATCCTCCCACCAATAGGAGCCCCCTGTGCCGAACCCTGAGAGTGATCCCTCTGGGGAGCTAGTCTCTTGCGCCTTGTCCTCATCTGAAGAGAACCCCTGAAACGTGCTGGCTGAGAGTGTGGGAGTGAAAAGGTATCCGTCGAAATAATCTGCCGGCATGGGCCTGTGTGGGAAAAGTGCGTGGAACTCGTCCTTGAGGTAGTGCTCCTCCACTGCAAAGTACAGTACCCAGCTGTTGGCGCTGGCCGGGGGTACCTTCCCTGGCGAGGAGATATTCAACCCCCTCTACCCCCCATCTGGAGTCCAAAATCTCTGTGACCTCGTTGAGCGGCTCCGCCCTGTGTATGTGCCTCTGGTTCAGGAACCTCGCCGTGCGCCAGTACTCCAAGTTCTTGTGGTCCGTGCGGACCTGCACCGTGTGTTTGGCTCCGATGAGGAAGTGCCGCCACGCCTTGAAGGCTGCATGAATGGCCAGCAACTCCCTGCCCCAGATGGTGTAGTTCTGTTCCGACTTGCTGAGCTTCCTGGAGTAGAAAGCGCACGGCCTCCAGTCCCCCTGGTGGTCTTGCTGCAACAGGACAGCCCCCACGGCTCTGTCTGAGGCGTCCGTCTCCACCCTCATGGGCCTGCTGGGGTTCACATGCAGTAGTTGTTCTTCGGACGCGAAGAGACGCTTGAGTTTCTGAAAGGACTGCTCTGCCTGCTCCGTCCAGATGAACTTCTTCTTCTTGGAGCTGAGGGTGTCGGTGATGGCCGCCGTCTGCATAGCGAAACCTTTGATGAACTTGCGATAAAAGTTGGCAAAGCCGACAAACCTCTGGACCTCCTTCCGATTGCGCGGGCTTTTCCAGTCCAGCACCGAATGGACCTTGGCGCTGTCCATGGCGAGTCCCTTGTCGGACAGCTTGTACCCCAGGAAATCCACCTCCGTCCTGTCGAACTGGCACTTCTCCAGTTTGGCGTAAAGCCTGTGGTCCCTCAGCCACTGCAGGACTTCCTTGACATCGCCCTCGTGAGCCTCCTTCGACTCTGAGAAGATCAGGATGTCGTCCAGGAAGCAGACGCACTTCTTGTAGAGGAGACCCGATAAGACGTGGTGCATAAAGGCTTGAAAGCAGTGGGAGCCATTTTGTAATCCAAAAGGCATAACTCTATATTCATAGGTGCCTAGCGGCGTAAACATGGCCGTTTTCCACTCGTCGCCCTCCCTCACGCGTATGAGATTGTACGCTCCGCGTAGATCCAACTTGGTAAAGATGCGACCCTTCCTCACCGTCGCCAGCAGGTCGTCTATCTTGGGCATGGGAAAGGCTGAGGGCTTGGTTTTCGAGTTTAAGATTCTGAAATCAACTACCAACCTCTTCTGGGGCGTGTCCCGCTTCTTCACAAAAAACACGGGACTGCCCCCTACCGCTTTGGATTCTCGGATGAATCCCCGCTTCAAATTGTAATCTATGAACTCCCTGAGTTCCTGCAGTTCATCCTCAGACATGGAATATAGTTTCCCCGTCGGCAGCGTCGCCCCCGGCAGGAGGTCAATTTTGCAGTCGTAGGGCCTGTGGGGAGGCAGCTTGTCCGCTTCCTTCTCGCAGAAAACCTCCAAAAACTCTTTGTACTTGTTGGGTACTGCTTGCAACATGCCTAAGTTCAGCTGTGGTCCATCCTCTTGTCCCTCCTCTTCCTGGTTAGCGAGGATGCAGTGTTCTGCACAGTAGGAGGAGCTGAAGGTCAGTTGGCGCTGGTACCAAGCTAATGCCGGGCTGTGCCTGTCCAGCCAACTCATGCTCAACACTATGGGCGTGTCTGACAGGTGGGTGACATTGAAGCTGATGACTTCGCGGTGATTCCCAATTCGCATCACCATCGGAGGTGTCTGCTGCAGCACTTGCCCCCCCAGGAGCTCTCTGCCGTCCACCGTGACTACATTCAGGGGTGTCGTGGCCGGTAGGAGCGCCACGTTGTGTTGCTTGAGAAATTCCAGTCCGATAAAGTCCGCGTTGCTCCCAGAGTCAATGGTAATCGGGACTTCCATGGTGAGCCCATGGGGAAGCTGAAGAGATGCGGTGAGTTGCACCACTGGTTTGGGTGGGAGGGGGTCTGTGGGCTGTAAGATCCCTGGGGACTGCTTCATTGACTTGTCTGGCTGGGCCCCAGTGCCTCCGATTCCAGCCAGACCATTTCGTTTCCCTGCTGCGTTGCATTCTGCTGAACAGATTCTGTTACTGTTGCTGAAGCTGCAGTGTGCTTGTGAATCCTCTGGGGACACTCTTTCACCATGTGCTGAGCACTGTCGCAGATGTAACATTTCCTGTTCCCTCTAGGAGGCTTCGTTTTGACTGCTCCCGGTGGTAGGGCTCCGGCTGCTGACCAAGCCTTAGCACCACCTATCTCCATCGGTTCTTCTCCCCCTCCCAGCGGAGGCGTGGAATGAGCGCGCACCGTTTCCCTGGGAAAGGAAGGCGGTGCTCTTGCTGGCGTGCGTCCCCAATGCCCTTCCTCCTTGCTCCAAGGGCGTCCTTCCAGGCGTACCCCAATCGTTAGCGCCCTCCGCACTACATCTTGGGTGGTTTGGGGCCTCTCCCCCCTTGCAATTTCGTCTTTCACAGCTCCGTTCAGCCCCTCCCAAAACAGGTCCCTGACAGCAGCTGACTCTTTCTCCCACCCTAATGCATTGACCAATGCAAAAAAACGGGAGTGATATTGCCTCACAGTGGCTTTGCCTTGTTTCAGCCCATGAATCTCTTTCCTGGCGATATCTACATCTATTTCTGATAAAAAGCACGCATCCATCGCTTTAATGAAGGCATCCGCATTCCGGAGGGCTGGATCCTTATCTCTCCAGAGATTGCGCAACCACGCTTTAGCTTCTCCATGGAGATGACTGACTATGAAGCCCACTCTCTCCTGCTCGTCTCTAAAGTCCTTCTCCAGCAGCTTCAGCGCAAAAACCACGTCTGCTCTGAAGTTAGGGTATTGCTGCAGATTCCCATCGAAATGAGACACAAGGCTACCTCCTCTCTTTCCCAGCCCAATCCCTTCTGGTCTGGCTCCCGGTAGCCCCTGTTTAGTCAGCATGTCTAACCTGGTTCGCAGATCCTGGGAGACAGCGGCTGCATCTGCTTCCCTCTTCCTGGATGCTAGTATTTCCGAGTTGAGTTGTGTCACTGCTTCTTGCAGGGCAGCTATTTGTTCTTCTGTAGTCATCTTGTTCCGCTTGTGTGAGCTCGCGAAGCACCAATCTTCGCCCCTCGCTGCGTCCACTCACGTTGCGAGGTTTTATTTTTTTAGGAGATTGAGCTTACTGTCAGGGCTGCCTCTAGGTCCCAGCTCACAGAGGACCAACGTTAGTCAGTAGTAACGTACAAAAGTCTTTATTGACGATTAGTTTCCATTTCCAAACCGCAGCGTGCAGCTCTACGTCTAGAAGCTAGACCGGCGAAGCTCCATCTGAGTCTCCGCCCCCTGTACACCAGTTTAAGACTCTAGCCTTACTCCACCTCTTCCATTGCTCTTTCCTCCTCTGGGTCCTTCTGCCCCCTGGGGTTTCCTCCTTTCTGGACTCTTCTGATGCTGACCCCCCTGATTCTTGCCCCTCCTTTGGGCGGGCTTTAGGACCTGGCTCCCTATCCGGGCTATCTGCTGTGCCGCTCGCCTGTACATTTGAACTTGGCGCGCGCGCCCAGCCTCCAACCTTCCTCTCGACCGTTTCTGCGCTCTCCGATGGAGGCGTGGTCAATCCTGACTCATCTCCTCTCGCTGGTGGTGGGAACACTGGTCCCGATGCCTGAGACTCCTTCCCCCCACTGCGCTCTGGTGGGGAAGCTGGTCCTGATTTCCAACTGCTGCTCTGGGAGTCCCCGCTGGCCCCTTCCTTCTGGGGTGTCCCCCTTGGCCTGGCCATCGGCGCTCCCTTCTGCGAGTCTTCCGATTCGCTGGACAGACTCCAGGAATCCCTTGGGCCACTGTCACCCCCTACACTGCCCTCGGATTCCTCCCCCTCGCTCTCCATTTCCTCCCTCTCCTGTGCCTCTGCTCCTGAGCCGCTGACAGTGTGTAAAGACCAAAATAATACAACACCGTCTTCTCGCTTCCATATTCGTAGAAAGAGTACGAATAAGCTTTGATGGGGCTTATTTCAATTCGCATGGTGTTTTTTGGGTGTGCACCAGAATCACCCCAAAACAAAGCAAAAAGGTGTCTGAAGTCAAGACGTAGGGCTGCACGCTCTGGGGTTTGAAATGGAAACTAAACTTCAATAAAGACTTTTGTACATTAAATCAACTGGGCGTTGGTCCTCTGTGAGCTGGGACCTGGAGGCAGTCCTGACAGCCATGTTCAGGGGCACCTATGAATACAGAGTTATGCCGTTTGGATTACAAAATGGCTCCCACTGTTTTCAAGCCTTTATGCACCACGTCTTATCGGGTCTCCTCTACAAGAAGTGCGTCTGCTTCCTGGACGACATCCTGATCTTCTCGGAGTCGAAGGAGGCTCACGAGGGCGATGTCAAGGAAGTCCTGCAGCGGCTGAGGGACCACAGGCTTTACGCCAAGCTGGAGAAGTGCCAGTTCGACAGGACGGAGGTGGATTTCCTGGGGTACAAGCTGTCCGACAAGGGACTCGCCATGGACAGCGCCAAGGTCCATTCGGTGCTGGACTGGAAAAGCCTGCGCAATCGGAAGGAGGTCCAGAGGTTTGTCGGCTTTGCCAACTTTTATCGCAAGTTCATCAAGGGTTTCGCTATGCAGACGGCGGCCATCACCGACACCCTCAGCTCCAAGAAGAAGAAGTTCATCTGGACGGAGCAGGCAGAGCAGTCCTTTCAGAAACTCAAGCGTCTCTTCGCGTCCGAAGAACAACTACTGCATGTGAACCCCAGCAGGCCCATGAGGGTGGAGACGGACGCCTCAGACAGAGCCGTGGGGGCCGTCCTGTTGCAGCAAGACCACCAGGGGGACTGGAGGCCGTGCGCTTTCTACTCCAGGAAGCTCAGCAAGTCGGAACAGAACTACACCATCTGGGGCAGGGAGTTGCTGGCCATTCATGCAGCCTTCAAGGCGTGGCGGCACTTCCTCATCGGAGCCAAACACACGTTGCAGGTCCGCACGGACCATAAGAACTTGGAGTACTGGCGCACGGCGAGGTTCCTGAACCAGAGGCACATACGCTGGGCGGAGTTCTTTGCGGATTTCGACTTCAGGAGAGAATACATCCCGGGAGACAGCAACACCATGGCGGATGCGCTATCCAGGAAACCGCAGTATCTAGAGGAAGAGGCACCGGCGGCGGCCAAGCACATTTTCGCACCAGAAGCGTGGGCATGCGCCTCAGCCACGGTGGACGTGGAAGTGGTACGTCGCGCGCTGCAGATGGACCCCTTCGCTCAAGCCAAGATGGAGGAGGTGCGCAGCGGCACGGCGGGGGGCGACGAGTTCCAAGTACGTGACGGACTGCTCATACGCAAAGGGGCCCTCTACATGCCGGGAGACGACCTACAAGCGAGAGTACTGCAACAGTTGCACGACGCACCCAGCGCTGGGCACTTCGGCAAAGAGAAGACGGTGGAATTAGTAGCCAGAGACTTTTGGTGGCCCAAGATGAGAGGGGAGGTCACGGATTATGTCAATAGGTGCGACACCTGCCAAAGGGCCAAGCCGGTACACAGGCCACCGGCAGGACTGTTGGAACCACTACAGACACCGTTCGAACCGTGGGAGAGGGTGGCTCTGGACTTTGTCACTGATCTGCCCAGCTCGAGGGGAAAGACAGCAGTACTCGTGGTAGTAGATCTGTTCACCAAGATGGCCCACTTCATTCCTTGCGCGAAGGTGGCCACGGCGGAACAGACGGCCAAACTGTTCATAGACCACGTGTTCAAGGTACATGGCCTGCCACAGTCCATCCTGTCCGACCGGGGGCGCCAGTTCATTTCGAGTTTCTGGCAGAAGCTGATGGGCATCCTGAACGTCAAAGTCAACCTGTCGTCGGCGAGACACCCACAGACCAACGGACAAGCGGAGAGGGTCAACGCCGTCATGCAGCAGTACCTGAGATGCTACGCGAACCAGCAGCCCTCCACCTGGGTGGACTATCTACCGCTGGCCGAGTTTGCCTACAACAACACGAAGCACGTGTCCACGGGGGTGACACCGTTTTTCGCCAACAATGGGCGGCATCCCAGAACCTTCCCGGGTTTAGAGAAAGTGAGGGAGGGGGAGCCGCAGATAGCAGATGCTGTGGCAGCGGAGTTACAGGAGGTCCACGAGCAGCTCAGGAGGCAGTTAGAGCTAGCAAAACAAGCTTACAAAGTGCAGGCAGACAGACACAGGAGAGTTGGGGAGGACAATCCGGGTGGGGGACTGGGTCTGGTTGGCAGCCCAGGCAGTCCCGGCCAGATCGTTAGCCAAGAAGAAGCTCGGACACAAGCAGCTAGGGCCTTACCAAGTCGAGGCACAGATCAACCCAGTGGCCTTCCGGTTGACACTCCCGGAGGGATCCAGAATGCACCCGGTCTTTCATAGATCAGTGCTAACGCCCTACAAGGCGCCTCACAGGTTCCAAGCGCCAGGGACGGCTCCGAGCCAGCTCAGGGAAGCGCCCACTACGGGGGGGTCGCCGAGGGCGGAGCCGCTCAACGAGGTCACAGAGATTTTGGACTCCAGATGGGGGGTAGAGGGGGTTGAATATCTCCTCGCCAGGGAAGGTACCCCGGCCAGCGCCAACAGCTGGGTACCGTATTTTGCAGTGGAGGAGCACTACCTCAAGGACGAGTTCCACACACTTTTCCCACACAGGCCCATGCCGGCAGATTATTTCGACGAATATCTTTTCACTCCCACACTCTCAGCCAGCACGTTTCAGGGGTTCTCTTCAGATGAGGACAAGGCGCAAGAGACTAGCTCCCCAGAGGGATCACTCTCAGGGTTCGGCACAGGGGGTTCCTATTGGTGGGAGGATCAACCTGAGGTGGGGTGGCGCAGAGGGACGCCGAGAGGGCCACTGCACGCAGCATCACCCCAGGAGACGGGGGATGAGGGAGTCATGGGCGAGTTGGGGGAAGATCCCGGGTTCAAACACGCCACCCAGGAGATGGAAGCCGAGTAGATCGCCGTCGATGAGCCCGTACAGGACTTCCCGGACTTATCCCGATGGTTGCACGCCACGGGGGACGATCTGTATCCTGCACTCACCCCCACAACACTGGAGCCACCGGAACCCGCACCTGAAGAGGGGGAGGGGGGAAGGGGGGGCTTCGAGGGAGGATGGATGTCAGGGGTTCAGGAGCAGAGACACAGGAGAGGGAGGAAATGGAGAGCGAGGAGGAGGAATCCGAGGGGGGAGTAGGCAGTGACAGTGGTCAGAGAGATTCCACGAGTCTCACCAGCGAATCGGAAGACTCACAGAAGGGAGCGCCCATGGCCAGGGCGAGGGGGGTGCCAAAGGGGAAGCCCCAGAAGGAAGGGGCCAGCGGGGACTCCTTGAGCAGCAGCTGGAAATCAGGACCAGCTTCCCCACCAGAGCACAGTAGGGGGGAGGAGTCCCAGGAATCGGGAACAGTGTTCTCGCCACCAGCGAGAGGAGATGAGTCAGGGTTGACCACGCCCACATCGGAGAGCGGGGGAACGGTCAGGAGGAAGGTTACCGGCTGGGCGCGCGCGCCAAGTTCAAATGTACAGGCGAGCGGCACAGCAGGTAGCCCGGATGGGGAGCCAGGTCCTAAAGCCCGCCGGAAGGAAGGGCAAGACTCAGGAGGGTCAGCGTCAGAAGAGTCCAGAAGGGAGGAAACCCCAGGGGGCAGAAGGACCCAGAGGAGGAGAGAACAGCGGAGGAAGTGGAGCCGGGCCAGGATCTTAAACTGGTGCGGAAGGGGTAGTGATTCAGATGGGACTTCGCCGATCTGAAGTCAAGACGTAGGGCTGCACGCTCTGGGGTTTGAAATGGAAACTAAACTTCAATAAAGACATTTGTACATTAAATCAACTGGGCGTTGGTCCTCTGTGAGCTGGGACCTGGAGGCAGTCCTGACAGCTGCTAACCAAACCCAGTCTCCCACCTGTATGTTTTCCCCAGCCCTTCTGTGTTTGTCAGCCTGTAGTTTGTATGTGTGCTTTGCTAGTTCTAACTGCCTTCGGAGCTGTTCGTGAACCTCCTGCAACTCTGACGCGAAGGCGTCCGCTGCCTGTGGCTCCCCCTCCCCCACTCTCTCTAATCCCGTGAAGGTTCTGGGATGTCTCCCATTGTTGGCGAAGAACGGTGTCACCCCCGTGGACACGTGCTTCGTGTAGTTGTAGGCGAACTCGGCGAGCGGCAGGTAGTCCACCCATGTCGCAGGCTGCTGATTCACGTAGCATCTCAGGTACTGCTGCATGATGGCGTTGACCCGCTCCGCTTGTCCGTTGGTCTGCGGGTGTCTCGCCGACGCTAGGTTGATCTTGACGTTCAGGATGCCCATCAGCTTCTGCCAGAAGTTCGAGATGAACTGGCGCCCCCGGTCGGACAGGATAGACCGTGGTAGACCGTGAACCTTGAACACGTGGTCTATGAACAGTTTGGCGGTCTGTTCCGCTGTGGCCACCTTCGCGCACGGAATGAAGTGGGCCATTTTGGTGAACATGTCCACCACCACTAGAACTGCTGTCTTGCCCCGCGAGCTGGGTAGATCCGTGACAAAGTCCAGGGCCACCCTCTCCCACGGTTCGAGCGGAGTCTGCAGCGGTTCCAGCAGTCCTGCCGGCGTTTGGGCACTGGCTTGGCCCTTTGGCAGGTGTCGCACCTCGAGACGTAATCCGCGACTTCCCCCCGCATCTTGGGCCACCAAAAGTCTCTGGCTAGCAATTCTACAGTCTTCTCTTTGCCGAAGTGCCCGGCGGTGGGTGTGTCGTGCAACTGCTGCAGTACCTTCGCGCGGAGGTCGTCCCCCGGTACGTAGAGGGCCCCTTTGCGGATGAGCAATCCGTCGCGTATCTGGAACTCGTCGTCCTTCGCCTTGCCACTGTGCACCTCCTCCATCTTGGCTTGTGCGAAGGAGTCCTCCCGCAGCGCGCGACGTACAGCATCCAGGTCCACGGTTGCCGAAGCGCTTGCGGTGCGAAAATGTGCTTGGCCGCTGCCGGAGCCGCCTCCTCGAGGTATTGCGGCTTCCTGGACAGTGCATCCGCCATGATGTTGTTGTCGCCTGGGATGTACTCTATTTTGAAGTCGAAATCCGCAAAGAACTCCGCCCAGCGTATGTGCCTCTGGTTCAGGAACCTTGCCGTGCACCAGTACTCTAGGTTCTTATGGTCAGTGCGGACCTGCACTGTGTGTTTGGCTCCGATAAGGAAGTGCCGCCACGCCTTGAATGCTGCATGAATGGCCAGCAACTCCCTGCCCCAGATGGTGTAGTTCTTCTCCGACTTGCTGAGCTTCCTGGAGTAGAAGGCGCATGGCCTCCAGTCCCCATGCGGGTCTTGCTGCAACAGGACTGCTCCCACGGCCCTGTCTGAGGCGTCTGTTTCAACCCTCATCGGTCTGCTGGGATTCACATGCAGTAGCTGCTCTTCGGACGAGAAGAGACGCTTGAGTTTCTGAAAGGACTGCTCCGCCTGCTCCGTCCAGATGAACTTCTTCTTCTTGGAGCTGAGCGTGTTGGTAATGGCCGCCGTCTGCATAGCGAACCCCTTGATGAACTTGTGATAAAAGTTTGCAAAGCCGACAAACCGCTGGACCTCCTTCCGATTGCGCGGGCTCTTCCAGTCCAACACTGAGTGAACCTTGGCGCTGTCCATGGCGAGCCCCTTGTCCGATAATTTGTAGCCCAGGAAATCCACCTCCGTCATGTCGAACTGGCACTTCTCCAGCTTGGCGTACAGTCTGTGCTCCCGCAGTCTCTGCAGAACTTCCTTGACGTCCCTCTCGTGAGCCTCCTGCGATTCTGAGAATATCAGGATGTCGTCCAGGAAGCAGACGCACTTTTTGTAGAGGAGTCCCGCTAACACGTGATGCATGAAGGCTTGAAAACAGTGGGAGCCATTTTGTAATCCAAACGGCATAACTCTGTATTCATAGGTGCCCAGGGGCGTGAACATGGCCGTCTTCCACTCGTCGCCCTCCCGTATTCGAATAAGGTTGTACGCCCCTCGCAGATCCAACTTGGTGAAAACGCGTCCTTTTCTCACCGTCGCGAACAGGTCGTCGATTTTGGGCATGGGGAAGGCCGTGGGCCTGGTTTTCGAGTTTAAAATTCGATAGTCCACCACCAGCCTTTTTTGGGGCGTGTCTTTTTTCTTCACGAAGAATACGGTTCTGCCCCCCACTGCCTTGGACTCCCGGATGAAACCGCGCTTCAAGTTGTGATCTATGAACTCCCTGAGTTCCTGCAGTTCGTCTTCAGACATGGAATACAGTTTCCCGGTCGGCAGCGTCGCCCCCGGCAGGAGGTCAATCTTGCAGTCATAGGACTCGAGATGGGGGGAAGAGGGGGTTGAGTATCTCCTCGCCAGGGAAGGTACCCCGGCCAGCGCCAACAGCTGGGTGCCATACTATGCGGTGGAGGAGCACTACCTCAAGGACAAGTTCCACACACTCTTCCCACACAGACCTATGCCGGCAGATTATTTCGACGAATATCTTTTCACACCCACACTTTCAGCCAGCACGTTCCAGGGGTTCTCATCGGACGAGGAACCAGCACCAGACACACGTTCCCCGGAGGGATCACCCTCGGGGTCTGCCACAGACCGCTCTTACTGGTGGGACAATCAACCGGAGGAGCAGTGGTGCAGGAAGTGGCTGAAGGGGCCTTGGCAGGCAACATCCCCCGAGGACCTTGGGTTTGAGCACGGAGGCAAAAAGATGGAAGCAGAGGAGATCGCCGTCGGTGAGACCATGGAGGACTATCCGGACTTATCCGGCTGGATGCACGCCACGGGGGACGAACTGTATCCTGCACTCACCCCCATAACGATGGAGCACCCAGAACCCACACCTGAAGTAGGGGAGGGGGAAGGGAGGGCTTCGAGGGGGGATGGATGTCAGGGGCTCAGGAGCAGAGGCACAGTAGAGGGAGGAAATGGAGAGCGAGGGGGAGGAATCCGAGGGGAGCGTAGGCGATGACAGTGGTCCGAGGGATTCCCTGAGTCTCTCCAGCAAATCGGAAGATTCACAGAAGGGGGCGCCTATGGCCAGGGCAAGGGGGGTGCCAAGGGGGACACCCCAGAAGGAAGGGGCCAGAGGGGACTCAGAGAGCAGCAGTTGGAAATCAGGACCAGCTTCCCCACCAGAGCGCAGTGGGGGGGAGGAGTCCCAGGTATCGGGACCAGGGTGTTCACCACCAGCGAGAGGAGATGACTCAGGATTGACCACGCCTCCATTGGAGAGCGCGGAAACGGTCAAGAGGAAGTTTGCCCACTGGGCGCGCACGCCAAGTTCAAATGTACAGGCGAGCGGCAGAGCAGGTAGCCCGGATAGGGAACCAGGTCCGAAAGCCCGCCGAAAGGAGGGACAAGAGTCAGGGGGGTCAGCGTCAGAGGAGTCCAGGAAGGAGGAGACCCCGGGGGGCAGACGGACCCAGAGGAGGAAAGAACAACGGATTAGCTTGGATTGTTCTTTCAGTGTTTATTGCCCCACAAATAGCAAACCGAACTGTGATAAGCATAAACAAATCAAAAGAGGTTATTTGGGTTCCAGCTACATAGAAAGAAGAATCTTGTATTTCGCTTATTTCAAGGTGTTCTTTGGTGTTAATGCACTTTGACCCAGAAATAGCAAAGTGTGTGTAAAGACCAAAATAATACAACAACGTCTTCTCGCTTACATATGCGTAGAAAGACGACGAATAAGCTTTGATTGGGCTTATTTCAATTCGCATGGTGTTTTTTGGGTGTGCACCAGAATCACCCACAACCAAAGCAAAAAGTTCTTTTGGGTTCCAACTACATAAAAAGATGATGATAAAGCTCTGTTTGGGCTTATTTCAAATTGGTGTTTGTGGGGTTAGAATGCACCTTCACCCACAAATCGCAGCATGACATGTTAGTTATCAGCCCAATTCAAGCATAGGTGTTTTGGTTCCATGTCAATAGAAAAAGGACGAATGAGCGTCAATTGCTCTTTCGGTGTTCATTGCCCCACAAATAGCAATGTAAACTGTGATAAGCCTAAACAAAGCAAAAGAGGTTGTTTTGGGTTCCAGCTACATAGAAAGAAGAATTTTGGATTTCGCTTATTTCAAGTCGTGTTCTCTGGTGTTAATGCACATTAACCCAGAAATCGCAAAATTTGTGGAATGAGACGAAAATAATACAACACCGTCTTCTCGCTTCCATATGCGTAGAAAGACGACGAATAAGCTTTGATTGGGCTTATTTCAATTCGCATGGTGTTTTTTGGGTGTGCACCAGAATCACCCCCAACCAAAGCAAAAAGGTGTTTTGGATTCCATCTACATAAAAAGAAGATGATAAACCTCGGATTGGGCTTCTTTCAAATTGGTGCTTTTGGATTCACCCACAAATCGCAGCGTGACATGTTAGTTATCAGCCCAATTCAAGCATAGGTGTTTTGGTTCCATCTCAACAGAAAAAGGACGAATTAGCTTGGATTGTTCTTTCGGTGTTTATTGCCCCACAAATAGCAAAACGAAAAGTAATAAGCCTAAACAAAGCCAAACAGGTTGTTTTGGGTTCCAGCTACAAAGAAAGAAGAATCTCAATTTCGCTTATTTCGTTTTCTTTGGTGTTACTGGACATTGACCCAGAAATCACAAAGTGTGTGTAAAGACCAAAATAACACAATGCCCTCTTTTCGCTTCCATATGCGTAGAAAGACTATGAATAAGCTTGATTGGGCTTATTTCAATTCGCATGGTGTTGTTTGGGTGTGCACCAGAATCACCCCCAACCAAAGCAAAAAGTTGTTTTGGGTTCCAACTACATAAAAAGATGATGATAAAGCTCTGTTTGGGCTTATTTCAAATTGGTGTTTGTGGGGTTAGAATGCACCTTCACCCACGTCGCAGAGTGACATGTTTGTTAGCACAAATCAAGCATAACTGTTTTGGTTCCATGTCAATAGAAAAAGGACGAATGGGCTTATTTCAAATTGGTGTTTGTGGGGTTAGAATGAACCTTCACCCAAAAATGGCAGTGACATGTTTGTTATCAGCACAAATCAAGCATAACTGTTTTGGTTCCATGTCAGTAGAAAAAGGACGAATGAGCTTCGATTGCTCTTTCGGTGTTCATTGCCCCACAAATAGCAAAGCGAACTGTGATAAGCATAAACAAAGCAAAAGAGGTTATTTGGGTTCCAGCTACATAGAAAGAAGAATCTTATATTTCGCTTATTTCAAGGTGTTCTTTGGTGTTAATGCACTTTGACCCAGAAATAGCAAAGTGTGTGTAAAGACCAAAATAATACAAAAACGTCTTCTCGCTTACATATGCGTAGAAAGACGACGAATAAGCTTTGATTGGGCTTATTTCAATTCGCATGGTGTTTTTTGGGTGTGCACCAGAATCACACCCAACCAAAGCAAAAAGGTGTTTTGGATTCCATCTACATAAAAAGAAGATGATAAAGCACGGATTGGGCTTCTTTCAAATTGGAGCTTTTGGGGTTAGAATGCACATTCACCCACAAATCGCAGCGTGACATGTTAGTTATCAGCCCAATTCAAGCATAGGTGTTTTGGTTCCATCTCAACAGAAAAAGGACGAATTAGCTTGGATTGTTCTTTCAGTGTTTATTGCCCCACAAATAGCAAAACGAAATGTTATAAACCTAAACAAAGCCAAACAGGTTTTTTTGGGTTCCAGCTACAAAGAAAGAAGAATCGCTTATTTCGTGTTCTTTGGTGTTACTGCACATTGACCCAGAAATCACAAAGTGTGTGTAAAGACCAAAATAACACAATGCCCTCTTTTCGCTTCCATATGCGTAGAAAGACTATGAATAAGCTTGATTGGGCTTATTTCAATTCGCATGGTGTTTTTTGGGTGTGCACCAGAATCACCCACAACCAAAGCAAAAAGGTGTTTTGGGTTCCAACTACATAAAAAAAATGATGATGATAAAGCTCTGTTTGGGCTTATTTCAAATTGGTGTTTGTGGGGTTAGAATGCACCTTCACCCAAAAATCGCAGAGTGACATGTTTCTTATCAGCACAAATCAAGCATAACTGTTTTGGTTCCATGTCAATACAAAAAGGACGAATGAGCTTCGATTGCTCTTTCGGTGTTCATTGCCCCACAAATAGCAAAGCGAACTGTGATAAGCATAAACAAAGCAAAAGAGGTTATTTGGGTTCCAGCTACATAGAAAGAAGAATCTTATATTTCGCTTATTTCGTCGTGTTCTCTGGTGTTAATGCACTTTGACCCAGAAAGAGCAAAGTGTGTGTAAAGACCAAAATAATACAAAAACGTCTTCTCGCTTACATATGCGTAGAAAGACGACGAATAAGCTTTGTTTGGGCTTATTTCAATTCGCATGGTGTTGTTTGGGTGTGCACCAGAATCACCCCCAACCAAAGCAAAAAGTTGTTTTGGGTTCCAACTACATAAAAAGAAGATGATAAAGCTCGAATTGGGCTTCCTTCAAATTGGAGCTTTTGGGGTTAGAATGCACATTCACCCACAAATCGCAGCGTGACATGTTAGTTATCAGCCCAATTCAAGCATAGGTGTTTTGGTTCCATCTCAATAGAAAAAGGACGAATTAGCTTGGATTGTTCTTTCAGTGTTTATTGCCCCACAAATAGCAAAACGAAATCTAATAAACCTAAACAAAGCCAAACAGGTTTTTTTGGTTGCAACTACAAAGAAAGAAGAATCGCTTATTTCGTGTTCTTTGGTGTTACTGCACATTGACCCAGAAATCACAAAGTGTGTGTAAAGACCAAAATAACACAATGCCCTCTTTTCGCTTCCATATGCGTAGAAAGACTATGAATAAGCTTGATTGGGCTTATTTCAATTCGCATGGTGTTTTTTGGGTGTGCACCAGAATCACCCACAACCAAAGCAAAAAGGTGTTTTGGGTTCCAACTACTTAAAAAAATGATGATGATAAATGTTAGGGTTTCAGGGAGAGAAGAGCAGATGGGGGAGGAGACAGAGAGCGAGGGGGAAGAATCCCAGAGAGATGAGGAGGAGGATGACGATGACCAAAGGTCGTCCATGAGTCTGTCCAGTGAGTCAGAGGACTCCCAAAAGGGGGCCCCCCTGGTCAGACCAAAGGGAGGCCAAGGGGGAAGCAGTGAGGAGCAGGGGAGCGAAGGGAGAAGCCCCAGTGGGAGTTGGACACCGGAGCCGGCTTCTCAGCCGGAACGGAGTGAAGGGGGTGGAGTTACCAGTGTGTCAGAGGGAGCAGAGCAAGAAGGAGACAGGGGAAGGAGATCAGAGCAGGGCGCTCAGCCGGAAGGGGTGGAGAGCAGCACCGGGAGCAGTGTAGCGGTCGAGAGAAAGGTCAGAAGCAACGTACGCGCGCCAAGTTCAAATGTAGAGGCGCGCGGAAGTGAGGAGAGCCCTGGGGAGGAGCCCGGCCCCAAAGCGAGAAGGAGGGGGGCAGAGGCGTCAGAGGATTCAGCCTCGGGCGAGTCCCGGCGAGGGGGAACCCAGGGGGGGCAGAAAGACCCTGCGGAAAAGGAAGGAGAGGAAGAGGTGGTCCAGCACAAGCCTCTTAAATTGGTGTAGAGGCGGGACGGATTCAGAGGGTACTTCAGCGGTCTAACGTTACAGACGTAGAGTCACAAAGATGGAATGTAAATGGAGCAATGATCTTCAATAAAGACTTTTTGTAAATAAACTGGATCGGATTTGGGTCTCTTGTGAGCTGGGACCAGACGGGTGGCTCTGACAGTAAGTACCCTCTCCAGAACGCAAAAATTTTTTTTTTTTGCAAAGCTCACCAACGGGAGCAGCCATGAGCGCGGAGGAACAGCTGCTTACGCTGAGGAATCAGGATACCGAACTCACAGCTGCAGTCATTGCATCGCAGAAGAAGAATGACGAACTGGACAAGGCTTGCCAGGACCTGCGAACAAGGTGGGAGCAGGCAAGCAGGGCAGGGGTTCCGGGTTCCAGATCGGAGGGCGTTGCACTTGGACGGCGGGGGGGCGCCTTAGTTACGCACTTTAATGGCAACCTGCAAGACTACCCTAACTTCAGGGCAGACGTCGTGTATGCACTGCATTTGCTCCGTCATGATTTTAAAGATGAGGAGGAGAGAGTGGGGTTCATAATTTCGCATCTGCATGGGGAGGCCAGAGCTTGGTTGCGCAATTTGTGGCACGAAGATGGCCCTGCCCGCCGCAATTCTGATGAATTTATTAAAGCGATGGATGCTTGTTTCCAGTCATCTGTGGATGTGGATATTGCTCGTAGGCAGATGCACGGACTGCGGCAAGGCAAAGCCACTGTACGTCAATATCACTCCAGATTCTTTGCGTTACTAACTGCGTTGGGCTGGGAGAAGGATAGTAAACCAGTAAGAGATCTGTTCTGGGAAGGTCTTAGCCCCCCCGTCAAGGATGAGATCGCCAGAGGAGATAGACCCCAGACCCTAGAAGACGTAGTGCAGAGGGCTTTGGCAATCGGAATACGACATGAGGGACGCCCGTGGCACGAGGGGGAGGGACCCCAGGCGCGTGCCCCAGCGAGAACCCCCCCTTTTGTCCCCAGGGACTTCAGCCAGACGCACCCCTCGCCCTTGGGGAGGCAGGGAGAAGAGCCGATGGAAATTGGTGGTGCTAGGGCTCAGACACCATCCAGAGCCCCTGTTTCCGGTGCAGTGATGGCGAAGCCTCCTAGAGGGACCAGGAAGTGTTACATCTGTGACAGTGCACACCATATGGCGAAAGAGTGCCCCCAGAGGCTCCAAAAACACACTGCAGCTCTAGCAACGGTGGCAGCGGAAGTGGTGCAAAGAGAGCAGCCTCAGGGAAACGACAGTGCCTGGCTGGAAGCGGAGCTACTGGGGCTCAGCCAGGCGGATCTGTAGAACAGTCCCCAGCACCCTTGCAACGCACAGACCCTTTACCACCCAAGCCAGCAGTGCAACTCACTGCAACCCTTCAGCTGCCAAATGGACACTCCCTGGAAGTTCCCATCACGATTGATTCAGGGAGCAATGCGGATTTTGTGGGAATACAATTTGTCAAGCAGCATAGCATAGCGCTCCTGCCTGCAACGACGCCTCTGAACGTGGTCACGGTGGACGGCAGGAAATTGCTGGGAGGGCAAGTTGTGCAGCAGACGCCTCCCATGGTGATGCAGATTGGAAACCATCGAGAAGTCATTAGCTTCAATGTCACCCACCTGTCAGACACGCCCATTGTGTTGGGCATGAGTTGGCTGGAGAGGCATAGTCCCGCTGTAGCGTGGTACCAGCGGCAAATCACCTTCTGCTCATCGTATTGTGCTCAGCATTGCATCCAAACCAATCAGGAGGAGGGGGCTGAGCAGCAGCTGCAACTGGGCATGATGCAGGCAGTGCCTCACAATTACGAAGGATTCTTAGAGGTTTTCTGCGAGAAAGAAGCTGACAAGTTGCCGCCTCACAGGCCTTACGACTGTGCGATCGACCTGGTGCCGGGGGCGCAACTGCCAACTGCAAAGCTGTATTCCATGTCTGAGGACGAGATGCAAGAGCTCAGAGAGTTCATAGAGCATAATCTGAAGCGCGGGTTCATCCGGGAATCCAAAGCAGTGGGAGGCAGTCCTGTTTTCTTTGTGAAGAAGAAAGACACGCCCCAAAAAAGACTCATTGTGGACTATAGATTCATAAACAGACTGACTAAGCCCAAGGCCTTCCCCATGCCCAAGATTGACGACCTCCTAGCGACCATTAGGAAGGGTAAGATCTTCACCAAGTTGGATTTGCGTGGAGCGTACAACCTCATCCGCATTTGGAAGGGCGATGAGTGGAAGACTGCCATGTTCACGCCTCTGGGCACGTATGAATACAGAGTTATGCCGTTTGGTCTCCAAAATGGCAGCCACGTTTTCCAAGCATTTATGCATCACGTGCTGGCGGGACTCCTCTACAAGAAGTGTGTATGTTTTCTCGACGACATCCTGATTTTCTCGGAATCGCCGGAAGCTCACGAGAAGGATGTAAAGGAGGTCCTACAGAGGTTGCGGGAGCACAGGCTGTACGCCAAGTTGGAGAAATGCCAGTTTGATGTGACGGAGGTGGATTTCCTTGGCTACAAGCTGTCCGACGAGGGGCTGGCCATGGACAGAGTCAAGGTCCAAGCGGTGTTGGACTGGAAGAGCCCACGCAATCGGAAGGAAGTCCAGAGATTCATCGGATTTGCCAATTTTTATCGCAAGTTCATCAAAGGTTTTGCAAAGGAGACGGCAGCAATCACGGACACCCTCAGTTCCAAGAAGAAGAAGTTCGCTTGGACGGAACAGGCAGAGCGCTCTTTTCGGAAGCTTAAAGGCCTCTTCGCCTCCGAGGAACAGCTACTGCACGTGAATCCCGGCAGGCCCATGCGGGTAGAAACCGACGCGTCAGACAGAGCGGTTGGAGCCGTCCTTCTGCAGGAGGACCCGCAAGGCAATTGGAGGCCGGGCGCCTTCTACTCCCGGAAGCTCAGCAAGACGGAGCAGAACTACACCATATGGGACAGGGAGCTGTTGGCCATTCATGCAGCTTTCAAGGCGTGGCGACACTTCCTCATAGGAGCCAAGCACACAGTGCAGGTGCGCACGGATCACAAGAACTTAGAGTATTGGCGAACGGCGAAGCTGCAGACCCAAAGACACATGCGCTGGGCAGAATTCTTTGCGGATTTTGACTTCAAAATAGAATACATCCCGGGGGACTCCAATGTTATAGCTGACGCACTCTCCAGGAAACCGCAATACCTTGAGGAGACGGCACCAATAGCAGCGAAGCACATTTTCGCACCGCAGGCGTGGGCGTGCGCAGCCATCGCAGTCGATCTGGACGCGGTGCGACGCGCGTTGCAAGCGGATCAATTTGCACAATCCAAGATGGAGGAGCTGCGCAGCGGGTCGCAGAGAGACGATGAGTTCCAGTTGCGAGACGGGCTCTTGACTCGCAAGGGTGCCCTCTACGTGCCAAACGACGAGCTTCGCGCAAAGGTTCTGCAGCAATTGCACGACGCCCCCAGTGCGGGCCACTTCGGCAAGGAGAAGACAATAGAATTAGTGGCCAGGGACTTTTGGTGGCCCCAGATGCGGGGAGAGGTGGCGGATTACGTCGCCAGATGTGACACCTGTCAGAGGTCCAAACCAGTACACCAGAAGCCAGCGGGATTGCTGGAACCGCTGGAGACGCCGCAGCAGCCGTGGGAGAGGGTAGTCCTGGATTTTGTTACTGACCTGCCCAGCTCCAGGGGCAAGACGGCGGTACTGGTGGTTGTGGACTTGTTCACCAAGATGGCGCACTTCATTCCTTGTGCCAAGGTGGCGACGGCAGAACAGACCGCCAAACTCTTCATCGACCACGTGTTCAGAGTGCATGGACTACCGCAGTCCGTCCTGTCCGACAGGGGGCGCCAATTTGTTTCCAACTTCTGGCAGAAGCTTCTGGGTATCCTGCACGTCAAGATCGACCTAGCGTCGGCGAGACATCCACAGACCAACGGCCAAGCAGAGAGGGTCAACGCAATCATGCAGCAGTACCTGAGGTGTTACGCCAATCAGCGACCCGCAGCGTGGGTGGACTACCTGCCGATGGCTGAGTTTGCCTACAACAACACGAAGCACGCATCGACGGGGGTGACGCCGTTCTTCGCGAACAATGGCCGTCATCCCAGAACCTTTCCGAGGCTTATAGCACCAGGAGAGGGAGTGCCGCAAGAGGCCGACCAGTTTGCAGCAGAGTTGCAAGAGGTGCACGAGGAGCTGAGGAGACATTTGGAGCTGGCCAAACAAGCCTATAAGGTGCAGGCGGACAAACACAGAAGGGCGGGAGAAGACATCCAGGTGGGAGACTGGGTATGGTTAGCGGCCCAAGCGATGCCAGCCAAATCGTTAGCCAAGAAGAAGCTAGGACACAGGCAGCTAGGACCATACCAAGTTGAGGCTAGGATCAATCCTGTAGCATTTCGCCTGGCCCTTCCAGAAGGCTCCAGAGTACACCCGGTCTTTCATAGGTCGGTGCTCACTCCCTACAAGGCCCCGCATAGGTTTCAAGAGTCAGAAACAGTACCAGACCCACGCAAAGAGTCACCCAAGAGGGGGGGGTCGCCTAGGGCCGAACCCCTCAACGAGGTCACAGAGATACGGGACTCGAGATGGGGGGCAGAGGGGGTTGAATACTTTCTCGCCAGAGAGGGCACCCCAGCCACTGCCAATAGTTGGGTGCCGGGCTACGCGTTAGACGAACCCCTTTTGAAAGAAGAGTTCCATGCACTTTTCCCACATAGACCCATGCCAGCTGAGTACTTTGATGACTGGCTTTTCACACCCACATTGTCAGATAGCACGTTCAGGGGTTTCTCTTCCTCCGAGGAAGGAACTGCAGAATCGAGCCCGCCCAGGGGATCGTGTTCGGGAGTGGACACACTACCTTCGGATTGGTGGGAGGAGCAACCAGAGGAGGAATGGCGTAAGAGGTGGATGATGGGGCCTTGGCGGGCAGCACCAGAGGAAGTAGCAATGGAAGAAGAGACTGAGATGGCTTTGGGTGAAGAACCCGAGTTCGAACACACATACACAGAACTGCCAGCAGAGAACATTGACGTAGACGACCTGTATCCTGAGCCTACCCCCGAGGAGCCGCAGTTTCCACAACCGGCACCCGCCGAGCGGGAGGGGGGAAGGGGGGCTTCGAGGGGGGGATGGATGTCAGGGCTTCAGGGAGAGAAGAGCAGATGGGGGAGGAGACAGAGAGCGAGGGGGAAGAATCCCAGAGAGATGAGGAGGAGGATGACGATGACCAAAGGTCGTCCATGAGTCTGTCCAGTGAGTCAGAGGACTCCCAAAAGGGGGCCCCCCTGGTCAGACCAAAGGGAGGCCAAGGGGGAAGCAGTGAGGAGCAGGGGAGCGAAGGGAGAAGCCCCAGTGGGAGTTGGACACCGGAGCCGGCTTCTCAGCCGGAACGGAGTGAAGGGGGTGGAGTTACCAGTGTGTCAGAGGGAGCAGAGCAAGAAGGAGACAGGGGAAGGAGATCGGAGCAGGGCGCTCAGCCGGAAGGGGTGGAGAGCAGCACCGGGAGCAGTGTAGCGGTCGAGAGAAAGGTCAGAAGCAACGTACGCGCGCCAAGTTCAAATGTAGAGGCGCGCGGAAGTGAGGAGAGCCCTGGGGAGGAGCCCGGCCCCAAAGCGAGAAGGAGGGGGGCAGAGGCGTCAGAGGATTCAGCCTCGGGCGAGTCCCAGCGAGGGGGAACCCAGGGGGGCAGAAAGACCCTGCGGAAAAGGAAGGAGAGGAAGAGGTGGTCCAGCACAAGCCTCTTAAATTGGTGTAGAGGCGGGACGGATTCAGAGGGTACTTCAGCGGTCTAACGTTACAGACGTAGAGTCACAAAGATGGAATGTAAATGGAGCAATGATCTTCAATAAAGACTTTTTGTAAATAAACTGGATCGGATTTGGGTCTCTTGTGAGCTGGGACCAGACGGGTGGCTCTGACAATAAAGCTCTGTTTGGGCTTATTTCAAATTGGTGTTTGTGGGGTTAGAATGCACCTTCACCCAAAAATCGCAGAGTGACATGTTTCTTATCAGCACAAATCAAGCATAACTGTTTTGGTTCCATGTCAATACAAAAAGGACGAATGAGCTTCGATTGCTCTTTCGGTGTTCATTGCCCCACAAATAGCAAAGCGAACTGTGATAAGCATAAACAAAGCAAAAGAGGTTATTTGGGTTCCAGCTACATAGAAAGAAGAATCTTATATTTCGCTTATTTCAAGTCGTGTTCTCTGGTGTTAATGCACTTTGACCCAGAAATAGCAAAGTGTGTGTAAAGACCAAAATAATACAAAAACGTCTTCTCGCTTACATATGCGTAGAAAGACGACGAATAAGCTTTGATTGGGCTTATTTCAATTCGCATGGTGTTGTTTGGGTGTGCACCAGAATCACCCACAACCAAAGCAAAAAGGTGTTTTGGGTTCTGTCAGGGACTGCCGCTAGGTCCCAGCTCACAGAGGACCAACGCCCAGTGGATCTTATATACAAAAGTCTTTATTGAAGTTTAGTTTCCATTTCCAAGCTCTGGGCGCGCAGACCCCACGTCTTGACGCTAGATCGGCTAAGTCCCCTCTGACTCGCTGCTAAAGCCACACCACTTTAAGATTCTCGCTTTGCTCCACCTCCTACGCTGCTCCTTCCTACGCTGGGTCCTTCTGCCCTCAGGGGTTATCTCTTTCCTCGATTCCTCTGACACTGACCCACCTGAGCTCCACCCTTCCTTCCGGCGGGCTTTAGGACCTGGCTCCCTGTCCGGACTCCCTGCTGTGCCGCTCGCCTGTACATTTGAACTTGGCACGCGCGCCCAGCCGGTAACCTTCCTTCTGACCGTTTCCCCGCTTCTGGATGTGGGCGTGGCCAACCCTGCCTCCTCTCCTCCCGCCGGTGGCAAGAACACTGGTCCCGACTCCTGGGACTCCCCCTCCCCACTGCGCTCAGGTGGGGAAGCTGGTCCCGATTTCCAGCTGCTGCTCAGGGACTCCCCGCTGGCCCCTCCCTCCTGAGGTTTCTCCCCTGGAACCTCCCTCGCTCTGGCCATCGGTGCTCCCTTCTGTGAGTCCTCCGATTCGCTAGAGAGGCTTGAGTCACGACTCTGGTAACTGTCACTGCCTGCACCCCCTTCGTCCTCTTCCTCCTCACTCTCCATTTGCTCCCCCTCCTGTGTCTCTCCTTCTGAACCCCTGACATCCATCCCCCCCTCGAAGCCCCCCCTTCCCCCCTCCCCCTCTTCCGGTGCGGGTTCCGGGTGCTCCCATTCTGTGGGGGTGAGTCCGGGATACAGCTCGTCCCCTGAGGCATGCAACCATCGGGATAAGTCCGGGAAGTCCCCCATGGGCTCGTCGACGGCGATCTCCTCCGCTTCCATCTCCTGCGCGGCGTGCTCAAAATCTGATGCCGCCCCCAAATCACCCAAGGGCCCCCCTCCCCCTGTCGCCTGAAGAGGATCCACTTCCCAGTGACCCTTCGGCACGTCTCTGCGCCAACCCACTTCGGGCTGGTCTTCCCACCAATAAGATCCCCCCGTGCCAAAACCTGAGAGCGATCCCTCCGGGGAGCTGCCTCCCTGAGCCGAGTCCTCAGCTGACGAGAAACCCCGGAAAGTGCTGGCCGAGAGTGTGGGTGTGAACAGACAATCCTCGAAAAAGCCCGCCGGCATAGGCTTGTGCGGGAAAAGTGTGTGGAATTCTTCCTTGAGCAACTGCTCCTGCACTGCGTAATCCGGCACCCACCTGTTGGCGCTGGCCGGGGTGTCCTCTGTGGCGAGAAGATATTCAATCCCGTCCTCCCCCCACCTTGAGTCCAAAATCTCTGTGGCTTCATTAAGTGGCTCCCCTCTCGGCGACCCCCCTTTCTTGGGCGCTTCCCTGAACGGGTCTGGCGCCGTCCCTGGTGCCTGAAACCTGTGGGGCTCTCTGTAGGGTGTGAGCACTGATCTATGAAAGACCGGGTGCATTCTGGACCCCTCCGGGAGCGTCAACCGGAAGGCCACTGGGTTGATCTGCGCCTCTACTTGGTAAGGCCCTAGCTGCTTGTGCCCGAGCTTCTTCTTGGCCAACGATCTGGCCGGAACTGCCTGGGCTGCTAACCAGACCCAGTCTCCCACCTGGATGTCTTCCCCAACCCTCCTGTGTCGGTCTGCCTGCACTTTGTACGCCTGTTTCGCCATCTCTAACTGCCTCCTGAGCTGCTCGTGGATCTCCTGCAACTCTGCTGCCACGGCCTCTGCTCCCTGCGGCTCCCCCTCCCTCACTGTGTCCAAACCCGGGAAGGTTCTGGGATGCCGCCCGTTGTTGGCAAAAAACGGTGTCTCCCCCGTGGATCCGTGCTTCGTGTTGTTGTAGGCAAACTCGGCCAACGGTAGATAGTCCACCCAGGTCGAGGGCTGCTGGTTCGCGTAGCATCTCAGGTACTGCTGCATGATGGCGTTGACCCTCTCCGCCTGCCCGTTAGTCTGCGGGTGTCTCGCCGACGCCAGGCTGACCTTGACGTTCAGGAAACCCATCAGCTTCTGCCAGAAGTTGGAGATGAACTGGCGCCCCCTGTCTGACAAAATGGATCGTGGTAGGCCATGCACCTTGAACACGTGGTCTATAAACAGTTTAGCGGTCTGCTCGGCCGTGGCCACCTTCGCGCAAGGAATGAAGTGGGCCATCTTGGTGAACAGGTCTACTACCACGAGCACTGCCGTCTTGCCCCTCGAACTGGGCAGATCTGTGACAAAGTCCAGAGCCACCCTCTCCCACGGTTCGAACGGTGTCTGCAGCGGTTCCAACAGGCCCGCCGGCGGCTGGTGCACAGGCTTGGCCCTTTGGCAGGTGTCGCACCTATTGACGTAATCCGCGACATCTCCCCGCATCTTGGGCCACCAAAAGTCTCTGGCCACTAAGTCCACCGTCTTCTCCTTGCCAAAGTGCCCCGCGCTGGGCGCGTCGTGCAGCTGTTGCAGGACCTTAGCGCGGAGGCTGTCTCCTGGTACGTAGAGGACTCCCTTGTGTAGGAGCAGGCCGTCTCGCACTTGGAATTCGTCGCCCTTCGCCTTGCCGCTGCACACCTCCTCCATCTTGGCTCGGGCGAAAGAGTCTGTCTGTAGTGCGCGGCGCACCACGTCCAGGTCCACCGTGGCCGACGCGCAAGCCCACGCCTGTGGTGTGAAAATGTGCTTGGCCGCCGCCGGTGCCTCTGCCTCCAGATACTGCGGTTTCCTGGACAGCGCGTCCGCCAAGACGTTGCTGTTTCCTGGGATGTACTCAATTCTGAAGTCGAAATCTGCAAAGAACTCCGCCCAGCGGATGTGTCGCTGGTTCAGGAACCTCGCCGTGCGCCAGTACTCCAAGTTCTTATGGTCTGTGCGGACCTGCACCGTGTGCTTGGCTCCGACAAGGAAGTGCCGCCACGCCTTGAAGGCTGCATGTATGGCCAACAACTCCCTGTCCCAGATGGTGTAGTTTTGCTCCGCTTTGCTAAGTTTCCTTGAGTAGAAAGCGCACGGCCTCCAGTCCCCCTGGTGGTCTTGCTGCAACAGAACGGCTCCCACGGCCCTGTCTGAGGCGTCCGTCTCCACTCTCATGGGCCTGCTGGGATTTACGTGTAGTAGGTTCTCCTCGGAAGCGAAGAGCTGCTTGAGCTTCTGAAAGGACTGCTCCGCCTGCTCCGTCCAGATGAACCTCTTCTTTTTGGAACTGAGGGTGTCGGTGATGGCCGCTGTCTGCATGGCGAAACCCTTGATGAACTTACGATAAAAGTTGGCAAAACCGACAAACCTCTGTACTTCCTTCCTATTGCGTGGGCTTTTCCAGTCCAGTACTGCACGTACCTTGGCACTGTCCATGGCCAGTCCCTTGTCGGACAGTTTGTAGCCCAAGAAATCCACCTCTGTCTGGTCGAACTGGCACTTCTCCAGCTTGGCGTACAGCCTGTGCTCCCGCAGCCTCTGCAGAACTTCCCTGACATCTCTTTCATGTGCCTCTGGCGATTCCGAGAAGATCAGGATGTCGTCCAGGAAGCAGACGCACTTCTTGTAGAGAAGACCCGCCAAGACATGATGCATGAAGGCTTGAAAGCAGTGGGAACCATTTTTTAATCCAAAAGGCATAACTCTATATTCATAAGTGCCCAGCGGCGTAAACATGGTCGTTTTCCATTCGTCGCCTTCCCGCACGCGAATGAGATTGTACGCTCCGCGCAGGTCCAACTTGGTAAAGATGCGACCCTTCCTCACTGTCGCCAGCAGGTCATCGATCTTGGGCATAGGGAAGGCCGAAGGCTTGGTCCTCTGGTTCAAAAAGCGAAAGTCCACGACCAGCCTCTTCTGGGGCGTGTCCCGCTTCTTTACAAAGAACACAGGACTGCCCCCGGCCGCTTTGGACTCCCGGATGAATCCACGCTTCAGGTTGTGATCTATGAACTCCCTGAGCTCTTGCAATTCATCCTCAGACATGGAATACAGTTTCCCCGTCGGGAGTATCGCCCCCGGCAGGAGGTCGATCTTGCAGTCGTAGGGCCTGTGGGGAGGCAGCTTGTCTGCTTCCTTCTCGCAGAAGACCTCCAAAAACTCCTTGTACTTGTTAGGCACCGCTTGCAACACTCCCAAGTTCAGATGTGGTCCATCCTCGTGCCCCTCATCTTCCAAATCCGCCAGGATGCAGTGTTCTGCGCAGTAAGAGGAGCCGAAGGTCAGTTGCCGCTGGTACCAAGCTAATGCTGGGCTGTGCCTATCCAGCCAACTCATTCCCAACACTATGGGCGTGTCTGACAGGCGGGTGACGTTGAAGCTGATGACTTCGCGGTGATTTCCAATGCGCATCACCATTGGCGGCGTCTGCTGCAGCACTTGCCCTCCCAGTAGCTCCCTGCCGTCCACCGTGACGACTTTCAGAGGTACCGTCGCTGGCAAAAGGGCTATGCCATGTTGCTGGAGGAACTGCATGTCTATAAAATCTGCATTGCTCCCTGAGTCAATGGTAATGGGAAGTTCCACAGGGAGCCCATTGGGGAGTTGGATAGATGCGGTGAGCTGCACTACTGGTTTGGGTGGGAGGGGGTCGGTGGGCTGTAAGAGTACTGGGGATTGCTTCACTGACTTGTCTGGCTGGTCCCCAGTGATCCCATTTCCAGCCAGACAGTGGAGTTTCCCTGCTGTGATTCACTCTGCTGAACTGCAGTTGTTACTGTCACCGCGGCTGCACTGTGCTTGTGAAACCTCTGGGGACACTCTTTCGCCATGTGCTGAGCACTGTCGCAGATGTAGCATTTCCTGGTTCCTCTAGGAGGCTTCATCTTGGCTGCTCCCGGCGCTAGGGCTCCTGCTGTATGCTGAGCCTTAGCACCACCAAGCTCCATCGGCTCCTCTCCCCCTCCCAGTGGAGGCATGGATCGAGCGCGCGCCGCCTCCTTGGGGAAGGGAGGCGGTGCTCTTGCCGGCGTGCGTCCCAAATGCCCTTCCTCCTGGCTCCAAGGGTGTCCTTCCAGGCGAACCCCAATGGTGAGCGCCCGTTCCACAACGTCCTTGGTGGTTTGGGGTCTCTCACCCCTGGCAATCTCATCTTTCACAGGTCCGCTCAGCCCCTCCCAGAAAAGATCTCTGACAGGAGACGATTCCTTCTCCCACGCTAATGCATTCACCAAAGCGAAGAAACGCGAATGGTATTGCCTCACAGTGGCTCTGCCTTGTCTTAGTCCGTGAATCTGTTTCCTAGCGATATCCACATCAATCTCAGACAAAAAACACGCATCCATCACTTTAATGAAGGCAACTGCGTTTTGGAGGGCTGGATCCTTGTCTCTCCAGAGATTGCGCAGCCACGATTTCGCCTCCCCCCGTAAATGCGAAATGATAAATGCCACTCTTTCCTCCTCATTCTTAAAGTCTTTGTCAAGCAGCTGCAGTGCATATTTTAAATCTGCTCTGAAGTTAGGATACTCCTGCAGGTCCCCATTGAAGTGAGACACCAGGCTCCCTCCTCTGTTCCCCAGCCCAATCCCTTCTGGTCTGGTGACCGGTAGCCTCTGTGCAGTTAGCACATCTAACCTGGTTCGCAGATCCTGGCAGGCAGCAGCTGCTTCCAGTTCACTCTTTCTGGATGCCGCAATTTCTGCAGTCAGTTGCGTCACTGCGTTTTGCAAACTTGCTATCTTCTCTTCGGTAGTCATTTTCCCGGTTTTTGTGAGCTAGCGAAGCACCAATCTTCACCCTCCGCTGCTTTCCCACACGCCACGAGGTTGCAAGATTGGTGGAAAAGGGGAGAGGGGACTTACTGTCAGGGACTGCCGCTAGGTCCCAGCTCACAGAGGACCAACGCCCAGTGGATCTTATATACAAAAGTCTTTATTGAAGTTTAGTTTCCATTTCCAAGCTCTGGGCGCGCAGACCCCACGTCTTGACGCTAGATCGGCTAAGTCCCCTCTGACTCGCTGCTAAAGCCACACCACTTTAAGATTCTCGCTTTGCTCCACCTCCTACGCTGCTCCTTCCTACGCTGGGTCCTTCTGCCCTCAGGGGTTATCTCTTTCCTCGATTCCTCTGACGCTGACCCCCCTGAGCTCCACCCTTCCTTCCGGCGGGCTTTAGGACCTGGCTCCCTGTCCGGACTCCCTGCTGTGCCGCTCGCCTGTACATTTGAACTTGGCGCGCGCGCCCAGCCGGTAACCTTCCTTCTGACCGTTTCCCCGCTTCCGGATGTGGGCGTGGCCAACCCTGCCTCCTCTCCTCCCGCCAGTGGCAAGAACACTGGTCCCGACTCCTGGGACTCCCCCTCCCCACTGCGCTCAGGTGGGGAAGCTGGTCCCGATTTCCAGCTGCTGCTCAGGGACTCCCCGCTGGCCCCTCCCTCCTGAGGTTTCTCCCCTGGAACCTCCCTCGCTCTGGCCATCGGTGCTCCCTTCTGTGAGTCCTCCGATTCGCTAGAGAGGCTTGAGTCACGACTCTGGTAACTGTCACTGCCTGCACCCCCTTCGTCCTCTTCCTCCTCACTCTCCATTTGCTCCCCCTCCTGTGTCTCTCCTTCTGAACCCCTGACAGGTTCCAACTACATAAAAAGATGATGATAAAGCTCTGTTTGGGCTTATTTCAAATTGGTGTTTGTGGGGTTAGAATGCACCTTCACCCAAAAATCGCAGTGACATGTTTGTTAGCACAAATCAAGCATAACTGTTTTGGTTCCATGTCAATAGAAAAAGGACGAATGAGCGTCAATTGCTCTTTCGGTGTTCATTGCCCCACAAATAGCTAAGTAAACTGTGATAAAAATAAACAAAGCAAAAGAGGTTGTTTTGGGTTCCAGCTACATAGAAAGAAGTTTGGATTTCGCTTATTTCAAGTAGTGTTCTCTGGTGTTAATGCACATTAACCTAGAAATCGCAAAATTTGTGGAATGAGACGAAAATAATACAACACCGTCTTCTCGCTTCCATATGCGTAGAAAGACGACGAATAAGCTTTTTGGGCTTATTTCAATTCGCATGGTGTTTTTTGGGTGTGCACCAGAATCACCCCAAACCAAAGCAAAAAGGTGTTTTGGATTCCATCTACATAAAAAGAAGATGATAAAGCTCGGATTGGGCTTCTTTCAAATTGGTGCTTTTGGGGTTAGAATGCACATTCACCCACAAATCGCAGCGTGACATGTTAGTTATCAGCCCAATTCAAGCATAGGTGTTTTGGTTCCATCTCAACAGAAAAAGGACGAATTAGCTTGGATTGTTCTTTCGGTGTTTATTGCCCCACAAATAGCAAAACGAAAAGTAATAAGCCTAAACAAAGCCAAACAGGTTGTTTTGGGTTCCAGCTACAAAGAAAGAAGAATCTCAATTTCGCTTATTTCGTTTTCTTTGGTGTTACTGCACATTGACCCAGAAATCACAAAGTGTGTGTAAAGACCAAAATAACACAATGACCTCTTTTCGCTTCCATATGCGTAGAAAGACGACGAATAAGCTTTGATTGGGCTTATTTCAATTCGTATGGTGTTTTTTGGGTGTGCACCAGAATCACCCCAAACCAAAGCAAAAAGGTGTTTTGGATTCCATCTACATAAAAAGATGATAAAGCTCGGATTGGGCTTCTTTCAAATTGGAGCTTTTGGGGTTAGAATGCACATTCACCCACAAATCGCAGCGTGACATGTTAGTTATCAGCCGAATTCAAGCATAGGTGTTTCGGTTCCTTATCAACAGAAAAAGGACGAATTAGCTTGGATTGTTCTTTCAGTGTTTATTGCCCCACAAATAGCAAAACGAAATGTAATAAACCTAAACAAAGCCAAACAGGTTTTTTTGGTTGCAACTACAAAGAAAGTAGAATCTCAATTTCCCTTATTTCGTGTTCTTTGGTGTTACTGCACATTGACCCAGAAATCACAAAGTGTGTGTAAAGACCAAAATAACACAATGCCCTCTTTTCGCTTCCATATGCGTAGAAAGACTATGAATAAGCTTGATTGGGCTTATTTCAATTCGCATGGTGTTTTTTGGGTGTGCACCAGAATCACCCACAACCAAAGCAAAAAGATGTTTTGGGTTCCAACTACATAAAAAAATGATGATGATAAAGCTCTGTTTGGGCTTATTTCAAATTGGTGTTTGTGGGGTTAGAATGCAGCTTCACCCAAAAATCGCAGAGTGACATGTTTCTTATCAGCACAAATCAAGCATAACTGTTTTGGTTCCATGTCAATACAAAAAGGACGAATGAGCTTCGATTGCTCTTTCGGTGTTCATTGCCCCACAAATAGCAAAGCGAACTGTGATAAGCATAAACAAAGCAAAAGAGGTTATTTGGGTTCCAGCTACATAGAAAGAAGAATCTTATATTTCGCTTATTTCAAGTCGTGTTCTCTGGTGTTAATGCACTTTGACCCAGAAATCACAAAGTGTGTAAAGACCAAAATAACACAATGCCCTCTTTTCGCTTCCATATGCGTAGAAAGACTATGAATAAGCTTGATTGGGCTTATTTCAATTCGCATGGTGTTGTTTGGGTGTGCACCAGAATCACCCCCAACCAAAGCAAAAAGGTGTTTTGGGTTCCAACTAAATAAAAAGATGATGATAAAGCTCTGTTTGGGCTTATTTCAAATTGGTGTTTGTGGGGTTAGAATGCACCTTCACCCAAAAATCGCAGAGTGACATGTTTGTTAGCAAAAATCAAGCATAACTGTTTTGGTTCCATGTCAATAGAAAAAGGACGAATGAGCGTCAATTGCTCTTTCGGTGTTCATTGCCCCACAAATAGCAAAGTAAACTGTGATAAGCCTAAACAAAGCAAAAGAGGTTGTTTTGGGTTCGAGCTACATAGAAAGAAGCATCTTGGATTTCGCTTATTTCAAGTCGTGTTCTCTGGTGTTAATGCACATTAACCCAGAAATCGCAAAATTTGTGGAATGAGACGAAAATAATACAACACCGTCTTCTCACTTCCATATGCGTAGAAAGACGACGAATAAGCTTTGTGGGCTTATTTCAATTCGCATGGTGTTTTTTGGGTGTGCACCAGAATCACCCCAAACCAAAGCAAAAAGGTGTTTTGGATTCCATCTACATAAAAAGGATGATAAAGCTCGGATTGGGCTTCTTTCAAATTGGTGCTTTTGGGGTTAGAATGCACATTCACCCACAAATCGCAGCATGACATGTTAGTTATCAGCCCAATTCAAGCATAGGTGTTTTGGTTCCATCTCAACAGAAAAAGGACGAATTAGCTTGGATTGTTCTTTCGGTGTTTATTGCCCCACAAATAGCAAAACGAAATGTAATAAACCTAAACAAAGCCAAACAGGTTTTTCTGGTTGCAACTACAAAGAAAGAAGAATCTCAATTTCGCTTATTTCGTGTTCTTTGGTGTTACTGCACATTGACCCAGAAATCACAAAGTGTGTGTAAAGACCAAAATAACACAATGCCCTCTTTTCGCTTCCATATGCGTAGAAAGACTATGAATAAGCTTGATTGGGCTTATTTCAATTCGCATGGTGTTGTTTGGGTGTGCACCAGAATCACCCACAACCAAAGCAAAAAGGTGTTTTGGGTTCCAACTACATAAAAAAATGATGATGATAAAGCTCTGTTTGGGCTTATTTCAAATTGGTGTTTGTGAGGTTAGAATGCACCTTCACCCAAAAATCGCAGAGTGACATGTTTCTTATCAGCACAAATCAAGCATAACTGTTTTGGTTCCATGTCAATACAAAAAGGACGAATGAGCTTCGATTGCTCTTTCGGTGTTCATTGCCCCACAAATAGCAAAGCGAACTGTGATAAGCATAAACAAAGCAAAAGAGGTTATTTGGGTTCCAGCTACATAGAAAGAAGAATCTTATATTTCGCTTATTTCAAGTCGTGTTCTCTGGTGTTAATGCACTTTGACCCAGAAATAGCAAAGTGTGTGTAAAGATCAAAATAATACAAAAACGTCTTCTCGCTTACATATGCGTAGAAAGACGATGAATAAGCTTTGATTGGGCTTATTTCAATTCGCATGGTGTTGTTTGGGTGTGCACCAGAATCACCCACAACCAAAGCAAAAAGGTGTTTTGGGTTCCAACTACATAAAAAGATGATAAAGCTCTGTTTGGGCTTATTTCAAATTGGTGTTTGTGGGGTTAGAATGCACCTTCACCCAAAAATCGCAGAGTGACATGTTAGTTATCTGCCCAATTCAAGCATAGGTGTTTTGGTTCCATCTCAACAGCTTGGATTGTTCTTTCGGTGTTTATTGCCCCACAAATAGCAAAACGAAAAGTAATGAGCCTAAACAAAGCCAAACAGGTTGTTTTGGGTTCCAGCTACAAAGAAAGAAGAATCTCAATTTCGATTATTTCGTTTTCTTTGGTGTTATGCACATTGAACAAGAAATCACAGTGTGTGTAATGACCAAAATAACACAATGCCCTCTTTTCGCTTCCATATGCGTAGAAAGACGACGAATAAGCTTTGATTGGGCTTATTTCAATTCGCATGGTGTTTTTTGGGTGTGCACCAGAATCACCCCCAACCAAAGCAAAAAGGTGTTTTGGGTTCCAACTACATAAAAAGATGATGATAAAGCTCTGTTTGGGCTTATTTCAAATTGGTGTTTGTGGGGTTAGAATGCACCTTCACCCAAAAATCGCAGAGTGACATGTTTGTTAGCACAAATCAAGCATAACTGTTTTGGTTCCATGTCAATAGAAAAAGGACGAATGAGCGTCAATTGCTCTTTCGGTGTTCATTGCCCCACAAATAGCAAAGTAAACTGTGATAATCCTAAACAAAGCAAAAGAGGTTGTTTTGGGTTCGAGCTACATAGAAAGAAGCATCTTGGATTTCGCTTATTTCAAGTCGTGTTCTCTGGTGTTAATGCACATTAACCCAGAAATCGCAAAATTTGTAGAATGAGACGAAAATAATACAACACCGTCTTCTCGCTTCCATATGCGTAGAAAGACGACGAATAAGCTTTGTGGGCTTATTTCAATTCGCATGGTGTTTTTTGGGTGTGCACCAGAATCACCCCAAACCAAAGCAAAAAGGTGTTTTGGATTCCATCTACATAAAAAGGATGATAAAGCTCGGATTGGGCTTCTTTCAAATTGGTGCTTTTGGGGTTAGAATGCACATTCACCCACAAATCGCAGCATGACATGTTAGTTATCAGCCCAATTCAAGCATAGGTGTTTTGGTTCCATCTCAACAGAAAAAGGACGAATTAGCTTGGATTGTTCTTTCGGTGTTTATTGCCCCACAAATAGCAAAACGAAATGTAATAAACCTAAACAAAGCCAAACAGGTTTTTCTGGTTGCAACTACAAAGAAAGAAGAATCTCAATTTCGCTTATTTCGTGTTCTTTGGTGTTACTGCACATTGACCCAGAAATCACAAAGTGTGTGTAAAGACCAAAATAACACAATGCCCTCTTTTCGCTTCCATATGCGTAGAAAGACTATGAATAAGCTTGATTGGGCTTATTTCAATTCGCATGGTGTTGTTTGGGTGTGCACCAGAATCACCCACAACCAAAGCAAAAAGGTGTTTTGGGTTCCAACTACATAAAAAAATGATGATGATAAAGCTCTGTTTGGGCTTATTTCAAATTGGTGTTTGTGAGGTTAGAATGCACCTTCACCCAAAAATCGCAGAGTGACATGTTTCTTATCAGCACAAATCAAGCATAACTGTTTTGGTTCCATGTCAATACAAAAAGGACGAATGAGCTTCGATTGCTCTTTCGGTGTTCATTGCCCCACAAATAGCAAAGCGAACTGTGATAAGCATAAACAAAGCAAAAGAGGTTATTTGGGTTCCAGCTACATAGAAAGAAGAATCTTATATTTCGCTTATTTCGTCGTGTTCTCTGGTGTTAATGCACTTTGACCCAGAAATAGCAAAGTGTGTGTAAAGATCAAAATAATACAAAAACGTCTTCTCGCTTACATATGCGTAGAAAGACGATGAATAAGCTTTGATTGGGCTTATTTCAATTCGCATGGTGTTGTTTGGGTGTGCACCAGAATCACCCACAACCAAAGCAAAAAGGTGTTTTGGGTTCCAACTACATAAAAAGATGATAAAGCTCTGTTTGGGCTTATTTCAAATTGGTGTTTGTGGGGTTAGAATGCACCTTCACCCAAAAATCGCAGAGTGACATGTTAGTTATCTGCCCAATTCAAGCATAGGTGTTTTGGTTCCATCTCAACAGCTTGGATTGTTCTTTCGGTGTTTATTGCCCCACAAATAGCAAAACGAAAAGTAATGAGCCTAAACAAAGCCAAACAGGTTGTTTTGGGTTCCAGCTACAAAGAAAGAAGAATCTCAATTTCGATTATTTCGTTTTCTTTGGTGTTATGCACATTGAACAAGAAATCACAGTGTGTGTAATGACCAAAATAACACAATGCCCTCTTTTCGCTTCCATATGCGTAGAAAGACGACGAATAAGCTTTGATTGGGCTTATTTCAATTCGCATGGTGTTTTTTGGGTGTGCACCAGAATCACCCCCAACCAAAGCAAAAAGGTGTTTTGGGTTCCAACTACATAAAAAGATGATGATAAAGCTCTGTTTGGGCTTATTTCAAATTGGTGTTTGTGGGGTTAGAATGCACCTTCACCCAAAAATCGCAGAGTACCATGTTTGTTAGCACAAATCAAGCATAACTGTTTTGGTTCCATGTCAATAGAAAAAGGACGAATGAGCGTCAATTGCTCTTTCGGTGTTCATTGCCCCACAAATAGCAAAGTAAACTGTGATAAGCCTAAACAAAGCAAAAGAGGTTGTTTTGGGTTCGAGCTACATAGAAAGAAGCATCTTGGATTTCGCTTATTTCAAGTCGTGTTCTCTGGTGTTAATGCACATTAACCCAGAAATCGCAAAATTTGTAGAATGAGACGAAAATAATACAACACCGTCTTCTCGCTTCCATATGCGTAGAAAGACGACGAATAAGCTTTGTGGGCTTATTTCAATTCGCATGGTGTTTTTTGGGTGTGCACCAGAATCACCCCAAACCAAAGCAAAAAGGTGTTTTGGATTCCATCTACATAAAAAGGATGATAAAGCTCGGATTGGGCTTCTTTCAAATTGGTGCTTTTGGGGTTAGAATGCACATTCACCCACAAATCGCAGCATGACATGTTAGTTATCAGCCCAATTCAAGCATAGGTGTTTTGGTTCCATCTCAACAGAAAAAGGACGAATTAGCTTGGATTGTTCTTTCGGTGTTTATTGCCCCACAAATAGCAAAACGAAATGTAATAAACCTAAACAAAGCCAAACAGGTTTTTCTGGTTGCAACTACAAAGAAAGAAGAATCTCAATTTCGCTTATTTCGTGTTCTTTGGTGTTACTGCACATTGACCCAGAAATCACAAAGTGTGTGTAAAGACCAAAATAACACAATGCCCTCTTTTCGCTTCCATATGCGTAGAAAGACTATGAATAAGCTTGATTGGGCTTATTTCAATTCGCATGGTGTTGTTTGGGTGTGCACCAGAATCACCCACAACCAAAGCAAAAAGGTGTTTTGGGTTCCAACTACATAAAAAAATGATGATGATAAAGCTCTGTTTGGGCTTATTTCAAATTGGTGTTTGTGAGGTTAGAATGCACCTTCACCCAAAAATCGCAGAGTGACATGTTTCTTATCAGCACAAATCAAGCATAACTGTTTTGGTTCCATGTCAATACAAAAAGGACGAATGAGCTTCGATTGCTCTTTCGGTGTTCATTGCCCCACAAATAGCAAAGCGAACTGTGATAAGCATAAACAAAGCAAAAGAGGTTATTTGGGTTCCAGCTACATAGAAAGAAGAATCTTATATTTCGCTTATTTCGTCGTGTTCTCTGGTGTTAATGCACTTTGACCCAGAAATAGCAAAGTGTGTGTAAAGATCAAAATAATACAAAAACGTCTTCTCGCTTACATATGCGTAGAAAGACGATGAATAAGCTTTGATTGGGCTTATTTCAATTCGCATGGTGTTGTTTGGGTGTGCACCAGAATCACCCACAACCAAAGCAAAAAGGTGTTTTGGGTTCCAACTACATAAAAAGATGATAAAGCTCTGTTTGGGCTTATTTCAAATTGGTGTTTGTGGGGTTAGAATGCACCTTCACCCAAAAATCGCAGAGTGACATGTTAGTTATCTGCCCAATTCAAGCATAGGTGTTTTGGTTCCATCTCAACAGCTTGGATTGTTCTTTCGGTGTTTATTGCCCCACAAATAGCAAAACGAAAAGTAATGAGCCTAAACAAAGCCAAACAGGTTGTTTTGGGTTCCAGCTACAAAGAAAGAAGAATCTCAATTTCGATTATTTCGTTTTCTTTGGTGTTATGCACATTGAACAAGAAATCACAGTGTGTGTAATGACCAAAATAACACAATGCCCTCTTTTCGCTTCCATATGCGTAGAAAGACGACGAATAAGCTTTGATTGGGCTTATTTCAATTCGCATGGTGTTGTTTGGGTGTGCACCAGAATCACCCCCAACCAAAGCAAAAAGGTGTTTTGGGTTCCAACTACATAAAAAGATGATGATAAAGCTCTGTTTGGGCTTATTTCAAATTGGTGTTTGTGGGGTTAGAATGCACCTTCACCCAAAAATCGCAGAGTGACATGTTTGTTAGCACAAATCAAGCATAACTGTTTTGGTTCCATGTCAATAGAAAAAGGACGAATGAGCGTCAATTGCTCTTTCGGTGTTCATTGCCCCACAAATAGCAAAGTAAACTGTGATAAGCCTAAACAAAGCAAAAGAGGTTGTTTTGGGTTCGAGCTACATAGAAAGAAGCATCTTGGATTTCGCTTATTTCAAGTCGTGTTCTCTGGTGTTAATGCACATTAACCCAGAAATCGCAAAATTTGTGGAATGAGACGAAAATAATACAACACCGTCTTCTCGCTTCCATATGCGTAGAAAGACGACGAATAAGCTTTTTGGGCTTATTTCAATTCGCATGGTGTTTTTTGGGTGTGCACCAGAATCACCCCAAACCAAAGCAAAAAGGTGTACTGGATTCCATCTACATAAAAAGATGATGATAAAGCTCGGATTGGGCTTCTTTCAAATTGGTGCTTTTGGGGTTAGAATGCCCATTCACCCACAAATCGCAGCATGACATGTTAGTTATCAGCCCAATTCAAGCATAGGTGTTTTGGTTCCATCTCAACAGAAAAAGGACGAATTAGCTTGGATTGTTCTTTCGGTGTTTATTGCCCCACAAATAGCAAAACGAAAAGTAATAAGCCTAAACAAAGCCAAACAGGTTTTTTTGGGTTCCAGCTACAAAGAAAGAAGAATCTCAATTTCGCTTATTTCGTGTTCTTTGGTGTTACTGCACATTGACCCAGAAATCACAAAGTGTGTGTAAAGACCAAAATAACACAATGCCCTCTTTTCGCTTCCATATGCGTAGAAAGACGACGAATAAGCTTTGATTGGGCTTATTTCAATTCGCATGGTGTTTTTTGGGTGTGCACCAGAATCACCCCCAACCAAAGCAAATAGGTGTTTTGGATTCCATCTACATAAAAAGATGATAAAGCTCGGATTGGGCTTCTTTCAAATTGGAGCTTTTGGGGTTAGAATGCACATTCACCCACAAATCGCAGCGTGACATGTTAGTTATCAGCCGAATTCAAGCATAGGTGTTTTGGTTCCATCTCAACAGAAAAAGGACGAATTAGCTTGGATTGTTCTTTCAGTGTTTATTGCCCCACAAATAGCAAAACGAAATGTATTAAACCTAAACAAAGCCAAACAGGTATTTTTGGCTGCAACTACAAAGAAAGAAGAATCTCAATTTCGCTTATTTCGTGCTCTTTGGTGTTACTGCACATTGACCCAGAAATCACAAAGTGTGTGTACAGACCAAAATAACACAATGCCCTCTTTTCGCTTCCATATGCGTAGAAAGACTATGAATAAGCTTGATTGGGCTTATTTCAATTCGCATGGTGTTTTTTGGGTGTGCACCAGAATCACCCACAACCAAAGCAAAAAGGTGTTTTGGGTTCCAACTACATAAAAAAATGATGATGATAAAGCTCTGTTTGGGCTTATTTCAAATTGGTGTTTGTGGGGTTAGAATGCACCTTCACCCAAAAATCGCAGAGTGACATGTTTCTTATCAGCACAAATCAAGCATAACTGTTTTGGTTCCATGTCAATACAAAAAGGACGAATGAGCTTCGATTGCTCTTTCGGTGTTCATTGCCCCACAAATAGCAAAGCGAACTGTGATAAGCATAAACAAAGCAAAAAAGGTTATTTGGGTTCCAGCTACATAGAAAGAAGTATCTTATATTTCGCTTATTTCAAGTCGTGTTCTCTGGTGTTAATGCACTTTGACCCAGAAATAGCAAAGTGTGTGTAAAGACCAAAATAATACAAAAACGTCTTCTCGCTTACATATGCGTAGAAAGACGACGAATAAGCTTTGATTGGGCTTATTTCAATTCGCATGGTGTTGTTTGGGTGTGCACCAGAATCACCCCCAACCAAAGCAAAAAGTTGTTTTGCGTTCCAACTACATAAAAAGATGATGATAAAGCTCTGTTTGGGCTTATTTCAAATTGGTGTTTGTGGGGTTAGAATGCACCTTCACCCAAAAATCGCAGTGACATGTTTGTTAGCACAAATCAAGCATAACTGTTTTGGTTCCATGTCAATAGAAAGGACGAATGAGCGTCAATTGCTCTTTCGGTGTTCATTGCCCCACAAATAGCAAAGTAAACTGTGATAAGCCTAAACAAAGCAAAAGAGGTTGTTTTGGGTTCGAGCTACATAGAAAGAAGCATCTTGGATTTCGCTTATTTCAAGTCGTGTTCTCTGGTGTTAATGCACATTAACCCAGAAATCGCAAAATTTGTGGAATGAGACGAAAATAATACAACACCGTCTTCTCGCTTCCATATGCGTAGAAAGACGACGAATAAGCTTTGTGGGCTTATTTCAATTCGCATGGTGTTTTTTGGGTGTGCACCAGAATCACCCCCAACCAAAGCAAAAAGTTCTTTTGGATTCCATCTACATAAAAAGATGATAAAGCTCGGATTGGGCTTCTTTCAAATTGGAGCTTTTGGGGTTAGAATGCACATTCACCCACAAATCGCAGCGTGACATGTTAGTTATCAGCCGAATTCAAGCATAGGTGTTTTGGTTCCATCTCAACAGAAAAAGGACGAATTAGCTTGGATTGTTCTTTCAGTGTTTATTGCCCCACAAATAGCAAAACGAAATGTAATAAACCTAAACAAAGCCAAACAGGTTTTTTTGGTTGCAACTACAAAGAAAGAAGAATCTCAATTTCGCTTATTTCGTGTTCTTTGGTGTTACTGCATATTGACCCAGAAATCACAAAGTGTGTGTAAAGACCAAAATAACACAATGCCCTCTTTTCGCTTCCATATGCGTAGAAAGACTATGAATAAGCTTGATTGGGCTTATTTCAATTCGCATGGTGTTTTTTGGGTGTGCACCAGAATCACCCACAACCAAAGCAAAAAGGTGTTTTGGGTTCCAACTACATAAAAAGATGATGATGATAAAGCTCTGTTTGGGCTTATTTCAAATTGGTGTTTGTGGGGTTAGGAATGCACCTTCACCCAAAAATCGCAGAGTGACATGTTTCTTATCAGCACAAATCAAGCATAACTGTTTTGGTTCCATGTCAATACAAAAAGGACGAATGAGCTTCGATTGCTCTTTCGGTGTTCATTGCCCCACAAATAGCAAAGCGAACTGTGATAAGCATAAACAAAGCAAAAGAGGTTATTTGGGTTCCAGCTACATAGAAAGAAGAATCTTATATTTCGCTTATTTCAAGTCGTGTTCTCTGGTGTTAATGCACTTTGACCCAGAAATAGAAAGTGTGTGTAAAGACCAAAATAATACAAAAACGTCTTCTCGCTTACATATGCGTAGAAAGACGACGAATAAGCTTTGATTGGGCTTATTTCAATTCGCATGGTGTTGTTTGGGTGTGCACCAGAATCACCCCCAACCAAAGCAAAAAGGTGTTTTGGGTTCCAACTACATAAAAAGATGATGATAAAGCTCTGTTTGGGCTTATTTCAAATTGGTGTTTGTGGGGTTAGAATGCACCTTCACCCAAAAATCGCAGAGTGACAGGTTTGTTAGCACAAATCAAGCATAACTGTTTTGGTTCCATGTCAATAGAAAAAGGACGAATGAGCGTCAATTGCTCTTTCGGTGTTCATTGCCCCACAAATAGCTAAGTAAACTGTGATAAAAATAAACAAAGCAAAAAAGGATGTTTTGGGTTCCAGCTACATAGAAAGAAGTTTGGATTTCGCGTATTTCAAGTAGTGTTCTCTGGTGTTAATACACATTAACCGAGAAATCGCAATATTTGTGGAATGAGACGAAAATAATACAACACCGTCTTCTCGCTTCCAGATGCGTAGAAAGACGACGAATAAGCTTTTTGGGCTTATTTCAATTCGCATGGTGTTTTTTGGGTGTGCACCAGAATCACCCCAAACCAAAGCAAAAAGGTGTTTTGGATTCCATCTACATAAAAAGATGATGATAAAGCTCGGATTGGGATTCTTTCAAATTGGTGCTTTTGGGGTTAGAATGCACATTCACCCACAAATCGCAGCATGACATGTTAGTTATCAGCCCAATTCAAGCATAGGTGTTTTGGTTCCATCTCAACAGAAAAAGGACGAATTAGCTTGGATTGTTCTTTCGGTTTTTATTGCCCCACAAATAGCAAAACGAAAAGTAATAAGCCTAAACAAAGCCAAACAGGTTTTTTTGGGTTCCAGCTACAAAGAAAGAAGAATCTCAATTTCGATTATTTCGTTTTCTTTGGTGTTACTGCACATTGAACAAAAAATCACAGTGTGTGTAATGACCAAAATAACACAATGCCCTCTTTTCACTTCCATATGCGTAGAAAGACGACGAATAAGCTTTGATTGGGCTTATTTCAATTCGCATGGTGTTTTTTGGGTGTGCACCAGAATCACCCCCAACCAAAGCAAATAGGTGTTTTGGATTCCATCTACATAAAAAGATGATAAAGCTCGGATTGGGCTTCTTTCAAATTGGAGCTTTTGGGGTTAGAATGCACATTCACCCACAAATCGCAGCGTGACATGTTAGTTATCAGCCGAATTCAAGGATAGGTGTTTTGGTTCCATCTCAACAGAAAAAGGACGAATTAGCTTGGATTGTTCTTTCAGTGTTTATTGCCCCACAAATAGCAAAACGAAATGTAATAAACCTAAACAAAGCCAAACAGGTTTTTTTGGTTGCAACTACAAAGAAAAAAGAATCTCAATTTCGCTTATTTCCTGTTCTTTGGTGTTACTGCACATTGACCCAGAAATCACAAAGTGTGTGTAAAGACCAAAATAACACAATGCCCTCTTTTCGCTTCCATATGCGTAGAAAGACGACGAATAAGCTTGATTGGGCTTATTTCAATTCGCATGGTGTTGTTTGGGTGTGCACCAGAATCACCCACAACCAAAGCAAAAAGGTGTTTTGGGTTCCAACGACATAAAAAAATGATGATGATAAAGCTCTGTTTGGGCTTATTTCAAATTGGTGTTTGTGGGGTTAGAATGCACCTTCACCCACAAGTCGCAGAGTGACATGTTTGTTAGCACACAAATCAAGCATAACTGTTTTGGTTCCATGTCAATAGAAAAAGGACGAATGAGCTTCGATTGCTCTTTCGGTGTTCATTGCCCCACAAATAGCAAAGCGAAATGTGATAAGCATAAACAAAGCAAAAGAGGTTGTTTTGGGTTCCAGCTACATAGAAAGAAGTTTGGATTTCGCTTATTTCAAGTAGTGTTCTCTGGTGTTAATGCACATTAACCTAGAAATCGCAAAATTTGTGGAATGAGACGAAAATAATACAACACCGTCTTCTCGCTTCCATATGCGTAGAAAGACGACAAATAAGCTTTTTGGGCTTATTTCAATTCGCATGGTGTTTTTTGGGTGTGCTCCAGAATCACCCCCAACCAAAGCAAAAAGGTGTTTTGGATTCCATCTACATAAAAAGAAGATGATAAAGCTCGGATTGGGCTTCTTTCAAATTGGTGCTTTTGGGGTTAGAATGCACATTCACCCACAAATCGCAGCGTGACATGTTACTTATCAGCCCAATTCAAGGATAGGTGTTTTGGTTCCATCACAACAGAAAAAGGACGAATTAGCTTGGATTGTTCTTTCGGTGTTTATTGCCCCACAAATAGCAAAACGAAAAGTAATAAGCCTAAACAAAGCAAAAGAGGTTGTTTTGGGTTCCAGCTACAAAGAAAGAAGAATCTCAATTTCGCTTATTTCGTTTTCTTTGGTGTTACTGCACATTGACCCAGAAATCACAAAGTGTGTGTAAAGACCAAAATAACACAATGCCCTCTTTTCGCTTCCATATGCGTAGAAAGACGACGAATAATTCGTCCTTTTTCTTATTTCAAGTCGTGTTCTCTGGTGTTAATGCACTTTGACCCAGAAATAGCAAAGTAGTAGTAAATAGTAAAGACCAAAATAATACAAAAACGTCTTCACGCTTCCATATGCGTAGAAAGACGACGAATAAGCTTTGATTGGGCTTATTTCAATTCGCATGGTGTTGTTTGGGTGTGCACCAGAATCACCCCCAACCAAAGCAAAAAGGTGTTTTGGGTTCCAACTAAATAAAAAGATGATGATAAAGCTCTGTTTGGGCTTATTTCAAATTGGTGTTTGTGGGGTTAGAATGCACCTTCACCCAAAAATCGCAGAGTGACATGTTTGTTAGCACAAATCAAGCATAACTGTTTTGGTTCCATGTCAATAGAAAAAGGACGAATGAGCGTCAATTGCTCTTTCGGTGTTCATTGCCCCACAAATAGCTAAGTAAACTGTGATAAAAATAAACAAAGCAAAAAAGGATGTTTTGGGTTCCAGCTACATAGAAAGAAGTTTGGATTTCGCGTATTTCAAGTAGTGTTCTCTGGTGTTAATACACATTAAAGGAGAAATAGCAATATTTGTGGAATGAGACGAAAATAATACAACACCGTCTTCTCGCTTCCAGATGCGTAGAAAGACGACGAATAAGCTTTGTTTCGGCTTATTTCAATTCGCATGGTGTTTTTTGGGTGTGCACCAGAATCACCCCCAACCAAAGCAAAAAGTTGTTTTGCGTTCCAACTACATAAAAAGATGATGATAAAGCACTGTTTGGGCTTATTTCAAATTGGTGTTTGTGGGGTTAGAATGCACCTTCACCCACAAGTCGCAGAGTGACATGTTTGTTAGCACAAATCAAGCATAACTGTTTTGGTTCCATGTCAATAGAAAAAGGACGAATGAGCGTCAATTGCTCTTTCGGTGTTCATTGCCCCACAAATAGCTAAGTAAACTGTGATAAAAATAAACAAAGCAAAAGAGGTTGTTTTGGGTTCCAGCTACATAGAAAGAAGTTTGGATTTCGCTTATTTCAAGTAGTGTTCTCTGGTGTTAATGCACATTAACCTAGAAATCGCAAAATTTGTGGAATGAGACGAAAATAATACAACACCGTCTTCTCGCTTCCATATGCGTAGAAAGACGACGAATAAGCTTTTTGGACTTATTTCAATTCGCATGGTGTTTTTTGGGTGTGCACCAGAATCACCCCCAACCAAAGCAAAAAGGTGTTTTGGATTCCATCTACATAAAAAGAAGATGATAAAGCTCGGATTGGGCTTCTTTCAAATTGGTGCTTTTGGGGTTAGAATGCACATTCACCCACAAATCGCAGCGTGACATGTTACTTATCAGCCCAATTCAAGCATAGGTGTTTTGGTTCCATCTCAACAGAAAAAGGACGAATTAGCTTGGATTGTTCTTTCGGTGTTTATTGCCCCACAAATAGCAAAACGAAAAGTAATAAGCCTAAACAAAGCCAAACAGGTTGTTTTGGGTTCCAGCTACAAAGAAAGAAGAATCACAATTTCGCTTATTTCGTTTTCTTTGGTGTTACTGCACATTGACCCAGAAATCACAAAGTGTGTGTAAAGACCAAAATAACACAATGCCCTCTTTTCGCTTCCATATGCGTAGAAAGACTATGAATAAGCTTTGATTGGGCTTATTTCAATTCGTATGGTGTTTTTTGGGTGTGCACCAGAATCACCCACAACCAAAGCAAAGAGGTGTTTTGGGTTCCAACTACATAAAAAGATGATGACAAAGCTCTGTTTGGGCTTATTTCAAATTGGTGTTTGTGGGGTTAGAATGCCCCTTCACCCAAAAATCGGAGAGTGACATGTTAGTTATCAGCCCAATTCAAGCATAGGTTTGGTTCCATCTCAACAGAAAAAGGACGAATTAGCTTGGATTGTTCTTTCGGTGTTTATTGCCCCACAAATAGCAAAACGAAAAGTAATAAGCCTAAACAAAGCCAAACAGGTTGTTTTGGGTTCCAGCTACAAAGAAAGAAGAATCTCAATTTCGCTTATTTCGTTTTCTTTGGTGTTACTGCACATTGACCCAGAAATCACAAAGTGTGTGTAAAGACCAAAATAACACAATGCCCTCTTTTCGCTTCCATATGCGTAGAAAGACGACGAATAAGCTTTGATTGGGCTTATTTCAATTCGCATGGTGTTTTTTGGGTGTGCACCAGAATCACCCCCAACCAAAGCAAAGAGGTGTTTTGGGTTCCAACTACATAAAAAGATGATGATAAAGCTCTGATTGGGCTTATTTCAAATTGGTGTTTGTGGGGTTAGAATGCACCTTCACCCAAAAATCGCAGCGTGACATGTTTGTTATCAGCACAAATCAAGCATAACTGTTTTGGTTCCATGTCAATAGAAAAAGGACGAATGAGCGTTGATTGCTCTTTCGGTGTTCATTGCCCCACACATAGCAAAGTGAACTGTGATAAGCCTAAACAAAGCAAAAGAGGTTGTTTTGGGTTCCAGCTACATAGAAAGAAGAATCTTGGATTTAGCTTATTTCGTCGTGTTCTTTGGTGTTAATGCACATTAACCCAGAAATCGCAAAATTTCTGGAATGAGACGAAAATAATACAACACCGTCTTCTCGCTTCCATATGCGTAGAAAGACGACGAATAAGCTTTGATTGGGCTTATCTCAATTCACATGGTGTTTTTTGGGTGTGTACCAGAATCACCCACAACCAAAGTCATTAGCTTCAATGTCACCCACCTGTCAGACACGCCCATTGTGTTAGGCATGAGTTGGCTGGAGAGGCATAGTCCCGCTGTAGCGTGGTACCAGCGGCAAATCACCTTCTGCTCATCGTATTGTGCTCAGCATTGCATCCAAACCAATCAGGAGGAAGGAGCTGAGCAGCAACTGCACCTGGGCATGGTGCAGGCAGTGCCTCACAAGTACGAGGGATTCTTGGAGGTTTTCTGCGAGAAAGAAGCCGACAAGTTGCCGCCTCACAGGCCTTACGACTGTGCGATCGACCTGGTGCCAGGGGCGCAGCTGCCAACTGCAAAGCTGTATTCCATGTCTGAGGACGAGATGCAAGAGCTCAGAGAGTTCATAGAGCATAATCTGAAGCGCGGGTTCATCCGGGAATCCAAAGCAGTGGGAGGCAGTCCTGTTTTCTTTGTGAAGAAGAAAGACACGCCCCAAAAAAGACTCATTGTGGACTACCGGTTCATAAACAGACTGACTAAGCCCAAGGCCTTTCCCATGCCCAAGATTGACGACCTCTTAGCGACCGTTAGGAAGGGTAAGATCTTCACCAAGTTGGATTTGCGTGGAGCGTACAACCTCATCCGCATCCGGAAGGGCGATGAGTGGGAGACTGCCATGTTCACGCCTCTAGGCATGTATGAATACAGAGTTATGCCGTTTGGTCTCCAAAATGGCAGCCACGTTTTCCAAGCATTTATGCATCACGTGTTGGCGGGACTCCTCTACAAGAAGTGTGTATGTTTTCTCGACGACATCCTGATTTTCTCGGAATCGCCGGAAGCTCACGAGAAGGATGTAAAGGAGGTCCTACAGAGGTTGAAGGAGCACAGGCTGTACGCCAAGTTGGAGAAGTGCCAGTTTGATGTGACGGAGGTGGATTTCCTTGGCTACAAGCTGTCCGACGAGGGGCTGGCCATGGACAGAGTCAAGGTCCAAGCGGTGTTGGACTGGAAGAGCCCATGCAATCGGAAGGAAGTCCAGAGATTCATCGGATTTGCCAATTTTTATCGCAAATTCATCAAAGGTTTTGCAAATGAGACGGCAGCAATCACGGACACCCTCAGTTCCAAGAAGAAAAAGTTCGCTTGGACGGAACAGGCGGAGCGCTCTTTTCGGAAGCTTAAAAGCCTCTTCGCCTCCGAGGAGCAGCTACTGCACGTGAATCCCGGCAGGCCCATGCGGGTGGAAACCGACGCGTCAGACAGAGCGGTTGGAGCCGTCCTTCTGCAGGAGGATCCGCAAGGCAATTGGAGGCCAGGCGCCTTCTACTCCCGGAAGCTCAGCAAGACGGAGCGGAACTACACCATATGGGACAGGGAGCTGTTGGCCATTCATGCAGCTTTCAAAGCGTGGCGACACTTCCTCATAGGAGCCAAGCACACAGTGCAGGTCCGCACGGATCACCAGAACTTAGAGTATTGGCGAACGGCAAAGCTGCAGACCCAAAGACACATGCGCTGGGCAGAATTCTTTGCGGATTTCGACTTCAAAATAGAATACATCCCGGGGGACTCCAATGTTATAGCAGACGCACTCTCCAGGAAACCGCAATACCTGGAGGAGACGACACCAATTGCAGCGAAGCACATTTTCGCACCGCAGGCGTGGGCGTGCGCTGCCATCGCAGTCGACCTGGACGCGGTGCGACGCGCGTTGCAAGCGGATCAATTTGCACAGTCCAAGATGGAGGAGCTGCGCAGCGGGTCGCAAAGAGACGATGAGTTCCAGTTGCGGGACGGACTCTTAACTCGCAAGGGTGCCCTCTACGTGCCTAACGACGAACTTCGCGCAAAGGTTCTGCAGCAATTGCACGACGCCCCCAGTGCGGGCCACTTCGGCAAGGAGAAGACAATAGAATTAGTGGCCAGGGACTTTTGGTGGCCCCAGATGCGGGGAGAGGTGGCGGATTACGTCGCCAGGTGTGACACCTGTCAGAGGTCCAAACCAGTACACCAGAAGCCGGCGGGATTGTTGGAACCGCTGGAAACGCCGCAGCAGCCGTGGGAGAGGGTAGCACTGGACTTTGTTACTGACCTGCCCAGCTCCAGAGGCAAGACGGCGGTGCTGGTGGTTGTGGACTTGTTCACCAAGATGGCGCACTTCATTCCTTGTGCCAAGGTGGCAACGGCAGAACAGACCGCCAAACTCTTCATCGACCACGTGTTCAGAGTGCATGGACTACCGCAGTCCGTCCTGTCCGACAGGGGGCGCCAATTTGTTTCCAACTTTTGGCAGAAGCTTCTGGGTATCCTGCACGTCAAGATCGACCTAGCGTCGGCGAGACATCCACAGACCAACGGCCAAGCAGAGAGGGTCAACGCGATCATGCAGCAGTACCTGAGGTGTTACGCCAATCAGCGACCCGCAGCGTGGGGGGACTACCTGCCGATGGCTGAGTTTGCCTACAACAACACGAAGCACGCATCGACCGGGGTGACGCCGTTCTTCGCGAACAATGGCCGTCATCCCAGAACCTTTCCGAGGCTTATAGCACCAGGAGAGGGGGTGCCTCAAGAGGCCGACCAGTTCGCAGCAGAGTTGCAAGAGGTGCACGAGGAGCTGCGGAGACATTTGGAGCTGGCCAAACAGGCCTATAAGGTGCAGGCGGACAAGCACAGAAGGGCGGGAGAGGACATCCAGGTGGGGGACTGGGTATGGTTAGCGGCCCAAGCGATGCCAGCCAGATCGTTAGCCAAGAAGAAGCTAGGACACAGGCAGCTAGGACCATACCAAGTTGAGGCTAGGATCAATCCTGTAGCATTTCGCCTGGCCCTTCCAGAAGGCTCCAGAGTGCACCCGGTCTTTCATAGGTCGGTGCTCACTCCCTACAAGGCCCCGCACAGGTTTCAAGAGTCAGAAACAGTACCAGACCCACGCAAAGGGGCACCCAAGAGGGGGGGGTCGCCTAGGGCCGAACCCCTCAACGAGGTCACAGAGATACTGGACTCAAGATGGGGGGAAGAGGGGGTTGAATACTTTCTCGCCAGAGAGGGCACCCCAGCCACTGCCAATAGTTGGGTGCCGGGCTACGCGTTAGACGAACCCCTTTTGAAGGAAGAGTTCCATGCACTTTTCCCACATAGACCCATGCCAGCTGAGTACTTTGATGACTGGCTTTTCACACCCACATTGTCAGATAGCACGTTCAGGGGTTTCTCTTCCCCCGAGGAAAGAACACCAGAATCAAGCCCGCCCAGCGGATCGTGCTCGGGGGTGGACACGGAAACCCCTTATTGGTGGGAGGAGCAACCAGAGGAGGAATGGCGTAAGAGGTGGATGATGGGTCCTTGGCGGGCAGCACCAGAGGAAGTAGCAATGGAAGAAGAGACTGAGATGGCTTTGGGTGAAGAACCCGAGGAGGGAATGAGTGGAGTAACAATCTCATTCCTTAGGTCTTTGTAAAGGGGGCAGGATAGGAGGACGTGGGACACTGTTTCCGTGTTACCATCTCCACATGGGCAGACTTCTTGGCGTGCCAACCCGCGATATTCCAAGACAGCACTTTTAGGCCCCGGGCCCTTCGGGGAGCTGGATCTATGTCACCACCACGTCCAGCAATTCTTTGGTGTCTAAAAAAACACACCCATTGGCTCTTTTCGAGGATGACTGTTTGGAGAGAGTGTAGTGATCCTCTCTTCTTGGTGATTTGGGGCTAGATTTCGGAGTTGGGGGGGAAGCTAATTCATTCGGAGACAGTTTAAGATAGCTGTGCCAGGAGCTTTGAGATTTCACACATTGATTTGGTTTAACTTTATTGTACATCACAGGGGGCTCAGATTGTAATTCCACGTCTACACATTTAAAGGTACCTCCCACTGTCTTCTTATCCACTAGACATTTGGGAGATATGGGCTGCACATAAGGGTCCTTCATTGACTCACCTTGGTCATCCTTTTTTACTAGTCTGCTTCGAAGTAAATCAAGTCTTTTCAGGATCTCAGTTTGAGCTGGAGAATGCAGTGACCAGAAACGCTTTATCAGCGAGAGTTCTTCCTCCCAAACGGAGTCCTCACTATCACACGTGAGAGGCCAGCCGCCAGTTGGATGTGGAGCTTCCTTTTTTTCATTTGGTACTGTTTGATGGAGATGATCCTGCTGGAACCTATGCTTTCTATTTTGATGGTTTTGGTGGTTGGTTTTTTCCCTTTTGTGAACTTCCATTCCTATGCCCTTGGGCCCCATCAGAGAGGTTAAAGGTGCTCTATTTTCAAATGTTCTTAATAGGACTATTCTTTCTTTTTTGAATAGGTTTTTAGCTCTGAGCATAAAACTGGCCAGATTATGATCTAAAAAAGTAATCAATGCTCGTACCGAGCAATCATCTTGATGTAGATACTCTATAGCGGCTATGTCATTTGCTTTTACTACCCCCGGTAAAATGCCACTTATAATGGACAAAAAATGGTCTATACGGTCCGACCCTGCATAAAATCTAGGTGGTTTAGGGTAATTAGCAAAGACAAGCTTTTGTGGGATTAGGACTAAACTCCATTCTCTTTTGGGACACAACATCTGTCGAGCTTGAGAGGAGTGGTTCCCCTCAATAGTTTGGGTCGCCAGCTCACCTCTGTCTGCAGATTCTGTGCTGGCCATAAGAGGACTCTGAGGCGGTATAACTGTAGATGGGTTAGTTCCTTTGTCCCAGCTCGGTGTTGATTCTTCAAAACTTGGTTTAGATTCTTTTATGGATGTATCTACTTTACGTGTCTCTTTGATGGCACTCGAGTTAGATTTGTTTGTTCCACTTGTAGAAAGGGATGGAAGAAGGTTAAAGAGCTTCTGCCAATATTTTTTACAGGTACGGTGAGTTGTCTTAGGCCGCCTTAGGTTTTTCATATTTTTGCTTTTCTTCGTCTTAGGCTCAGCTTTTTTCCTCCGGGGTTTGGTGGGGAATGGTGGATCCGGGCTGGCTAGGGGATTTGTAATCTGGTCTGAAGCGCTCACATGTTGTTTGAAATTATCCACTAGGGTCAGGAGAAGCCCGTTTGTTATCGCTAAAAAATTTTTGACGTTAAGGAGATCCGTAGAAATCTGGTATATCTGCTCCCGAAGATAATCACCCCGCGTTTCTGTTCCGTTGTCATTGGCTTTCAACCAATAGGTTGAAAGGTTACTTCCAAGTTCCAGCGGTGACAAATGAGGATTAGCATCAGGTGTGTTGGCTGTATTAGCCTTTGTAGCATTCTCTGCTATGGCAAGTTCTTGTGCGAGATTTGTTGGATGGTTTGTCCTCTTGTTGTTTGTTTGCAGGTCCTTTAGCTGTGTTGACCAATCCAGCACTGTGGGTGGCAAAGGCATAGCTACATCTAGAATACTCTCCTTCTGAGTTCTCTTACTCGAGTCTTTTTGAGGAAAGTAGCTGGTAATTTTACTTTGTCTCCTTCGGCGCTCCATCGGGCTCTGTGGTGAATTAGGCAAGATTCCTTGGTCCTTGTATTTTTTCCTGGTGAGGACCATAGTGGGTATATGGGTATATGTAGATATATGGTAGAGGGTGCTTACTTGACGGCGACTTATCTTTTGTTCTAAGCTGGAGTAAGCAATAGCAGAGATGCCGATTTGTGGAAGCTGCCTCCTAAACCTCTCCAACCTCACCAACTTGTTAATTTCTCCAGCAATTTACATCGGGGCTTGTGAGGTGTCAGTCATTTAAAATGTTAGAAAATATTACTGGTCCTAGGCTTTCATACTATAACTTGTTTCTTTCTCCCTCATTCAGCAGCCTCACGGCGTAACCAGTAAAGTAGCTAGGCAGTATAACAAAACAAAAAAAAAAAAGAAAACAAAAGCCCCCTTAGAATGATTGTCGAGTTAAACTTGCCTTGTGTTTCTTGGGGTTGAAGCTGCTTCAGTTCCTTCCTTTTTTTTTTTTATAGATAAAAAGCTCGGCGTCCTTCCAACGAAGTAGCTGGCCTCCCCGTCTGTTAATTACCAGCTTCGTGAAGATAGGGCGGCTTGCCGGACCTCTTTTAGATAAAAATAGGCCTTTGGCAGTTAATAAAAAAGAATATAATTTAAAACTACTAAGCTCAGTAAAAAAAAGAGAAAAAAAACTTTAGAAGTGCTAAAAAACACTGATAAATCTATATTATCAATGCGGAGCACAAAATAGAACTACCACTAACGACGCCATCTTGTCTCCTGGCCGAACACACATACACAGAACTGCCAGCAGAGAACATTGACGTAGACGACCTGTATCCTGAGCCTACCCCCGAAGAGCCGCAGTTTCCACAACCGGCACCCGCCGAGCGGGAGGGGGGAAGGGGGGCTTCAAGGGGGGGATGGATGTCAGGGTTTCAGGGAGAGAAGAGCAGATGGGGGAGGAGACAGAGAGCGAGGGGGAAGAATCCCAGAGAGATGAGGAGGAGGATGACGATGACCAAAGGTCGTCCATGAGTCTGTCCAGTGAGTCAGAGGACTCCCAGAAGGGAGCCCCCCTGGTCAGACCAAAGGGAGGCCAAGGGGGAAGCAGTGAGGAGCAGGGGAGCGAAGGGAGAAGCCCCAGTAGGAGTTGGACACAGGAGCCGGCTTCTCAGCCGGAACGGAGTGAAGGGGGTGGAGTTACCAGTGTGTCAGAGGGAGCAGAGCAAGAAGGAGACAGGGGGAGGAGATCGGAGCAGGACGCTCAGCCGGAGGGGGTGGAGAGTAGCACCGGGAGCAGTGTAGCGGTCGAGAGAAAGGTCAGAAGCAACGTACGCGCGCCAAGTTCAAATGTAGAGGCGCGCGGAAGTGAGGAGAGCCCTGGGGAGGAGCCCGGCCCCAAAGCGAGAAGGAGGGGGGCAGAGGCATCAGAGGATTCAGCCTCGGGCGAGTCCCGGCGAGGGGGAACCCAGGGGGGCAGAAAGACCCTGCGGAAAAGGAAGGAGAGGAAGAGGTGGTCCAGCACAAGCCTCTTAAATTGGTGCCGAGGCGGTACGGATTCAGAGGGGACTTCAGCGGTCTAACGTTACAGACGTAGAGTCACAAAGATGGAATGTAAACGCAACCATGATCTTCAATAAAGACTTTCTGTAAATAAACCGGATTGGAGTAGGGTCTCTTGTGAGCTGGGACCAGACGGGTGGCTCTGACACCACCCATGTCGCAGGCTGCTGGTTCGCATAGCATCTTAGGTACTACTGCATGATGGCGTTGACCCGCTCCGCTTGTCCGTTGGTCTGCGGGTGTCTCGCCGACGCTAGGTTGATCTTGACATTCAGGATGCCCATCAGCTTCTGCCAGAAGTTTGAGATGAACTGTCGCCCTCGGTCGGACAGGATAGACCATGGTAGACCGTGAACCTTGAACACGTGGTCTATGAACAGCTTGGCGGTCTGTTCCGCTGTGGCCACCTTCGCGCAGGGAATGAAATGGGCCATTTTGGTGAACATGTCCACCACCACTAGAACTGCTGTCTTGCCCCGCGAGCTGGGTAGATCCGTGACAAAGTCCAGTGCCACCCTCTCCCACGGTTCGAGCGGAGTCTGCAGCGGTTCCAGCAGTCCCGCCGGCGGTTTGTGCACTGGCTTGGCCCTTTGGCAGGTGTCGCACCTCGAGACTTAATCCGCGACTTCCCCCCGCATCTTGGGCCACCAAAAGTCTCTGGCTAGCAATTCTACAGTCTTCTCTTTGCCGAAGTGCCCGGCGGTGGGTGCGTCGTGCAGCTGCTGCAGCACCTTCGCGCGGAGGTCGTCCCCCGGTACGTAGAGGGCCCCTTTGCGGATGAGCAATCCGTCGCGTATCTGGAACTCGTCGTCCTTCGCCTTGCCACTGTGCACCTCCTCCATCTTGGCTTGTGCGAAGGGGTCCTCCTGCAGCGCGCGACGTACAGCATCCAGATCCACGGTTGCCGAAGCGCATGCCCACGCTTTCGGTGCGAAAATGTGCTTGGCCGCTGCCGGAGCCGCCTCCTCGAGGTATTGCGGCTTCCTGGACAGTGCATCCGCCATGACGTTGTTGTCGCCTGGGATGTACTCTATCTTGAAGTCGAAATCCGCAAAGAACTCCGCCCAGCGTATGTGCCTCTGGTTCAGGAACCTTGCCGTGCGCCAGTACTCCAGGTTCTTGTGGTCAGTGCGGACTTGCACTGTGTGTTTGGCTCCGATAAGGAAGTGCCGCCACGCCTTGAATGCTGCATGAATGGCCAGCAACTCCCTGTCCCAGATGGTGTAGTTCTGCTCCGACTTGCTGAGCTTCCTGGAGTAGAAAGCGCACGGCCTCCAGTCCCCATGCGGGTCTTGCTGCAATAGGACTGCTCCCACGGCCCTGTCTGAGGCGTCCGTTTCAACCCTCATCGGTCTGCTGGGATTCACATGCAGCAGCTGCTCTTCGGACGCGAAGAGACGCTTGAGCTTCTGAAAGGACTGCTACGCCTGCTCCGTCCAGATGAACTTCTTCTTCTTGGAGCTGAGCGTGTCGGTGATGGCCGCCGTCTGCATAGCGAACCCCTTGATGAACTTGCGATAAAAGTTTGCAAAGCCGACAAACCGCTGGACCTCCTTCCGATTGCGCGGGCTCTTCCAGTCCAACACTGAGCGAACCTTGGTGCTGTCCATGGCGAGCCCCTTGTCCGATAATTTGTAGCCCAGGAAATCCACCTCCGTCATGTCGAACTGGCACTTCTCCAGCTTGGCGTACAGTCTGTGCTCCTGCAGTCTCTGCAGAACTTCCTTGACGTCCCTCTCGTGAGCCTCCTGCGATTCTGAGAATATCAGGATGTCGTCCAGGAAGCAGACACACTTTTTGTAGAGGAGTCCCGCTAACACGTGATGCATGAAGGCTTGAAAACAGTGGGAGCCATTTTGTAATCCAAACGGCATAACTCTGTATTCATAGGTGCCCAGGCGCGTGAACATGGCCGTCTTCCACTCGTCGCCCTCCCGTATTCGAATAAGGTTGTACGCCCCTCGCAGATCCAACTTGGTGAAAACGCGTCCTTTTCTCACCGTCGCGAGCAGGTCGTCGATTTTGGGCATGGGGAAGGCCGTGGGCTTGGTTTTCGAGTTCAAAATTCTATAATCAACTACAAGCCTTTTTGGGGGCGTGTCTTTTTTCTTCACGAAGAATACGGGACTGCCCCCCACTGCCTTGGACTCCCGGATGAAACCGCGCTTCAAGTTGTGATCTATGAACTCCCTGAGTTCCTGCAGTTCGTCTTCAGACATGGAATACAGTTTCCCGGTCGGCAGCGTCGCCCCCGGCAGGAGGTCAATCTTGCAGTCATAGGACCGGTGGGGTGGTAGCTTGTCCGCTTCCTTCTCGCAGAAAACCTCCAAAAACGCTGCGTACTTGTGGGGCACTGCTTGCAGCGTGCCTAATCGTAGCTGCGGGTCATCCTCTTCCCCTTCCGGGCTAGGCAGAATGCAGTGTTCTGCACAGTAGGAGGAGCCGAAAGTCAGTTGGCGCTGGTACCATGCCAACGCTGGGCTGTGCCTGTGCAGCCAACTCATGCCCAATACTACAGGCGTGTCCGACAGTTGGGTGACATTGAAGCTGATGACTTCCCAGTGATTGCCAATCTGCATCACCATCAGCGGCGTTTGCTTCACCACCTGCCCCCCCAGCAATTCCCTGCCATCCGCCGTGACAACCTTCAGGGGCAGCGTGGATGGCAGGAGCGCTATGCTGTGTTGCTTAATGAAATCCAGTCCTATAAAGTCTGCGTTACTACCAGAGTCAATGGTAATGGGCACTTCCATTGTGAGTCCATTGGGTAACTGGAGCGATGCAGTGAGTTGCACCACTGGTTTGGGCGGGAGAGGGTCTGTGGGCTGCAAAATTTCTGGGGACTGCTTCACTGACTTGTCTGGCTGGGCCCCAGGGCCGCTGCTTCCAGCCAGACTTCGTCGTTTCCCTGTTGTGGTTCTCTTTTTTTTTATAATAATTTTTATTAGTTTTCTTAACATACAAAAGACAATACAAAACAAAACACCTATATCAAAAACATACAAGAAAATTTGACTTCCCCATACCTCCCTTTCACCGCATCCTTATTTTACCATTTTCTTTTTTAGCAACCCTTCAGTCAATTTTTTTAAAATCAAGTCTCTTTTAGATTTACTTAAGATTAACGTTTACAGCTGTAATTCTTTGTTTCTTTCCCCTTAACATCTTATCAGTCCACGATTTTACAATAATTTTTAAAATATATTTTAAATTTTCTCCAATCCTCCTCCACTGTCTCCTTCCTCTGGTCACGGATTCTGCCGGTCATCTCTGCCAGTCCCATATATTCCGTCACCTTCGTCTGCCATTCTTCCAGAGTAGGTAGTTCTTGCATCTTCCAATACTTTGCCAACAGGATTCTTGCTGCTGTAGTTGCATACATAAAGAATGTCCTATCCTTCTTTGGTACCAATTGGCCGACCATGCCCAAGAGAAAAGCCTCCGGTTTCTTTACAAATGTCCACTTAAGGACTTTCTTGATTTCATTATAGATCATTTCCCAGTAGGCCTTAATCTTTGGGCAGGTCCACCAAAGATGATAAAAAGTACCTTCAGTCTCATTACATTTCCAGCATTTGTTATTGGGCAAATGGTAGATCTTTGCAAGCTTGACTGGGGTCATGTACCACCTATAGATCATTTTCATTATGTTCTCTTTCAAGGCACTACATGCCGTAAATTTAATACCGGTGGTCCATAACTGTTCCCAGTCAGCAAACATAATATCATGACCAATATCCTGTGCCCATTTAATCATAGCTGATTTCACCGTTTCATCCTGTGTATTCCATTTCAGCAGCAAATTATACATTCTGGAAAGATTCTTAGTATTGGGTTCTAGCAATTCTGTTTCTAACTTTGACCTCTCCTTCTGAAAACCAAGTTTCCTGTCTTGCTTAAATGTCTCATTTATCTGACGATAATGTAACCAATCTCGAACTTTATGCTTTAACTTCTCATAACTTTGAAGCTTCAACTTTTCACCATCTTGTTCTAAAATTTCAGAATATTTAGGCCAATTAGATTCCATATTGAGTTTTTTCACTGCCTTAGCTTCCATTGGTGACAACCACCTGGGGGTTTTGCATTCCAATAGATCTTTATATCTAATCCAAACATTATACAGTGCTTTCCTAACAATATGGTTTTTAAAGCTTTTGTACACCTTTACCTTGTCATACCACAAATATGCATGCCAACCAAAACTATTGTCATATCCTTCCAGATCCAAAATGTCTGTATCCTCCAGAAGTAGCCATTGCTTCAACCAGCAAAATGCTGCTGATTCATAATAAAGTCTTAAGTCTGGCAGGGCGAAGCCCCCTCTATCTTTCGCATCGGTTAGAATCTTAAATTTTATTCTGGGCTTCTTGCCCTGCCAGACAAATTTAGATATATCTTTCTGCCACTTCTTGAAACAGTCCATTTTGTCTAGGATCTGCAACGTCTGAAACAAAAACAGCATTCTCGGCAATACATTCATCTTAATAACAGCAATTCGGCCTAACAAGGAAAGTCTCAGCCTAGACCATATATCTAGATCCTTCTTTACTTCTGACCAACATTTTTCATAGTTATCTTTGAATAAATTCACATTTTTAGATGTTAAATTTACCCCCAGGTACTTGACCTTTTTTGCTATTTCCAACCCAGTTTCACTCTGAAACCTATTGTCAGAGCCACCCGTTGGTCCCAGCTCACAAGAGACCTAAGTCCAAACCAGTTTATTTACAAAAGTCTTTATTGAAGAGCATTGCTGCTTTTACATTCCATCTCCGTGGCTCTACGTCTGTGACATCAGACCGCCGAAGTCCCCTCTGAATCCGTGCCGCCCCTGCACCAGTTTAAGAGGTTTGTGCTGGTCCACCTCTTCCTCTCCTTCCTCTTCCGCAGGGTCTTTCTGCCCCCCTGGGTTCCCTCCCGCCGGGACTCGCCCGAGGCTGAATCCTCTGACGCCTCTTCCCCCCTCCTTCGTGCTTTGGGGCCCGGCTCCTCCCCAGGGCTCTCCTCACTTCCGCGCGCCTCCACATTTGAACTTGGCGCGCGTACGTTGCTTCTGACCTTTCTCTCGACCGCTACACTGCTCCTGGTGCTACTCTCCGCCCCTTCCGGCAGAACGTCCTGCTCCGATCTCCTCCCCCTGTCTCCTTCTTGCTCTGCTCCCTCTGACACACTGGTAACTCCACCCCCTTCACTCCGTTCCGGCAGAGAAACCGGCCCTGATCTCCAACTCCCACTGGGGGCTCTCCCTTCGCTCCCCTGCTCCTGATTGCTTCCCCCTTGGGCTCCCCTCGGTCTGACCAGGGGGGCTCCCTTTTGGGAGTCCTCTGACTCACTGGACAGACTCATGGACGACCTTTGGTCATCGTCATCCTCCTCCTCATCTCTCTGGGATTCTTCCCCCTCGCTCTCTGTCTCCTCCCTCATCTGCTCTTCTCTCCCTGAGACCCTGACATCCATCCCCCCCTCGAAGCCCCCCCTTCCCCCCTCCCGCCTGTCGGATGCAGGTTGTGGGAGCTGCGGCTCTTCGGGGGTAGATTCGGGATACAGGTTGTCTACGTCAATGTTCTCTGCTGGCAGTTCTGTGTATGTGTGTTCGAACTCGGGTTCTTCACCCAAAGCAGTCTCAGTCTCTTCTTCCATCGCTACTTCGTCTGGTGCTGCCTGCCAAGGCCCCATCATCCACCAGATTCTTCGCATTATTGACTGTGTTAGGCTGGGAAAAGGGATGCAAACCAGTGAGAGATTTGTTCTGGGAAGGTCTCAGCGGCCCCATCAAAGATGAGCTTGCCAGGGGAGACAGACCCCAGACCCTAGAAGACGTGGTGCAGAGGGCTCTTGCGATAGGAGTAAGACACGAGGGACGCCCTTGGCACGATGGGGAAGGACCCCAGGCGCGTGCACCAGCAAGGACACCCCCTTTTATCCCCAGGGACTTCAGCCAGGCACATCCCTCGCCTTTGGGGAGGCAGGGAGAAGAGCCGATGGAAATTGGTGGTGCTAGGGCTCAGACACCAGCCAGAGCCCCGGTTTCCGGTGCAGTAAAGGCGAAGCCTCCTAGAGGGACCAGGAAATGTTACATCTGTGACAGTGCACAGCATATGGCGAAAGAGTGCCCCCAGAGGCTCCAGAAACACACTGCAGCTTTAGCAACAGTGGCAGCAGAAGTGATGCAAGGAGAGCAACCTCAGGGAAACGACAGTGCCTGGCTGGAAGCAGAGCTGCTGGGACTCAGCCAGGCGGATCTGTAGAGCAGTCCCCAGCGCTTTTGCAACGCACAGACCCTTTACCACCCAAGCCAGCGGTGCAGCTCACTGCAACACTTCAGTTGCCGAATGGAACCACCCTGGAAGTTCCCATCACAATCGATTCTGGGAGCAATGCGGATTTTGTGGGGATGCAATTTGTCAAGCAGCATCGCATAGCGCTTCTGCCCGCAACAACGCCTCTGAACGTAGTTACGGTGGATGGCAGGAAATTGCTAGGAGGGCAAGTTGTGCAACAGACGCCTCCCATGGTGATGCGGATTGGAAATCATCGAGAAGTCATTAGCTTCAATGTCACCCACCTGTCAGACACGCCTATAGTATTAGGCATGAGTTGGCTGGAGAGGCACAGTCCTGCTGTAGCATGGTACCAACGGCAGATCACCTTCTGCTCATCGTATTGTGCTCAACATTGCATCCAGTCCAGCCAGGAGGAGGGGGCTGAGCAGCAGCTGCAACTTGGCATGGTGCAGGCAATGCCTCGCAAGTACGAAGGATTCTTGGAGGTTTTCTGCGAGAAGGAAGCTGACAAGTTGCCGCCCCACAGGCCTTACGACTGTGCGATCGACCTGGTGCCGGGGGCGCAGCTGCCGACTGCAAAACTGTATTCCATGTCTGAGGACGAGATGCAAGAGCTCAGAGAGTTCATAGAGCATAATTTGAAGCGCGGATTCATCCGGGAATCCAAAGCAGTGGGGGGCAGTCCTGTTTTCTTTGTGAAGAAGAAGGACACGCCCCAAAAAAGACTCATTGTGGACTACCGGGCCATAAACAGAATGACTAAGCCCAAGGCCTTTCCCATGCCCAAGATTGACGACCTCCTAGCAACCGTGAGGAAGGGGAAGATCTTCACCAAGTTGGATCTGCGTGGAGCGTACAACCTCATCCCGTATCCGGGAGGGCGATGAGTGGAAGACTGCCATGTTCACGCCTCTGGGCACGTATGAATACAGAGTTATGCCATTTGGTCTCCAAAATGGATCTCACGTCTTCCAAGCCTTTATGCATCACGTGCTGGCGGGACTCCTCTACAAGAAGTGTGTGTGTTTTCTCGACGACATCCTGATCTTCTCGGAATCGCCGGAAGCTCATGAGAAAGACATAAAGGAGGTCCTGCAGAGACTACGGGAACACAGGCTCTACGCCAAGTTGGAGAAGTGCCAGTTTGATGTGACGGAGGTGGATTTCCTCGGCTACAAGCTGTCTGACGAGGGGCTGGCCATGGACAGCGTCAAGGTCCGCGCGGTGTTGGACTGGAAGAGCCCACGCAATCGGAAGGAGGTCCAGAGATTCGTCGGGTTCGCCAATTTCTACCGCAAGTTCATCAGAGGTTTCGCAAAGGAGACGGCAGCAATCACGGACACTCGCAGTTCCAAGAAGAAGAAGTTCGCTTGGACGGAACAGGCGGAGCGCTCTTTCCGGAAGCTTAAAAGCCTCTTCGCCTCCGAGGAGCAGCTGCTGCACGTAAATCCCGGCAGGCCCATGCGAGTCGAAACTGACGCGTCAGACAGAGTGGTTGGAGCCGTTCTTCTGCAAGAAGATCCGCAAGGGAATTGGAGACCCGGTGCCTTTTACTCCAGGAAGCTCAGCAAGACGGAGCAAAACTACACTATATGGGACAGGGAGCTGTTGGCCATTCACGCAGCGTTCAAAGCGTGGCGACACTTCCTCATAGGAGCCAAGCACACCGTGCAGGTCCGCACGGACCACAAGAACTTGGAGTATTGGCGCACGGCGAAGCTCCAGAGCCAAAGGCACATGCGCGGGGTGGAATTCTTCGCGGATTTCGACTTCAGGATAGAATACATCCCGGGGGATTCCAACGTTATAGCCGATGCGCTCTCCAGGAAACCGCAATATCTCGAGGAAGCGGCACCAGTAGCAGCCAAGCACATTTTCGCACCGCAGGCGTGGGCGTGCGCTGCCATCGCAGTCGACCTGGACGCGGTGCGACGCGCGTTGCAAATGGATCAGTTTGCACAATCCAAGATGGAGGAGCTGCGCAGGGGTTCACAGAGAGACGATGAGTTCCAGTTACGCGACGGGCTGTTAACTCGCAAAGGTGCCCTCTACGTACCAAGCGACGAGCTCCGCACAAGGGTTCTGCAGCAGTTGCACGACGCCCCCAGTGCGGGCCACTTCGGCAAGGAGAAGACAATGGAGCTGGTGGCCAGGGACTTTTGGTGGCCCCAGATGCGGGGAGAGGTAGCGGATTACGTCGCCAGGTGTGACACCTGTCAGAGGTCCAAGACAGTACACCAGAAGCCAGCGGGACTACTGGAACCGCTGGAGACGCCACAGCAACCGTGGGAGAGGGTAGCACTGGACTTTGTTACTGACCTGCCCAGCTCCAGAGGCAAGACGGCGGTACTGGTGGTTGTGGACCTGTTCACCAAGATGGCGCACTTCATTCCTTGCACGAAGGTGGCGACAGCGGAACAGACCGCCAAACTCTTTGTCGACCACATGTTCAGAGTGCATGGGCTGCCGCAGTCCATCCTGTCCGACAGGGGGCGCCAGTTTGTTTCCAATTTTTGGCAGAAGCTTCTATGTATCCTGCACGTCAAGATCAACCTAGCGTCGGCGAGACATCCACAGACCAACGGCCAAGCAGAGAGGGTCAACGCGATCATGCAGCAGTACCTGAGATGTTACGCCAATCAGCGACCCGCAGCGTGGGTGGACTACCTGCCGATGGCTGAGTTTGCCTACAACAACACGAAGCACGCGTCAACGGGGGTGATGCCGTTCTTCGCGAACAATGGCCGTCATCCCAGAACCTTCCCGGGGTTCGTAGGAACAGGAGAGGGGGTGCCGCAAGAGGCCGACCAGTTCGCAGCAGAACTGCAAGAGGTGCATGAGGAGCTGCGGAGACATTTGGAGCTAGCCAAACAAGCCTATAAGGTGCAGGCGGACAAACACAGGAGGGAAGGAGAAGACATCCAGGTGGGGGACTGGGTATGGTTAGCGGCCCAAGCGATGCCAGCCAAGTCGTTAGCTAAGAAAAAGCTAGGACACAGGCAGCTAGGGCCATACCAAGTTGAGGCTAGGATCAATCCTGTAGCGTTTTGACTGGCCCTCCCCGAAGGCTCCAGAGTGCACCCGGTCTTTCATAGGTCAGTGCTCACTCCCTACAAGGCCCCGCACAGGTTTCAGGAGTCAGAAACAGTACCAGACCCACGCAAAGAGTCACCCAAGAGGGGGGGGTCACCTAGGGCCGAACCACTCAACGAGGTCACAGAGATCCTGGACTCAAGATGGGGGGCAGAGGGAGTTGAATACTTTCTCGCCAGAGAGGGTACCCCAGCCAGTGCCAATAGTTGGGTGCCGGGCTATGCGTTAGACGAACCCCTTTTGAAAGACGAGTTCCATGCACTTTTCCCACATAGACCCATGCCAGCCGAGTACTTTGATGACTGGCTCTTTATGCCCACATTTTCAGATAGCACTTTCCGGGGCTTTTCTTCCACCGAGGAAGGAACGGCAGAATCGAGCCCGCCCAGAGGATCGTGTTCGGGGGTGGACACACTACCCTCGGATTGGTGGGAGGAGCAACCAGAGGAGGACTGGCGTAAGAGGTGGATGATGGGGCCTTGGCAGGCAGCACCAGACGAAGTAGCGATGGAAGAGGAGACTGAGAACACTTTGGGTGAAGAGCCCGAGTTCGAACACACATACACAGAACTGCCAGCAGAGGACATTGAAGTAGATGACCTGTATCCCGAATCTACCTCCGAAGAGCCGCAGCTCCCACAACCTGCACCCGACGGGCGGGAGGGGGGAAGGGGGGGCTTCGAGGGGGGGATGGATGTCAGGGGTTCAGGGAGAGAAGAGCAGATGAGGGAGGAGACAGAGAGCGAGGGGGAAGAATCCCAGAGCGACGAGGAAGAGGATGACAATGACCAAAGGTCGTCCATGAGTTTGTCCAGTGAGTCAGAGGATTCCCAAAAGGAAGCCCCCCTGGTCAGGCCAAGGGGAGCCAAAGGGGGAAGCAGTCAGGAGCAGGGGAGCGAAGGGAGAGCCCCCAGTGGGAGTTGGAGATCGGGGCCGGCTTCTCCGCCGGAACGGAGTGAAGGGGGTGGAGTTACCAGTGTGTCAGAGGGAGCAGAGCAGGAAGCAGACAGGGGAAGGAGATCGGGGCAAGACGTGCTGCCGGAAGGGGCGGAGAGTAGTACCGGGAGCAGTGTAGCGGTCGAGAGGAAGGTCAGGAGCAACGTACGCGCGCCAAGTTCAAATGTGGAGGCGCGCGGAAGTGAGGGAAGCCCTGGGGAGGAGCCTGGTCCCAAAGCACGAAGGAGGGGGGAACAGGCGTCAGAGGAGTCGGCCTCTGAGGAGTCCCGACGGGAGGGAGCCCAGGGGGGCAGAAAGACCCTGCGGAAAAGGAAGGAGAGGAAGAGGTGGTCCAGCACAAGACTCTTAAACTGGTGCAGGGGCGGTACTGATTCAGAGGGTACTTCAGCGGTCTGATGTCACAGACGTAGAGCCACGGAGATGGAATGTAAAACCAGCAATGTCCTTCAATAAAGACTTTTGTATATAAACTGGATTGGACTTGGGTCTCTTGTGAGCTGGGACCACGGGTGGCTCTGACACCACCCCTCTTTTCTTAACTTTATCTGAGGAAACAAATTCCAGTCCTAATCTCTTGTTTGTCAAAAGTTTTCTATGTATCCTAGCAATGTGAGTTTCTTGCAGACAGATTATGTCTAAATGTTCTTTCTTTAATATGTGAAACACTTGGCCCCTTTTTCGGGGATGGTTTAGACCATTGCAGTTCCAACTCAGAAGTTGCAGAGACATTTTTTGTTACTGGGTATTTTTTCCACCGACTGCTCCAAGTTCTTGTTCCTCGTCGGTCGGTGCTGAGTTCAATCCAAATGATAAGTTTGCAGTGTCCGGTATTTCCCTCTCCCTCACAGTTCCTTTCTGAAAATCCTCCAAGTTTCTCTCCAAAAAATGTTCTTTGTCTTGAATTGTTTTTATTTTAATTTTCTTCCCTTTGAAATTAAAGGACAACCCTTGTGGGAACTCCCACCTAAATTGGATGTTGTTTTGTTTCAATAAATCAACTAAGTCTTTAAATTGGGTTCTCACCTCCAAAAAATATCTAGGAATATCTTTGAAGATCTGTATTTGGGCGTTTTTAATGACCAGTGCCTTCTGGAAATGTAGGTTCAATATTTTGTCTCTTTCTTCCTTAGATCTCAAAGTAATTAAACAATCTCTTGGTTTCTTGCCTTGCTTTCTGCCAATCCGGAAGGCTGTAGTTATTGTAAATTCATCTTCTTCTCCTTCTAGCTCATCATTCCAAAATTCTTGGAACTTGTCTGTAAGAAATTCCCCAAGCTTGTCCTCTTCCTCCTCTGGTACCAATCTCAATTTCAAATTCTTGCCTTTCCTCCCCAGTTCCATAAGGGCCAAGGCTGCATCATGTTCATATACTTTCTTTGCAATAGGAACGAATTTCCCCTTAGTTTCCTCGGCAGTGCTCTTAGCGCTCTCAGCTATTTTCCTTGTTTCCGTACTTTCTTGAATTAAACGATTTATAGAGTCTGTGTAAGATGATATTGCCGTTGTGTTCAAGTCCAGTCTTGCTGTCAGTTCTGTCAGTTTCTTAGAATTCTCTGTAGACTGCTTAGTAAGTGCTTCTAAAGATTCATTTATTCTGAGCAGTGCCTGTGTCATAGTATCCATTGATGCTGTTGTTGCTTTTTCCTGTGCAGCTGATGCTCCTGATATAGAGCCTCTTTTCTTTTGAGCCTGCTTTGTTCTGGATCTTGTTGATATTTCATCCAGTGGATTGCTCATATCTCAAGGTCGTTCCCACAGGAATAGTTGCAAGTGGAAAATCCCACTATTTCTGCCTCAATGCAACTGTCTCTTTTTTAATCCTCTAGAGGGAGTAAGTTGTATCCAAACCGGAGTAACAAAGAAACAAGGAAGCAAATAGCCATAAAGTTCCAAAAGCAAAAGTCCAACTGAAATCCCTACTTTGTTGCAATTTAGGATGTTACAAATTTTTATCCACTAAAGTCCCATTATTTTATTTCAGATAAATCTTACTTTGTATCCACAGTCTTTTTTTGACAGTTCACTTCCAGGCGCTCACTGCTCAGGCAGCCTGGCCAGAGGCATCGGCAGTGGAGAGTTTCCCATTCAAAACTCCTTTCTTTAAGCAGGTAAAATTAAATCAATTTTCTTCCCCCCTTCTCCTGCTCTTTGGGGGGGAGGTCCCCTTTCGATGTCAGGTTTAGCAAAATTTAAAAAGCGTAAATACGTTCCCTTTAAGCACAGCTTACTCTTTTCGTTGCTCAATCAATCATGCAGTTCCGGGAGGCAGACTTCCTTAATTTTTGCCTATCCCGTTTTCAGCCAAATCTTCTTAATTTTAAAGTCCCGTTCACTTTATTTGCCATTCTTACTCACGGGTGTTGTTGCCAATCGGTAGTTTCAGGAAGGAATCAGCGCTCTCCGTCAATGGCGACGCGGCTTCGCTCCGTGACCTGGGTTGCGATCCTCAGCACCGCGCTCACACCCGATGCCGCTCCGGAGCCTTTAAAAAGGCTCTTTCGCGATACCGGGGGGCGCAAAGGTGCCCACCGAATCTCCTTGTTCACAGGCTTCAGCGCCTGTGATTTTAGGGGTCCCCCGCTCGCCGTAGCGGGTCAGACCCGAACTCACGGAGCAGTCCTGCTTCGGAGCTCGAAGCAAGGACCGCCATTAACGCTGGCGCCGACCGGAAGTCTCCCTGTTGTGGTTCTCTCTGCTGAGCTGCTTCTGTTACTGTTGCTGAGGCTGCAGTGTGCTTGTGGAGCCTCTGGGGACACTCTTTCGCCATGTGCTAAGCACTGTCGCAGATGTAGCACTTCCTGTTCCCTCTAGGAGGCTTCGCTTTGACTGCTCCCGGTGTTAGGGCTCTGGTTGCTGACTGAGCCCTGGCGCCTCCAATCTCCATTGGTTCTTCTCCCCCTCCCTGCGGAGGCGTGGATTGCGTACGCGCTGCATCCCTGGGAAAGAGGGGAGGTGCTCTCGCTGGCGTGCGTCCCCAACGCCCTTCTTCTTTGCCCCAGGGACGCTCTTCCAGCCGCACCCCAATCGTCAGTGCCCTCTGAACAACTTCCTGAGTGCTTTGGGGTCTCTCCCCCCTTGCAATCTCGTCTTTCACAGCTCCATTCAGCCCTTCCCAGAAAAGGTCTCTGACTGCAGCTGAATCTTTCTCCCATCCCAGCGCATTCACCAATGCAAAAAAGCGGGAATGATACTGCGTTACAGTGGCTCTCCCTTGTTTCAGTCCATGTATCTCTTTTCCGGCTATATCAATGTCTATTGTTGATAAAAAACACGAATCCATCGCTTTAATGAAGGCATCCGCACTTCAGAGCGCCGGATCCTTATCTCTCCACAGATTGCGCAGCCACGCTTTAGCTTCTCCATGCAAATGAGATAATATAAATCCCACCCTCTCCTGCTCATCTCTAAAGTCTTTATCCAGCAATTGCAGCGCAAACATCACGTCTGCTCGGAAGTTAGGGTACTGCTGCAAATTCCCATCAAAATGAGACACAAGGCTGGCTCCTCTCTTCCCCAGCCCAATCCCCTCCGGTTTGGGGGGGGTGCCCCTGCTTAGTAAGCACGTCCAACCTGGCTTGGAGATCCTTGCATGCAGCAGCTGCTTCGTCTTCCCTCTTCCTAGATGTGAGTATCTCCTGGTTGAGTCGCGTCACTGCATTTTGCAGGGCTGCCATTTGCTGTTCGGTAGTCATCTTTCCTTGCTTTTGTGAGCTCGCGAAGCACCAATCTTCGCCCCTCACTGCGTCCACTCACTTGCGAGGTTCTTGGTGAAAATGGAGACAGGGCTTACTGTCAGAGCTGCCTCCAGGTCCCAGCTCACAGAGGACCAACGCTAGCCGGTAGTAATGTACAAAAGTCTTTATTGAGGTTCAGTTTCCATTTACAAGCCGCAGCGTGCAGCCCTACGTCTAGACGCTAGATCGGCGAAGCCCTGTCTGAGTCTCCACCCCCTGTAAACCAGTTTAAGACTCTAGCCTTACTCCACCTTTTCCGTTGCTCCTTTCTCCTCTGGGTCCTTCTGCCCCCCGGTGTCTCCTCCTTCCTGGACTCTTCTGACGCTGACCCCCCTGACTCCTGTCCCTCCTTTCGGCGGGCTTTAGGACCTGGCTCCCTATCCGGGCTACCCACTGTGCCACTCGCCTGTACATTTGAATTTGGCGCGCGCGCCCAGCTTCCAACCTTCCTCTTGACCGTTTCCTCGCTCTCCGATGGAGGCGTGGCCAATCCTGACTCATCTCCTCCCGCTGGCGGTGAGCAGCACCTGGGACTCCTCCCCCCTACTGCTCTTTGGTGGGGAAGCTGGTCCCGATTTCCAGCTGCTGCTCTCTGAGTCCCCTCTGGCCCCTTCTTCCTGGGGTGTCCCCCTTGCTCTGACCCTGGGAGCCCCTTTCTGTGAGTCTTCCGATTCGCTGGAAAGACTCAGAGACCTCGGACCACTGTCATCGCTTACGTTTCCTTCGGATTCCTCCCCCTCGCTCTCTGTTTCCTCCCTTTCCTGTGCCTCTGCTCCTGAGCCCCTGACAGCCGCGGAAGAGTCTCTGATGTCCGGCAGGCTTAATTGGCCTGGGAGCCAAGCCAGAAGGCTTCGTGATTAATGAGCTGCCAAGATAATAAGTCTTTGAAGGCATAGAGACTTGGGCTCATGTAAAGACGTGAGATGGATCTTTTACAATCCTCAGAAGCTGCTCCGTGTCCACCAAAGCTAAATGGCCACAACTATCAGACCTGGGCAAGGTACTGTGAGGGCCAGATGAGAAGGCTTGGAGTGTGGAATACCGTTACTGAGAATCCCCCAGCCCCTGTGACAGATGAGTGGAAGGCACAGGATTCGTGAGCCATGGGGATAATTTTGCTCTCAGTAGCTCCTGAAGAGTTAATCACCCTGGCTGGCAAGCCCAGTGCACGTGAGATGTGGAATGCTTTGAAAGCTGCCCATCTGCCAATCATCCCAGCTCAGAGTCTGAATGCCCAGGGTGTGAATGCATTGGAGGTCCTGGCTGTTTCCCAGAATGCAAGTGAATGCAGGGATGCTGAGGGCACCGGTTGCAAGCTGCAGGGGGAGCAGACTGTGATGTCAGCCCAGGCAGCATTCCAGCCTCCAGGGGGAGCCAAGGAGTTGGCAGCTGAGAACTCTGTTTCTCGTGGGAGCCAAGGTCATTGTCTTTGCAGAGGCCGGAAGGCCAGAGGTAAACAAAGACAGATGCCTGCAGAAGACCCGAAGCAGAGGTGGGGTGAAGAGCCCACGCCTGTGGAAAACAAAGCATTGTTTGCTGGCACTGCTTCACCAAAGGCTAAAGGCAAGTCTGATGGCCAGGAGCAGGGGGGCAAGCTGCAAAAGCCCACGCCGGTGGAAAACAAGGTTTTGCTTGATGCAAAGACTGCTCCAAAGGCCAGATTTATTGTGGACTCAGGGTGCACGCGCCATTTATCGAAGGATAAGCACCTGTTTATCTCCTTCACACCTCAAGACGGAGAGATCCACCTGGCTGATGGAAGGACGTTGCAAATTGCAGGAGAAGGGACTGTTAAACTTGCAAGTTTGCATACAACCATCAGTAATGTACTTTATGTTCCAGGAGCTGCGGACAATTTGCTGAGTGTCCCACAGCTGACTGGGCGTGGCTTTAAGAATTCCTTCAAGAGGAGCGTCTGTGTCATCAGGAAAGGCAAAGAGGACATTTTGCATGCAAAGTTTATGGATGGTGTCAGGGTTTCAGGGAGAGAAGAGCAGATGGGGGAGGAGACAGAGAGCGAGGGGGAAGAATCCCAGAGAGATGAGGAGGAGGATGACGATGACCAAAGGTCGTCCATGAGTCTGTCCAGTGAGTCAGAGGACTCCCAGAAGGGAGCCCCCCTGGTCAGACCAAAGGGAGGCCAAGGGGGAAGCAGTGAGGAGCAGGGGAGCGAAGGGAGAAGTCCCAGTAGGAGTTGGACACAGGAGCCGGCTTCTCAGCCGGAACGGAGTGAAGGGGGTGGAGTTACCAGTGTGTCAGAGGGAGCAGAGCAAGAAGGAGACAGGGGGAGGAGATCGGAGCAGGACGCTCAGCCAGAGGGGGTGGAGAGTAGCACCGGGAGCAGTGTAGCGGTCGAGAGAAAGGTCAGAAGCAATGTACGCGCGCCAAGTTCAAATGTAGAGGCACGCAGAAGTGAGGAGAGCCCTGGGGAGGAGCCCGGCCCCAAAGCGAGAAGGAGGGGGGCAGAGGCATCAGAGGATTCAGCCTCGGGCGAGTCCCGGCGAGGGGGAACCCAGGGGGGCAGAAAGACCCTGCGGAAAAGGAAGGAGAGGAAGAGGTGGTCCAGCACAAGCCTCTTAAATTGGTGCCGAGGCGGTACGGATTCAGAGGGGACTTCAGAGGTCTAACGTTACAGACGTAGAGTCACAAAGATGGAATGTAAACGCAACCATGATCTTCAATAAAGACTTTCTGTAAATAAACCGGATTGGAGTTGGGTCTCTTGTGAGCTGGGACCAGACGGGTGGCTTTGACAGTAAGTCCCCTCACCAGAACGCAAAAAATTTTTTTTTGCAAAGCTCACCAACGGGAGCAGCCATGAGCGCGGAGGAACAGCTGCTTACGCTGAGGAATCAGGTTACCGAACTCACAGCTGCAGTCATTGCATCGCAGAAGAAGAATGACGAACTGGACAAGGCGTGCCAGGACCTGCGAACAAGGTGGGAGCAGGCAAGCAGGGCAGGGGTTCCGGGTTCCAGATCGGAGGGCGTTGCACTTGGACGGCGGGGGGGCGCCCTAGTTACGCACTTTAATGGCAACCTGCAAGACTACCCTAACTTCAGGGCAGACGTCGTGTATGCACTGCATTTGCTCCGTCATGATTTTAAAGATGAGGAGGAGAGAGTGGGTGTCAGAGCCACCCGTCTGGTCCCAGCTCACAAGAGACCCAATTCCAATCCGGTTTATTTACAGGAAGTCTTTATTGAAGATCATGGTTGCGTTTACATTCCATCTTTGTGACTCTACGTCTGTACCGTTAGATCGCTGAAGTACCCTCTGAATCTGTCCCGCCTCGGCACCAATTTAAGAGGCTTGTGCTGGACCACCTCTTCCTCTCCTTCCTTTTCCGCAGGGTCTTTCTGCCCCCCTGGGTTCCCCCTCGCCGGGACTCGCCCGAGGCTGAATCCTCTGACGCCTCCGCCACCCTCCTTCTCGCTTTGGGGCCGGGCTCCTCCCCAGGGCTCTCCTCACTTCCGCGCGCCTCTACATTTGAACTTGGCGCGCGTACGTTGCTTCTGACCTTTCTCTCGACCGCTACACTGCTCCCGGTGCTACTCTCCACCCCTTCCGGCTGAGCGTCCTGCTCCGATATTCTCCCCCTGTCTCCTTCACGCTCTGCTCCCTCTGACACCCTGGTAACTCCACCCCCTTCACTCCGTTCCGGCTGAGAAGCCGGCTCCTGTGTCCTACTCCTACTGAGGCTTCTCCCTTCGCTCCCCTGTTCCTCCCTGCTTCCCCCTTGGTCCCCCTTTGGTCTGACCAGGGGGGCTCCCTTCTGGGAGTCTTCTGACTCACTGGACAAACTCATGGACGATCTTTGGTCATCGTCATCCTCCTCCTCATCTCTTTGGGATTCTTCCCCCTCGCTCTCTGTCTCCTCCCCCATCTGCTCTTCTCTCCCTGAAACCCTGACAGTGGGGTTCATAATTTCGCATCTGCATGGGGAGGCCAGAGCTTGGTTGCGCAATTTGTGGCGCGAAGATGGCCCTGCCCGCCGCAATTCTGATGAATTTATTAAAGCGATGGATGCTTGTTTCCAGTCCTCTGTGGATGTGGATATTGCTAGTAGACAGATGCACGGACTGCGGCAAGGCAAAGCCACTGTACGTCAATATCATTCCAAATTCTTTGCATTACTAACTGCGTTGGGCTGGGAGAAGGATAGTAAACCCGTCAGAGATCTTTTCTGGAAAGGTCATAGCCCCCCCGTCAAGGATGAGATCGCCAGGGGAGATAGACCCCAGACCCTAGAAGACGTAGTGCAACGGGCTTTGGCTATCGGAATACGACATGAGGGACGCCCGTGGCACGAGGGGGAGGGACTCCAGGCGCGTGCACCAGCGAGAACCCCCCCTTTTGTCCCCAGGGACTTCAGCCAGACACACCCCTCGCCCTTGGGGAGGCAAGGAGAAGAGCCGATGGAAATTGGTGGTGCTAGGGCTCAGACACCATCCAGAGCCCCTGTTTCCGGTGCAGTGAAGGCGAAGCCTCCTAGAGGGACCAGGAAATGTTACATCTGTGACAGTGCACAGCATATGGCGAAAGAGTGCCCCCAGAGGCTCCAGAAGCACACTGCAGCTCTAGCAACAGTGGCAGCGGAAGTGGTGCACGGAGAGCAGCCTCAGGGAAACGACAGTGCCTGGCTGGAAGCGGAGCTACTGGGGCTCAGCCAGGCGGATCTGTAGAACAGTCCCCAGCATCCTTGCAACGCACAGACCCTTTACCACCCAAACCAGCAGTGCAACTCACTGCGACCCTTCAGCTGCCAAATGGACAATCCCTGGAAGTTCCCATCACGATTGATCCAGGGAGCAATGCGGATTTTGTGGGAATACAATTTGTCAAGCAGCATAGCACAGCGCTCCTGCCTGCAACGACGCCTCTGAACGTGGTCACAGTGGACGGCAGGAAATTGCTGGGAGGGCAAGTTGTGCAGCAGACGCCTCCCATGGTGATGCAGATTGGAAATCATCGAGAAGTCATTAGCTTCAATGTCACCCACCTGTCAGACACGCCCATTGTGTTAGGCATGAGTTGGCTGGAGAGGCATAGTCCCGCTGTAGCGTGGTACCAGCGGCAAATCACCTTCTGCTCATCGTATTGTGCTCAGCATTGCATCCAAACCAACCAGGAGGAAGGAGCTGAGCAGCAACTGCACCTGGGCATGGTGCAGGCAGTGCCTCACAAGTACGAGGGATTCTTGGAGGTTTTCTGCGAGAAAGAAGCCGACAAGTTGCCGCCTCACAGGCCTTACGACTGTGCGATCGACCTGGTGCCAGGGGCGCAGCTGCCAACTGCAAAGCTGTATTCCATGTCTGAGGACGAGATGCAAGAGCTCAGAGAGTTCATAGAGCATAATCTGAAGCGCGGGTTCATCCGGGAATCCAAAGCAGTGGGAGGCAGTCCTGTTTTCTTTGTGAAGAAGAAAGACACGCCCCAAAAAAGACTCATTGTGGACTACCGGTTCATAAACAGACTGACTAAGCCCAAGGCCTTTCCCATGCCCAAGATTGACGACCTCCTAGCGACCGTTAGGAAGGGTAAGATCTTCACCAAGTTGGATTTGCGTGGAGCGTACAACCTCATCCGCATCCGGAAGGGCGATGAGTGGAAGACTGCCATGTTCACGCCTCTAGGCACGTATGAATACAGAGTTATGCCGTTTGGTCTCCAAAATGGCAGCCACGTTTTCCAAGCATTTATGCATCACGTGTTGGCGGGACTCCTCTACAAGAAGTGTGTATGTTTTCTCGACGACATCCTGATTTTCTCGGAATCGCCGGAAGCTCACGAGAAGGATGTAAAGGAGGTCCTACAGAGGCTGCGGGAGCACAGGCTGTACGCCAAGTTGGAGAAGTGCCAGTTTGATGTGACGGAGGTGGATTTCCTTGGCTACAAGCTGTCCGACGAGGGGCTGGCCATGGACAGAGTCAAGGTCCAAGCGGTGTTGGACTGGAAGAGCCCACGCAATCGGAAGGAAGTCCAGAGATTCATCGGATTTGCCAATTTTTATCGCAAATTCATCAAAGGTTTTGCCAATGAGACGGCAGCAATCACGGACACCCTCAGTTCCAAGAAGAAGAAGTTCGCTTGGACGGAACAGGCAGAGCGCTCTTTTCGGAAGCTTAAAAGCCTCTTCGCCTCCGAGGAGCAGCTACTGCACGTGAATCCCGGCAGGCCCATGCGGGTGGAAACCGACGCGTCAGACAGAGCGGTTGGAGCCGTCCTTCTGCAGGAGGATCCGCAAGGCAATTGGAGGCCGGGCGCCTTCTACTCCCGGAAGCTCAGCAAGACGGAGCGGAATTACACCATATGGGACAGGGAGTTGTTGGCCATTCATGCAGCTTTCAAAGCGTGGCGACACTTCCTCATAGGAGCCAAGCACACAGTGCAGGTCCGCACGGATCACAAGAACTTAGAGTATTGGCGAACGGCAAAGCTGCAGACCCAAAGACACATGCGCTGGGCAGAATTCTTTGCGGATTTCGACTTCAAAATAGAATACATCCCGGGGGACTCCAATGTTATAGCAGACGCACTCTCCAGGAAACCGCAATACCTGGAGGAGACGACACCAATTGCAGCGAAGCACATTTTCGCACCGCAGGCGTGGGCGTGCGCTGCCATCGCAGTCGACCTGGACGCGGTGCGACGCGCGTTGCAAGCGGATCAATTTGCACAGTCCAAGATGGAGGAGCTGCGCAGCGGGTCGCAAAGAGACGATGAGTTCCAGTTGTGGACGGACTCTTAACTCGCAAGGGTGCCCTCTACGTGCCTAACGACGAACTTCGCGCAAAGGTTCTGCAGCAATTGCACGACGCCCCCAGTGCGGGCCACTTCGGCAAGGAGAAGACAATAGAATTAGTGGCCAGGGACTTTTGGTGGCCCCAGATGCGGGGAGAGGTGGCGGATTACGTCGCCAGGTGTGACACCTGTCAGAGGTCCAAACCAGTACACCAGAAGCCGGCGGGATTGTTGGAACGCTGGAAACGCCGCAGCAGCCGTGGGAGAGGGTAGCACTGGACTTTGTTACTGACCTGCCCAGCTCCAGAGGCAAGACGGTGGTGCTGGTGGTTGTGGACTTGTTCACCAAGATGGCGCACTTCATTCCTTGTGCCAAGGTGGCGACGGCAGAACAGACCGCCAAACTCTTCATCGACCACGTGTTCAGAGTGCATGGACTACCGCAGTCCGTCCTGTCCGACAGGGGGCGCCAATTTGTTTCCAACTTCTGGCAGAAGCTTCTGGGTATCCTGCACGTCAAGATCAACCTAGCGTCGGCGAGACATCCACAGACCAACGGCCAAGCAGAGAGGGTCAACGCGATCATGCAGCAGTACCTGAGGTGTTACGCCAATCAGCGACCCGCAGCGTGGGTGGACTACCTGCCGATGGCTGAGTTTGCCTACAACAACACGAAGCACGCATCGACGGGGGTGACGCCGTTCTTCGCGAACAATGGCCGTCATCCCAGAACCTTTCCGAGGCTTATAGCACCAGGAGAGGGGGTGCCTCAAGAGGCCGACCAGTTCGCAGCAGAGTTGCAAGAGGTGCACGAGGAGCTGCGGAGACATTTGGAGCTGGCCAAACAGGCCTATAAGGTGCAGGCTGACAAGCACAGAAGGGCGGGAGAGGACATCCAGGTGGGGGACTGGGTATGGTTAGCGGCCCAAGCGATGCCAGCCAGATCGTTAGCCAAGAAGAAGCTAGGACACAGGCAGCTAGGACCATACCAAGTTGAGGCTAGGATCAATCCTGTAGCATTTCGCCTGGCCCTTCCAGAAGGCTCCAGAGTGCACCCGGTCTTTCATAGGTCGGTGCTCACTCCCTACAAGGCCCCGCACAGGTTTCAAGAGTCAGAAACAGTACCAGACCCACGCAAGGAGTCACCCAAGAGGGGGGGGTCGCCTAGGGCCGAACCCCTCAACGAGGTCACAGAGATACTGGACTCGAGATGGGGGGAAGAGGGGGTTGAATACTTTCTCGCCAGAGAGGGCACCCCAGCCACTGCCAATAGTTGGGTGCCGGGCTACGCATTAGACGAACCCCTTTTGAAGGAAGAGTTCCATGCACTTTTCCCACATAGACCCATGCCAGCTGAGTACTTTGATGACTGGCTTTTCACGCCCACATTGTCAGATACCACGTTCAGGGGCTTTTCTTCCGCCGAGGAGGGAACGCCCGAATCGAGCCCGCCCAGGGGATCGTGTTCGGGAGTGGACACACTACCTTCGGATTGGTGGGAGGAGCAACCAGAGGAGGACTGGCGTAAGAGGTGGGTGAAGTGGCCTTGGAGGGCATCACCAGACGAAGTAGCAATGGAAGAAGAGACTGAGACCGCGTTGGGTGAAGAACCCGGGTTCAAACACACATACACAGAACTGCCAGCAGAGAACATTGAAGTAGACGACCTGTATCCCGAATCTACCCCCGAAGAGCCGCAGCTTCCACAACCTGCACCCGACGAGCGGGAGGGGGGAAGGGGGGGCTTCGAGGGGGGGATGGATGTCAGGGTTTCAGGGAGAGAAGAGCAGATGGGGGAGGAGACAGAGAGCGAGGGGGAAGAATCCCAGAGAGATGAGGAGGAGGATGACGATGACCAAAGGTCGTCCATGAGTCTGTCCAGTGAGTCAGAGGACTCCCAGAAGGGAGCCCCCCTGGTCAGACCAAAGGGAGGCCAAGGGGGAAGCAGGGAGGAGCAGGGGAGCGAAGGGAGAAGCCCCAGTAGGAGTTGGACACAGGAGACGGCTTCTCAGCCGGAACGGAGTGAAGGGGGTGGAGTTACCAGGGTGTCAGAGGGAGCAGAGCGAGAAGGAGACAGGGGGAGGAGATCGGAGCAGGACGCTCAGCCAGAAGGGGTGGAGAGTAGCACCGGGAGCAGTGTAGCGGTCGAGAGAAAGGTCAGAAGCAACGTACGCGCGCCAAGTTCAAATGTAGAGGCGCGCGGAAGTGAGGAGAGCCCTGGGGAGGAGCCCGGCCCCAAAGCGAGAAGGAGGGGGGCGGAGGCGTCAGAGGATTCAGCCTCGGGCGAGTCCCGGCGAGGGGGAACCCAGGGGGGCAGAAAGACCCTGCGGAAAAGGAAAGAGAGGAAGAGGTGGTCCAGCACAAGCCTCTTAAATTGGTGCCGAGGCGGTACAGATTCAGAGGGGACTTCAGCGGTCTAACGTTACAGACGTAGAGTCACAAAGATGGAATGTAAACGCAACCATGATCTTCAATAAAGACTTTCTGTAAATAAACCGGATTGGAGTTGGGTCTCTTGTGAGCTGGGACCAGACGGGTGGCTCTGACAGTTAGGGTTAGGGTTAGGGTTAGGGGTTAGGGTTAGGGGTTAGGGTTAGGGTTAGGGTTAGGGTTAGGGTTAGGGGTTAGGGTTAGGGTTAGGGGTTAGGGTTAGGGTTAGGGTTAGGGTTAGGGTTAG